>NW_006399918.1:3330777-3387025 GCF_000299155.1 Elephantulus edwardii
ATATTACATTTTTCAATCTACTGTTTTTCTCCTTCTCTTCTCATCCAAATTTCTAAACCAACAAACAAATTCTTTACTGTGATTTAATTCTGGGTTTGTCAATCACATGTGACAGAAGTATTCTGTACACTTTACAGAAGATTTTCAGTTCTTTTCCCCAAGGCCCCATTTAGTGGGTTTGAACTCAGTGTGGACTCCCTCTGTTTGCTCACTCTGCACTGGTGGATCCACTTTCCTGCCCTGACACTCCACAGACCCTAAAGCAGCTCTCAGCACTGGCTTCCACGTCACTGAAAAACAGACAAACAAAAAGATATTTTTTTAATCCATTTTAGTTCTTAACTTTTTAGCACATGTGATGCTCTTAAGCACTCCTTGAACAACATTCTCTTCCAGAGCTTCTGAAATTTTAATATTCTGGATCTCTCCCTTCTCTTTTACCACTGCTTCTCTTAACTCCTTGTCCCTTGTCTTTAAATATTCAAGTTCCTCTGAGTTCACTCAGAAGCCATCCTCCTGTCATACGACACTTTCCCATATATGATCTTGCTCATACATTTGGTTTCAAATATTTGTAACATCCAGGTGACTCCCAAAATGAAATCACCAGTTTACGCCTTGGCCCGGCTCTTGTCTTTATACATACTGCCATTTCCTCTGAATGTCTCAAAAGCTCATCAAAACAAGAAATTCAAAACGGAATTCACCAACTTCTCCCCCAAAGCTGGTCGTCTTGCAGTATGTCCTATCTTAGAGGATGGTACAGATGCCAGAAATATTGGTGCCATCTTCGACGGCTCCCTCTCCTTTGTAACACGTCCAACCCATCACCAAGTCCTTCATGTTTTATCTCTTAAATGTCTGCTAACCCTCTCTTCTCGCTGACTCTACCACCACCACCACTATCACTTTATCCATCTAGTCACCTCTCAAAACCACTGATGTAACTTCTAATTTAGCTCCAGCATCTCTCCTGGCACCCTTCCATTCTGTTCTCTGTGTAGCAGCTGGAGCACTTCCAAAACGCAAATCTGGCCATGTTCTCCTTGGCTTAAAACCCTCCAGTGACTTCCCACTGCTTTTAGGATAAGGACAAAAGCCCTTACAGGAACAAGGCCCTATGGAGCCGGCCTCCTACCTCTCTCTCCAATTTCATTTCATTTCATTCTCCCTCACTCTCTGCAGTCCAACCACACTCTCTCATCACTCCTTCAAGCTTGGCATACTCCCTCCCACCACAAGGCCTTCGGGCCTGCTGTTTTCTCTGTTTGAAAGTTGTCTCTCTCTTTCTTTGCTGGGTATTTCCTACTGATCCTTCTAAGTCAAATCAACAGGCATTTCCTAGGGGAAACTTTGCCTGACCTCCCTGGAGAGGTCAATCTCCTGCCTGATCTCTCTTTCAACTCACAGTCTCCATTTTCCATTTATTTGTGTGCTAATCTCTGCCTTTTGTGTGTGTGCTTGCAACACCTAATTCAATGCTTGTTGAGTTTGGCTGCCAAAACAGGTTTTTCAAGGCTGTAAATTACATGGATGGAGACTGCCCATCTTTCTCTGAGAGGAACCTCTCCTGCATTTGACCCTCCCTGCAGACTTGCCACCAGATGTAGGTCATAAATATTTCTTAAATGAATACATGAACTAATGTTTATTCTGTGTCAGATTTCCATTTATTTAACATATCTCAAGGCTACTTTTCACTTCTGAGTGGATATTTAGGGTCTGCAAGTTCATTATTAATATTAATATATCTCTGTGCTTTTATAACCAGGGCATGCCAGGCAACGCGATGTGGGTCGTGCCCGGTATCACAATCACTCTAAGACTTGAGGTCAGATATTTTTATATATTTTTAATATAATCTAAAAATTTTTATGTTTTTTAAAAGTGCCATTATATACTCAGATAGAGCCCAATATTTACATCATAGTGTAGCATAAAGTATTAGAATTCAATGAAACTTGTACTTGGCACAGGCTACCGTAGGATCTGTTTCTTGAAACCTAGGGTAAGTAGGTTTTGGCTATCAGGAGAAGAGTTTAGAATATAACTTACTTAAACTGTCAGAAATTATATGTCTTCATTCAAACGATAGACATAAATGGGGAAATTGTTGTTGTTGTTATGTGCTGTCGAGTCGCTTGCGATTCACAGAGACCCTATGTACAACATCCCTAAACTCTGCTCTATCCTGTGCCAATCTCATTGCCTCTGACACATCCATCCCGATTACCCCAGTCACTGAATCAATCCACCTCATAGGGAGCCTTCCCCTCCTGTGCTGTCCGTCCACCCTCCCAAGCATGATGTCCCTCTCCAAGGACCTGTCCCTCCTTGCAACATGTCCAAAGTATGTCAGACAAAGCTCCAGAATCCTTGCCTCCAAGGAATAGGTTGGTTTAACCCTCTCCAGGATGAATCTGTTTGTTTTCTTGGCAGTCCATGGTACATTCAATACTCTTCTCCAGCACCACAGCTCAAAGGCATCAATTCTCCTTCTATCCTCCCTAGTCATTGTCCAACTCTCTGATGCATAACAAGTGATTGCAAAGACCATGGCCTGTATCAGGCGCACCTTAGTCTCCAGAGACACCGTTGCTCTTGAGTACTTTAGAGAGGTCCCTAACAGCAGACTTTCCCATCGCAATACATTTTTTGATTTCCTGACTGCTGGTGCCAACAGTGTTGACCGTGGAGCCGAGCGAACTGAAGCTGTGAACAATCTCAGTCTCTTCACCATCCATGGGGAAATTAGGACAGAAAAAAATTTCCACGTTCTCTCAAAAACAATATTATTGGTTCTGATCTCACTCGTTCATTCACTCTCTCATCACTGTGGAGTTGGTTTCCTCGCACAGCGACCCTCCACTGGGTCTCCAGGTCTGTGAGTGAGTAGAGGAGGCTGCCCACTTCCTCCCACCGAGCCCCAAGTGGATTCGAACCACTGGAGTGTAACACGGTAGTGACCATGCCAGCAGAGCTCCCTACTGGTTCTAAAATGTCAGATATTTTGGACACCATTTTTCTCCTTGAAAGCATCTTGAAGATGCTAAAAGATTTTTTTTTCATTAATTTTGATGAAAGTTTATAGAGACTTAGGGTTTCCATTCATTCATTGTTGCATTTTTCTCCCGCACAGTTTGCTCTTCTCTATGAAAAGTAAAAGAAAAATTCTTTCCTTGTTTTACAATCCCTCCCCCCAGGTCCACTCCATGGTGCAGCCTTCGTTCTGGACTCCTGTCATGACAATAATACTTAATCACATATACCTTTTAAACAGTTCTCTCTCTCATCTGTTTCAATGCAGTATACATTATTTATCCCCTCTTTCTCAGTCTCCCCTCAACCTCGATGTCAGTCCCATTTTACAACAGTGGTCCTAGGCAATATTTGTCCTAAAAGATATATTTTTAAAAAATTATTAGAGGTTGGTAGTGACTACCAGAAGGTCCTCCCTTAAGAGTCGGCCCTGAGCTGGCTCTATGATAGGGATGAGTCCAGAAAGAGCCCTGACACAGAAGCACAGCAGCCAAGTCCCAGACTTCCCAGACATTTGCCTGTAACCTAATTCCTCCCCTTGAGATACCTGCCCATCTCCTGTATGGGAACACCCTGTATTCATGTCTTCATTGTTCCATGCAGAGATGACTTTGAATGGACCATTGCAGAGTCTGTCTCCAGCACAGGGCTAAAGATCTTGTTAGAGTTCTTACTCTCATACCCACAGAGAGCAATCAGGGTTTCCTCGTGGATCACAGATGGGAGAAAGAGCTCTTGGAAGATAGTTATAACCTCAAATATAATATGTTGTGGTTTTTTAAATTATTTCTACTTGGACTCTTTGACGCTTAATCATTTTCTAAGGATTGAAGCAATTGGGTTCTTACCTTTATCTTGTGGTGCTGGAGTATTTTAAAAATTTTAGATGTGAGTCCTTTATCAGACATGTCATTATCAAGTATTTTTCCCAGCCTGTGGCTTTCCTTTTTACCCTGTTGGAAAAGATTTTTGATGTGCATAGGAATTTGATTCTTAGAAGTTCTCATTCATGTATTTTATCCTCTCCTGGTTGAGGTTTTTCAGGATGCTTGGAAGACTGTTCATGTTGTGGACTAGGGCTTCTAGATTCTTCCAAGCTTTTCTCTAATGAAGTTTAAAGTCTTTGGATTTACTCTGAGGTCCATGATCCACCTTAAGTTGGTTTTTGTATATGGAGTGAAGTGTGGATCTTGCTTGAGTCTTCTGCAGATAGTTTTCTAATTTTGCCAGCACTATTTGTTAAAAAGGCTGTTGTTTCCCCACTTAACTGATTTCATCTCCTTGTCAAAAATTAATTGACCGTACGTAGACGAACTAATTTCTGGTTTCTCAATCCTATTCCATTGATCTATGTGTCTATCACTGTATTAGTACCATGTTGTCTTGACCACCAGGACTGTACCTTGTTTCTCTTTTTAAGGAGTGCTTTGCTTATTCGGGGGCTCTTTCCATTCCAAATGAAATTGGAGATTGCCTTTTCCATCTCCTTGAAGAATGGAAATGGCATTTTTATTGGGATTATACTGAACATGTAGATTGCCATTGCTAGAATTGTCCTTTTCACACTATTGAGTCATCCTATGCAAAAATATGGTATAGTCTTCCATTTTACCAGGTCTCTTTTTGTTTCTTGGAGCAATGTTTTGTAATTTTCTTTAAATAGGTCTTTTGTGTTTCTAGTTAGATATACTCCCAGGTATGAAATCTTGTGATTAGCTTTTTTGATGAGTATTGTTTTTCTTAGTCTGTATTCTCTTTGTCACTGTAGAGAAATCCAACTGATTTTTGTGTGTTGATATTGTATCCTGCCAGTTTGCTGAACTGGACGACTATGTCCAGTAGTTTTCTTGAATAGGAGAGGTGATAGTAGACATCCTTGCCTAGTTCCTGTTCTGTCCTTTGAGAACAATGTTGGCTCTTGAGTTTGTGGATGTACTTTTTGTATGTACTTCTTATGTTGAGGAAATTCCCATCTATTCCTATTCTGTTGAGTGTTTTCAAATAGGAAAGGGTGTGTATTTTCTCAAAGGGCTTGTCTGCACCAATTGATAGGAATACATGGCTTTTGTTTTTTGCTTTGTTAATGTGATTAATTACATCACTTGTTTTTCTTATGTTGAACAATCTTTGCATTCCTGTTATGAATCCACTTGGTCATGGTGAATTGCTTTTTTTGATGTATCATTGGATTCAGTTGGCCAGGTTTCTATACAGGACTTTTGCATCTCATGAGAGATATTGGCTTATAGTTTTCTCTTTTGGTGGTGTCTTTAACTGACTTTGATATCAAGGATGTTTGCTATGTAGAATGAGTCTGGTAGAATTCCATCTTTTTCTGTTTTCTGAAATACATTCTGTAAAATTGGTGACAGTTCTTCTCTGAATGTTTGATAAATTTCACTTGTAAAACCATCTGGTCCAGAGCATTTCTGTTGTTGTTGTTGTTGTTGTTGGAAGTTATTTTATTACCTGTTCAATTTCTTCTTTTGTAATGGGACTGTTCATCAGGTGTTCTATTTCAGTCCGGGTCGGTTTAGGTAGGTTGTGGGCACAGAATATGAACAGAGATTTCACCAAAGAAGACATTCAGATGATGAACAAACACATGAAGAAATATTCAAAGTCCCTAGCTCTAAGAGAGATACAAACTAAAACAACTATGAGATACCATCTCACCATAGTAACAATAGCAAAGTTTAACAGAGTAAAAAACAACAAATGCTGGCAAAGTTGTGGAGAAACTGGAGCTCTTATTCACTGTTGGTGGAAGTGTAAAATGGTGCAACCACTATGGAAGGTAGTTTGGCGCTTTCTCAAAAGGTGGGAAACATATATACTATTTGGCTCAGCAATTCCACTACTGTGAATATACCCTAAAGAAATCCGAACTGCCACCCAAATAGATATATACACACTTATGCTTATTGCTGCATTGCTCATAATAGAAAAGAGTTGGAAACAAGTCAAGTTCCTATCAACAAACAAATGGATAGAGAAACTGTGGTATATTGACACAGTGGAATACTGCGCAGCACTGAAAAACAAGGAACTCATAAAATATTATACAATATAGGTGACCCTGGAGGACATTATGCTGAGTGAAATCTCAGACACAAAGGTACAAATGCTGCATAATGCCACTGTTATAATACAAGACTGACATGGGGGGGGGGAGGAAACTAAGAAAAGAAGGGATATGATTAGGTATTATTTGCATGTCAATAGTCCAGAATAAAAGCTGTATAGCAAAGTGGACTAGGAGTGGTTGGGGAGGAAACCGCAATAATGAAAGAACTTTTTTCAAAGAGAAAAGCAAACCGGGGGATTGGAAGGGTAGGAAGGGAAATGTGCAACAATGAATGGAAATTTAAGTTCTCTGTAAACTTTTGTTAAAATCTCAATTTAAAAAGGGGGGAGGGAGGAGGGGAAGTGACTAAATCCAGACGGGAGGAAGAAGGATTGAAGCATGTGGCCCCATGGCTGAATCCTACTAATTCACAAACACGGTCTTCTAGAAGCCAGCTTACTACATGCAGTCTAAAGAAAACTGGTTGAAAGCATTATTCCAACACCAAGAAAATAGCATTTATTTTACATCTGATAATGTTCCTTAACAAGGAACCCTAGTGGCATAATCATCAAGCACTCAGCTACTAACTAAAAGTTTGACAGTTTGAAATCATCCTGTGGTGATGCACACTGTTCATTAATACAGCCATGATTCTCACCAGGTGGGTTGGCATGGTGACTGTGGCAACGGGCTTCAGTGTCAGAGACTGTGAGTATAGCACAGGTTAGGACAGTGTTCAGACCCACCGCTCATAGGGCCACTATGGTTTAGTGGTAAAGCATTGCTCTGCCAACCCAAAAGCTTATAGTTCAAATCTACCAACAGCTCCCTGGGAAAAGGATAGGCAATCTCCTTCAGTGAGATTTACTGCCTCTGAAAACCTGTTGGAGGGTTAGCTATGGGTAGGTTTAATTCTACAGGATCATCTATGCGTAGGTTCCACTCCATAACACAAAAAACAGCAAGGAGTTTACTGAACTGGATGGCACCTAAAAATAACAACAACATATGATGTTGATAATGCAGGATTCATGTATATCAGTAAAAATTATTATTCTTATATGATTAAGGGTAGGTCTGCTCAAGGAAAGATTATGGTTTAAATCAGGTGGACCTTGATCTTTAAACTGACATCATTGCTCTTCAGGGCTTTGGGGAGCTCCCTGACACAGACTTTCCCAGTGCAATACAATTCCTGATCTCCTGACTGCTGGTACCAAGGGTGTTGATTGTGCATCTAATTAAGATGAAATAGATAGATAGATAGATAGATAGATAGATAGATAGATAGATAGATGATATAGATATAGATATAGATATAGATATAGATATAGATATAGATATATAGTTGTTGTTGATTGCCATCAAGTTGAGTATAACTCATAGCAACCCCATGAACAAAAGGCCTGAAGTCTTTCCATAACCATTACCGTTTATCAAAGTTCACAGGGTTTCCAGAGGCACATACCACTCCTGCTCCCGAAACTGTCATAGTATGTTATTGTTGATATGTCATTGAGTTGCCCGTGATGTATAGTGAATCTATGTTTAGCAGCTCTGAAAGCTTCTCTGTCCTGAGGCAGTCTCACTAATTCTGACACATCAGCTCCCATTGCCCCAGTTACTGTATCAATCCATCTCATGTAGGAGTCTTCCTCTCCTACACTGTCCATGACCCTTCAGAGAATGATGTCCTTCTCCAAAGGTCTATCTCTCTTGGCCATGTGCCCAACATAAGTGAGGCAGAGCTTCAAAATCTTAGCCTCCAACAAAAGACTTGGTTTCATCCTCTCCAAGACACACTTAATTGTTTTCATAGCAGTCCATGGTATGTTCAAGACTCTTCTCCAGCACCACAACTCGAAGGCATCTATTCTTTTTCTGTCATCCTTACTTGTTGTCCAACTCTCTGAAGCATAACAAGTAATTGAGAAGGCCATGGCCTAGATTAGGCACACCTTTGTCTCTACACTGACATCGTGTCTCTTCAGCACTCTGGAGAGGTCTATGACAGCAGATTTTCCCAGTGCAATTTGTCTTTTGATTTCCTGACTGCTGGTGTTAAGAGTGTTGATTGTGGATCTAAGCAAATTGTAATTGCTAACAACCTCAATCTCTTCTCCATCTAACATGGTGCTGCTAATTGGCCCAGTAGTGAGAATCTTTGTCTTCTTGATTAAGCTTCAATCCATATTGACCACTACAGTCCTTGACCTTTTGCAGCAAGAGCTTCAGAGCTTTAGTTTCAGCAAGCAAGGATGTGTCATCTGCATATCATAAATTGTTAATGAGTCTTCCTCCAATCTTGATGCCATACTCATCATCATAAAGCCCTGCTTCCCAAATGATCTGTTCTGCACACAAATTGAAAAGGTATGGGGGACAGGATGCATCCCTGATGCACTCCTTTCCTGATTTTGAAGCATGCAGTGTTTCCTTGTTCTGTTCTGAGGACTGCTTCCTGGTCCAAGTATAGGTTTGGCATAAGCACAATCAAGTGTTCTGGGATTCACATTTTTCTTCAAGGTTACCCACAATTTATTGTGATCTACACAGTTAAATGCCTTTGCATAGTCAATGAAACACAGACATTCTTCTGGTACTCTTTGCTTTTTGCCAAGATCTATCTGACACCAGCAATAATGTGTGTGTGTGTGTGTGTGTGTGTGTGTGTGTGTTGCTTCTAATTAAAAAGTTTGGAGGTTTGCATTCATCAGTGGTGTTTTAGAGGATAGGCTAGGAGATCTATTGCAGAATATCATCTGCTGAACCCCCAATGGAGGACAGCTCCTCTCCAGTGCGAATGAAGTCTCCAGGAGTCTGGATCCACTCAATGACAAATGGATTCACTAAACCTCTATATTTTTCATTTTACATTTTTCAGTTCTAGAGTGGGTTTTGGCCCATTTTCCAGACGAGAAACTCAAGCCACAGAGAGACTTAGTCATGCGTCATGCCCCAAGCAATGCAAGAAATAGCAAGACCTCTGATTCAAACTCACACCTGTGCGCACCTCATGCAGAGAGGCAGCACCTCTCCAGTGGTTCAAATGCACAAGCAGCTCCTATGGAGAAAGATGAACAATCTGCTCTTGTGTTATTTACAGTCCTGCAAACTCCATGGAGGATCAGCTATTAATTGGTTCTGGCTCCAAGGCAGTGAGTTTGAGGTTTTAATATGATACCCCATGTCTCTCTCAATAGTACTAGGCCTTACCATCAAAAAGAAAAGTAGTCCAACCTCCAACGAAGACTTGATGTTATAGTTCTTGTTGTAGTCTGTTGAATCAATTATGACTCATGTTGTTGTTGTTGTTTTTTGCCATCCAGTTGACTGTAACCCACAGTGACCCTATGTAGAGCAGCTCTGAACCCTTCGCTGTCCTGAGTCAGTCTCACTGATTCTGACACACCAAACCCCATTGCTCTGGTTACTGTATCAATCCATCTCATCCAGGGTCTTCCTCTCCTGTGCTATCCCTCCTAATAACCCTTTAAACAGTAGATTAGAATCTTGCCCTTTCACCATTCTCACAGTCTCTGCCATGCTGCAGCTACTATTAAAGTCACTGTGTCAATTCATTGTCTTGAAGGTCTTTAAGTTTAAAGACAAATGTGCGTGCAGTCCAAGGCACTGTATTCTCCATTGCTTCATATGCATCTGATAGTTGTTGTTGTTGTTGTTGTGTGCCGTCGAGTCGTTTCCGACTCATAGCGACCCTATGCACAACAGCCCTAAACCCTGCTCTATCCTGCGCCAACCGCACCGTCTCTGACACACCCATCCCAATTACCCGTCACCGAATCAATCCATCTCATAGAGGGTCTTCCCCTCCTGCGTTGTCCCTCAACGCTCCCAAGCATGATGTCCCTCTCCAAGGACCCGTCCCTCCTGGCAACATGTCCAAAGTATGTCAGACGAAGCCCCAGAATCCTTGCCTCCAAGGAGTAGCTTGGTTTAATCCTCTCCAAGATAAATCTGTTTGTTTTCCTGGCAGTCCATGGTACATTCAGTACCCTTCTCCAGCACCACAGCTCAAAAGCATCCACTCTCCTTCTGTCCTCCCTAGTCATTGTCCAACTCTCTGATGCATAACAAGCGATTGCAAATACCATGGCCTGTATCAGGCGCACCTTAGTCTCCAGAGAGACACTGTTGCTCCTGAGTACCTTAGAGAGGTCCCTAACAGCAGACTTTCCCATCGCGATACGCTTTTTGATTTCCTGACTGCTGGTGCCAAGAGTGGGACTGATGTTTTTGAATTGTGATGTTAGTGAAGAGTACTGAATACCTTTCCCACAGATTGCCAAAGAACAAACAAATCCATCATAGAGGAAATGCAAACAGGACTGCTCAGGTAAAGATGGTAAAATGTCATCTTACATTTTGGTCATGTTGTCCACAGCAATCAGTCTTTGGAAAAAGACATTGTACCAGGAAATGTAGAGGGTCTGTGAAAGAAAGGAAGGAAGATATGCAGACATTTAAAGACATTTATTTTCAATAAAATTTATAGGTAAGGAGCTGTGCTGCAAGCCCAAAAGCAGGCAGTTTGAATCCACCAGCAGTTCCATGAGAGAAAGATGGGCAATCTCCTCCCTTGTGATTTAAAGCCTCAGTGAAATCACTATACAAATACCAATTCCACTCTTCAATGACATGGAAAAGGCAATTTCCAATTTCATCTGGAATGGAAAGAGACCCCAAATAAGCAAATCACTCCTGAAAAAGAGAAACAAGGTAGAAGGCATGATGCTCCCTGATCTCAAATCCTACTACATAGCCATGGTGGCAAGACAGTATGGTACTGGTACAGTGGCAGACACACAGATCAATGGAATAGAACTGAGAACCCAGAAATAAGCTCATCTACACTCTTTGTATCAGCAGGCAGGAAATTAAAAGATTAATTGCATTAGGAAAGTTCACTATCAGGGGTCTCTCCAGAGGACTGAAGAGCAATGATGTCAGTCTGGAGACTAAGGTGCACCTGATCAGGCCATGTTCTTTTCAATTACTTGCTATGCGTCAGAAAGCTGGACAACGACTAGAGATGATAGAAGGAAAATTGATGACTTTGAGCTTTAGTGCTGGAGAGAAGTATTCAATATACCATGAACTGCTAAGAGAACAAACAGATTTTCCCTAGAGAAGGTGAAACCAGGTTGCTCCTTGGAGATAAGGATTTTGAAGCTTAATCTTACATACTTTGGGCATTTTGCAAGAAGGGACCACTCCCTGGAAAGGGACAACATGCTTGAGAGAGTGGAGGGAAAGCACAAGAGAAAACCCTCAATGAGATGGATTGATCCAGTCACTGGGGTGGTGAGGGTAGGTGTGTCAGAGACAGCAAGGTTGGCACAGGATAGAGCAGGGTTTAGGCCTGTGTATACATGGTTCCTAGGAGTTGTAATAGACTCAACAACACATAACAACCACCACCTATGGTCAACTGATATTTGATAAGGAAATGAAAGTTAGGTGGGGAAACAAAAGCCTCTTTAACTAATGGTGTTAGCACAATTGGAAAACTATCCGTAGAAAACTCAAGTAAGACCCACACCTCACATCATACACAAAAATGAACTCAAAGTGGATCAAGGATCTTGGAGTAAAACCAAGGACTACGAACGTCATCAGAGAAAAGTTCAGAAGAACTCTACATACAAGTCCTAAAACACAGCACAAATGGTCTTTCAAGCATCCCCAAAAACCTACAAGCAAGAGAGAATAAAATAGATAAATGGGATTTTCAAAGAATCAAATCCCTATATACATAAAAAACTTCTCCAGCAGGGTAAATAGGAAACCCACAGACTGAGAAAAATGTTTGTCAATGACCTATGTATTAAGGGCCTCATATGTAAAATTTATAGAATACTCTAGTACTTCAATAAGAAAAAGGTAAACACTGGTGGTCTAGTGGCAAGCAGCTGCAATGCAATCCCAGAGGTGAGAGGTTCAAATCCACCAGATGCTCTGCTGGAGAAGGAGGAACAATCTCTTCCTATACCAGTCAGATCCGATTTGACAGTATACACACACACACACACACATAAATATTTTTTAAAAAATAAACAACCCAATTGCAAAATGGGCACAGGCTATGAATAGATACTTCACCAAAGAAGACATTCAGATTGCAAACAAACACATGAAGAAGATGTTCAAAATCTCTAGCTCTCAGAGAGAAGCAAGTGAAAACAATTATGAGATATCATCTCGCACCAGTAACAATAGCAAAGTTCAACAAAACAGCAAACAATAAATGTGGTTGAGGCTGTGGAGAGATTGGAACCCTTATTCACTAATGATAGGAGTGTAAAATGGTGCAAACACAATGGAAGGCAGTATGGCACTTTCCCACCATTTGATCCAGTAATTCCACTACTAGGAATATACACTGAAGAAACCAGAGCTACCAGTTAAACAGATATATGCATACTCATGTTTATTGCTGTGTTATTCACAATAGCAAAGAGATGGAAGCAACCCAAGTGTCCATCAACAAATGAATAAATTGAAAAACTATAGCACATTCATACAATGGAATACTACACAACATTGAAAAACAAGGAACTCAAAATATTACTCAACTCGGAGGATTCTGGAGAACATTACGCTGAGTGAAATAACTCAGTCACAAAGGGACAAATATTTAATAATGCCACTGTTACAAAACAGGACTAACATGGGTATTGGGGAGAAACTAAGAAAAAAGGGGATAAATAGTGAACATTGAATTGGAGGAGATGAAGGAAATAATTGTTTAAAAGGAATATATAATTGGGCATTATTTGTATGACAACAGTCCAAAATAAGAAGTTCATAGCAAAGTGGACTAGGGGAGGGACAAGGGGAGGGAGGAAATTATTCAACAATGAATTTTTTGTTTTTTTAAGTGAGCTGGGTGAG
Source organism: Elephantulus edwardii (assembly GCF_000299155.1). Lineage (NCBI taxonomy): Eukaryota > Metazoa > Chordata > Mammalia > Macroscelidea > Macroscelididae > Elephantulus > Elephantulus edwardii. The sequence goes on from NW_006399918.1 coordinate 3,343,802, forward strand.
TAGAAAGGAACATGTGCAACAATGAAGGAATGAAAAGTCAGCTTTTCTGTAAACTTTCATTAAAATCACAAGAAATTAAAAACAACAGCCCAACCCACTGGACGGTCAGCTATGAGTCAGTTCTGCCTCAGAAGCAATATGCTTTATTCTTTTGGTTATTTATTCAATACATAAGGAGCCCTGGTGGTTTAGGTCCAACATGTTGGGCTATTAAATGAAAGGTCAATACAATAGTTTTAATTCATTGGCCATTCCTCAGGAGAGAGACAGGCGATCTCCTGTGAAGATTTGTTGTTGTTGTTGTTGTCATTAGGTGCCACTGAGTCGAGTACAATTCATATTGGTCATTCGTTATGTACTGTCTACGACTGTGTTGACTATAACTTAAAATAACCCTATGATCAGTGGGTTACCCTGTCCTATCCTGTGCAGTTTTCATTATCTCTGACACCCTTAGCTGTTGCTGCAATCTAAGAAGCCCAATGAGGGGTTCCCATGAGTCAGAATTGACAGCAGTGGATTGGGTTTATTAATGGCATAAACCATGGGGAGTAATTTCTATTTACAAGTTTTATGTCCAAACACTTGAAGAGTTTCTCAAATAGATGACAACTATTGTGATTACAAGAAATGAAAAGAACTAGGAATGTGGGGAAATGTAAGCATCCATTCTCCAGAGATGATAAATCATTTTTTAGGTGGGTGCAGATATTAAAACCCTCAACATACCATGGATATATGCACCAACAACTAGAGCCAAAGAGGAGGAAACAGAATTATGAGTTACAAGTGACTCAATGGCACATAACAACACCAGCAACAATATACCGTGGCCTGCCAAGAGAACAAGTAGCACTGCCTTGGAGAGGCAAGGATTTTGAAACTCTATCTTACATTCTCTGAGTATATTGCCAGAAAGTGGCAGTCCTTGGAGGAGGACATCATGCTTGTAAGGGTGGAGTGTCAGTGCAGGAGAGGAAGCCCCTGGATGAGATAGATTGACACAGTGACTGTAGCAATGGAGTCACGTGTGTCAGAGACAATGAGGTTGGCTCAGGATAGGGTAAGGTTCAGAGCCATTATTCATAGGGTTGCTGTGGGGTATGGTCAACTTGATGGCACGTAACCACCACCTCTAATGACACCTGCACTACCTACCACTTGGAAGCTCAGCCTGACTATGCTGTTTCTAAATGACCCCAGGGCAGCAGATCTGACCACTCATTACTGATATCCATAATTTATTCTGTATCCACAGCCAAAATTTCTCTTTTTTTCCCCCCATGGCTCTTTTCAGTTTATTGCATGAAACTGTTACACTAGTCCAAGTTAAAAGTGGACCCCAAATGGTTACATTATACAAGCTGTGAAGTTTTAAACTTGTGACAAGGGACAGAAGGGAAATTTTCTACTCATTGCAAGGAAATCCTCACTTAAGTTTCAGTGAGCCACAAGCACTTAAAACCCATGAACCTTCAGCTGGTCGTCCTCAGCCAGTCCAACCTCTACAAGGAACTGGCATATGTTCTTGCGTTGGTCACCCTGTAGCTGAATTACTTCTCCATATTCTGGATGCTCAATTACAGCACCATTGCAGACAAACTTCTTCTTAAACGCCTTCACTAGTTTCTTTGTATCGTAATCATCAGCGATCCCTTGGACAGTTGTAAGGGTCTTCCTGCCGTTTCTCTGCTGAATTCTTATATGGATATAATCCTCAGTCCCAGCAGGAAGCAGGTCATCACCCTTACTTGCATCAGCAAAGGGGTCGAAAGAGTGGAAGTTCTGGATAGCGGACATACGATACGATTCCTTTTCCTCGGTGGAAACGGTGGTGGGAGAGGCGGGCAGGGGAGACGGAGTGTCAGGAAGCGAGGGGGCTGGAGGGGGAGGCAGCTGAGTCCTCGGCGGGCGGTTCAGTGACTGTCAATAGCACATAGACCTACAAGACCCTGCCTCATGCTTGCCAGTGTGTCCACAAGGAATCAACACCAGAAGTGGTTTAAAAATTGGCTAGAATGACTTCTGTTGTCATAAATGACTGAAGATCACCACTAGCTTTAACCCACTACCTGTCTAATGATTTGTCATACTGTGTGTGATGGCCTGTGTCTGCTGTTAGAAGCCATGCCACCAGTGTTTCAGATACCAACAGGTCCACTCATGCTATACAGGTATCAGCAGAGCTTTTAGACTAAGATAGACTGGGTGGGGTGGAGGGCAGGGGAAGGAGTGAGCCTATACATCTACTTCTAAAACTTAGCCATTGAAAATTAAGGATTACAACAGAACACTGTTCAACCTGCTTGCCTGAAGTAAGTATCATGTGAGATCAATGGCTAGAGGAGACACATTTGAAGAAGTGGAGTGCAGCAAGTCTGTAAAGGAGACCATTGGTGAGACAGAGTGACACAGCAACAGACTTGAACACACCAGTAATCACAAGGACAATACAGGACAAGTCAATATTTTGTTTTGTTTTGTTTTGTTTTGTTTTGTTTTGTTTTGTTTTGTTGGATATAAGGTTATCCTGAGGCAAAATCAACATGATGACGCTATGACCTAGAGTTTTTGTTTTGGGGGGTGTTATTTTATTTATTGGTTTGCTTACAAAGTCTGTATGCATTGTGTTTCACACCATTCATCATTCACATTATGTTTCATACAATCATTCTCATGTATTATGTTTTATAAAACTAATCAGCTAATCACCATTGGATCTCACCCCTGTCTTTTCACCTGGATCCTTCCCATTTTCTCCCTCTCTCCACCCACCAAACTCTGCAGCCCTGTCATTTCACCCCTAGGTTTTAAAGTTCAAAAAATTCATTGCCATTGAGTCAGAACCAACTCATGGCTGACCGATAGCTAATTTTCCAGAGGCTGTAAATCACACAGGAGATTCTCCATCTTCCTCCCAGATTTCTCTTTTCTCTTTCTTTCACCTTTCCTTATCATCGCCTATATCCCTCCACAGCTGGTGGATTCCAATGGCCACAGAGGTGCTGCCTTTTGGTTCGCAGTGCAACACCCTACTAAGCTGAAGAAGAATCCCTGCCTGGAAGAAGGTGACCAGCCACCGCAGAAACATCTCAAGCCAACATTTCTAAAAGCAATGCCTCAAGCTACACGCACTTCTACTGAGCGACCTACCAAAAATGTTCCTGTAGCTATTTGAATGTGGATTCCAATTCATTTCTACATATAAATACTGTTTCCTGCCTCCTTTAAAACTTTCTAAATTTTCCAGGAATGCAACAAAGCAGTGTGTACCTTGAAAGAAGATTTACTTTGTCTTGATCAAAAATGTATGAAGAGTTCACCAGTTTGGAAAATCACAGCCCTGTGCACAGTATTTAATCAGCAATGTGACAACCCCACGTCGTACCGCACATGCAGCTGCTGCACTCAAGGGGATTCTTTATGCAGGCACAACATTGCTAGGATGGTACTACCTGTTAAAATGCATATTGCTTTCTTTCAAATTAATTTCCTTTGAATCCTCTTTTACACAACAGTGAAGATATTATATTGATTTGTTTTAATAAAGTACTTAAGGCAATAAGTATGCTTTTCACTGCAGGAAGGCAAAGGTAAAGTGATATTCTGAATTTTGTATGCCATGGAAATGTTAGATGTATAGTTTGAAAATACTACTCTATATGACATGGTCACCGTAAGCCTTTGTTCATATCACCCTGCCCCTCATCTCTCTACTGGAGCCATCCATACTGGCCTTCCTGCATTTCTTCAAAGCCACTGGTTTGTGTCCACGTCACTGTCTGTGCTCCTGTGGTGTCCTCTTTCTGGAATATTCTTCATCTGGATGTCATAGACTTCCCTTGATCCACTCAGGTCTTCACTCAAACGCCATCCCCTGCAAGAGGTCTTCTGTGACCAGCACTTTTTCCATCACTCTTCCTTACCCAGAATCATATCATAATATTTATTTACCTGTCTATCACGTGCCTCTCTCTGTCACTGGAACGTACACTCCTTGAGGAGGTGGGGGCAGCTATTTTGGATCCCAGTGCTCACAACGTGGAAGATGACACAAAGTGGGCACTTGACAAATAGCGAATGAATTAATGCATGAAGATATCACCTGCCTTCCTGTTCTCCCAGGAGCTTCATCTTTTTCTCTTTCCTATCTACATAATTTATAGCCAATCTAAGCTAGCATTAATTCTTTCAAATATATCCATCAAGTGACTACTAAATTTCAGGGACTGAGAATACAATAGTAAATAAGACATACCTTGCTTGCATACTTTGCAATTAATGATCAGTTCCAACACTTCTGAAGGATTTAAATCTTATACTAGAATGGTTATTTAAAAACATAAGCCCACCACTTAAACTTTATATTTCAAGAGTATCTTTAAAAACAGTAATTGTAATATTTATAAAATAGAAGTTAACCTTCATATATTAAGGGAAAATGCTATTATATATGGAAGAATTGTTTTTACCCATGTAAAAATCTTGCCTCCTACTTTGGTGATAATATCTTTGGTCAGACCCTCTAAACTCTATACCTCAAAGACTGCGGAAAGAGAAGGCTGGATAATGTTGGAGTAGGTTGAAGTTTCCAGTTTCTCTAAGTGTATTAAAGGAAATCTCTCCCTTCCTGCTTGAGCTAAAGCCAAAAGAAACCCTCTACTAGTGGAAGAATCTTCCTAGGAAACAAAATTCAGTCTACAGGGTAGGATATCACAAGTCAGAATCAAGCCCAAACTGACAACATACAGCCAACCTGCATGTTTCAGGCAGGGTCTGATTATTAAAACCTCTCACTTTCTCTTTCTTTGAAATCTGAATAATTTCACTTCCTGTATGTCCTACTATTTCCATGGATATATTTACATTTTCTCATGTGGCCAGACACAAAGAAAACTAACATCTTCAGTCTATTTTTAAAGAAACATTATTTGCTATTGAATCAATTTTGCCATTTTTATTCACTTTTGACATTAGGTGCTTAGCAACCTGATGTGTGTCATATTAGAACTACGGTCCATAGAGTATTTTTATTTGTTATTTAACTTTTTTTATTGTGATTTGGGTGAAAAGCTACAGAGCTAATTGGTTTTCCATTGAACAATTGATGTACATTTTGATTCATGACATTGATGATGATCCCAACTGTGTAACAGATTTTTACCCATTCTCTCTTTGTGTTTATCATTTCCATTCATTTGCCTTTCTTATCCCTTCTTGCCTTCTGAGATTTATCCCTGGACAAAGGCTGCTCTTTGATCTCATAAGATTTGTTGATTAAGAAGTGCATGCTATTCCTTCCTGGTGCTATTAAACATAATGGCACAATGTTGCTGTGTGTTGTTGAGTCAGAACCTGTCCAAAGCTTTCAGAGGCTGTTAATTGCAAGTGAGGAGATTTCTCATCCTTCTCCCATAGGAAAGCTGGGGGATTCAAATGTGTGCCTTTGGGATTGCATCATAACTTCTTATATAAGACCACCAAAGATCCCTAGTGCTATCATATGCTTTTTCAAACTGTAAAACTCAAACAAATTACTGTCTAGTATTAACCAACTCATAGCTGACCCTCCATTGGGTTCTTAAAGCTGTCAAATGAACTAGAAGAAAGAGCTCTTTTTTCTCTTGAAGATCTGGTGAATTCAAACCTCTAGAGAGGCATGGCCTTTGAGTTAGCCCACGGTTCCCTAGGGGACTACACCATCAGCTTTGTTATTCACCTTCTAGGCCTGTCTACTGTGTGTTCGCCTGAAAGTTGGCCTCCAAGGATGGATAAAAGGGTGACAGAGGGATGTAATCTTAGGGACTCTACCAATCTTTATCCAACCTGTAAACTTGATGTTTTTCTATTATTTGGAGTTTTGTTCTGTATTTTACTACCACTTATCCACGACCCCTTATTTTCAGAGAAGCTGGTAGCCAAGTATGATTTTGTTTTTTTGGTCTCAGGGTTGTGGGGTTTGGGGTGCATCATGGGGTGTCAGTCCTTCAGAGTAATTATTTTTCTAAGTCTTTATCTTTCTTCTACACTCTTCTAAGTTGCATTTGAGATAGTCAATCACTCACATGTTTTTAAGACCCCAAATACTACTCACCAAAGAAAGATAAAGGACATTGTGTTTGTAGTCTTTGATATGCAAACTGACCTTGACTCCCTTGAAACTAAGGCCCTGAGCCCCTACATCCAATGACTCTCAAGGTATTTGGTTATGGCTAAGAAATCTGAATAATTTCACTTCCTGTATGTCCTACTATTTCCATGGATATATTTACAATGCACATAAATATATACACAGAAATATCTTCTTTAAAACATATACATAATCTCCATGCATTTTCTCATTCCTGCCTAGTATCTATTTCTACCTATGTACCATTAGTAGATTACTCATATATTTCAGAATTGTGCACGTATTAGTATTTATTGAGAGTAGACACCTATTAACTTGGGTGAAGGCAAAAGCACTCTCTAAAAAGGAGAGATTAGCACAAAATGAGCAAGGCAAAGAAAGGCACTAGAAGGAGCACAAGAATGAAAGTTTTCATTAGATTTTCAAGTGTCCAATTTGCTTCAAGATCTTTCTTTTGATGTACTTTTGGCAGAACTCAAACTTTCAACCTTTTGGTTAGTAGCCCAGCATATTAACTGTTTGCATCACCTGAGGACTCTTTTTATTTTATATTAGTGCAAAATTTTCTCATTCATTTTGTAGGACAAATAATCTAACACTAATTTTATAAAGTCAATTGAATCCATGAGATATCATTTTACTTTTTTTCAATTAACAGATGCAAGATTGGATGCATTCACCCGTCTATGCCAGGAAATTTAGAGGATGGCTGTCTGGCCAAAGGATTGGAAGATGTCTACATTTGTTCCCATTCTCAAGAAAGGTGATCCAACTGAATGTGGAAATTATCAAACAATATCATTGATATCTGAGCTGTGATTCTGTAGAAGTATATTGTATATGCTGCTGGTAGAACAAACAAGTTTGTGCTAGAGAGGGTGAGAACAGACTGCTCCTTGGAGGCAAAGATTCTGAAGCTTCATCTGACATATTTTGGGCATGCTGCAAAAAGGGACCAATCCTTGGAGAGGAATGTCATGCTTGGGAGGGTGGAGAGACAGAGCAAGAGAAGACCCTCTATGAGGTGGATTGATTCAGTGACTGGAGTAATGGGGCTAGGTGTGTCAGAAACTTGGCACTGGGTAGAGCAGGGTTTAGGGCTTTTGTACATAGGGTCACTAGGAGTCACTGGTGACTCCATGGCACATAACAACAACAACATCATTGATATCACATCTAAGGAAAATACTGCTGAAGATCATTCAAAAGCAGCTGTAACAGTACATAGATAAGGAACAGGCAGGCGGTAGTAAAACAGAATTTAGAAGAAGCCATGGCACCAGGGATATCATTGCTGATGTCAGATGGATCCTAGCTGAAAGTTAGGAATGCTAGAAGAATGTCTGTTTGTTCTTTGTTGACTATGCAAAGGCATTTGATTGTGCGGATTATGACAAGTTGTGGCTGACATTGAGAAGAATGGGAATCTCAGAGCACTTGACTGCTCATGGAACCTTTGTGCGAACAGAGCAGGGAGCACTGCATGGTTTGGATTGGGGAGGGAGTGCATCAGGTTTGTATTCGCTCTCCACATCTATTCAATCTGAATGCTGAGCAAATTATCTGAGAAGCTGGACTCTATGATAAGGAGTGTGACATCAGGATTGGAGGGAGACTCACCAATAACCTGTGTTACTCAGAGGACACAACCTTGCTTGCTGAAACTGAGGAGAGATTGATGTACTTGTTGAAGAAGATCAAGGAATGCAGCCTTCTGTATGGCTTGCACCTCAATGTCAGGAAAAGGAAGATTCTTACCACTGGACTGATAGGCACTATCATGATGATGGAGAGATTAAAAATGTCAACAGCTTCATCTTGCTTAGATCCACAATTAACACTCTTGGTACGAGAAGTCAGGAAATAAGAAGACACATTGCACTGGGAAAATCTGAAGTTAGGGACCTCTATAAATTATCAAAGAGCAATGATTTCAACTTAATGACTAAAGTGTGTCTGATTCTGGTCATAGTCTTTCTGATTACTAGCTATGCATCCGAAACCAGGACAATGAATAAGGATGACAGAGAAAGAATTGACAACTTTGAGCTGTGGTGTTAAAGAAGAACACTGAATATCCCATGAATGGCCAAGAGAATAAACAGATATGTCTTGGAGAGGGTGCAGCCGGATGCTCTTTGGAGGCAAGAATGATGAGACTTTTCCTCACAAGCTCTGGACGTGTTGCTAGGAGGAGCTATTCCTTGGAGAAGGCCATGATGCTGGGAAAGATGGAGTGTTAGCAAAGGAGAGGAAGACTCTCAATCAGATGAATTGATGCAGTGACTGCTGCAATGGGCTCCTGTGTGTCAGGAACTGTGAGGATGATGTAGGATATAACAGGGTTCAGATCTTTTGTTCAATTTTATAAATAAGAAAGTTTAAAATACAAAGAAGTTTAGAAATTTGGAAAAGGCGAAAATTTAATAAATCTAATTTTAAGCCAGAGAATGGAAACAGCTGGCTGAAACTAGACTTGGATCCACAATTAACTAGGGTTTTAGTCTCTCTGAACACAGTACTTCACATAAGGAACTAGCTATCTTGCACCTCAACCAAACCATTGATCACATTCCAATGCAGTTTGTATCTGGAATTACATGAACAGAGTCCAAGTTCCACAATCCTACAAAGACTAATCAAAATTTTTAGAAAGGTTTTAGAAATACACGAACCTTAACAACAAACTAGATAACCAGTGTCCTGTCCTTTCACAATGGTTCAGGGACAACCTCCTCTTTACTTCCTCTCAGCACTTTTTCCACTTTTGAGTATTCTCCTAAACACCTCGTCATAATAGAATAATATAGCAGAATTAGAAAGATGAAACGTTCTGATTTATGTTTGAAAATTAGGGCACTTCTCCCCCTAAAACTCTACACACACACACACACACACACACACACACTCCTTCCTTCTCCCTCACTCATTTTCCTTTCAGGCCAGAGTTTAAAGCAGGAACATTTAGGTTAAGCTGAGCTAACAGTAAAAGAATGGCTCGAGGAAGAGCTATCCAGGAATCTCTGATCCACACCAGTGTCCTCCAGAGGGCATATCCACAACGCTAGTGAGAGTTAATATTTGAATTGATTCTCTGCCAACGTAACACAGAAAGGTAAAACTCTGCTGGCTCTTACTGTAAGAATTTTAAGTCACTTTAAGGTAACCATTACTTCAAAAGAGTTTCAGGAGCTCTGGTGGTGTAGTCCATAGGGATTGCCCTGTAAACCCATAGGCCAGGCCTCTTTAGCAGTTCAAATCCACCAGCAGGTCCATAGGAGATGGATGGACAATCTTTCACATAAATTTACAGCCTCAGAAACCCAGGGAAGGGTCAACAACAAGTTGGTTCCTCAATGATAGTAATCTTTTTTATGATAACTTGATGCAAATATTTGCCATATTATGATAACAGCCCAGAATAAAAAGTGCATTGCAAAATAGACGGAAGGAGAAGTGGGAGGGGGGAGGAAATTGTGCAACAATAAATGAATATTTTTTTTAAAAAAGTGATCTGGGGAAGGAGGGAAAATGTGTAACAATGACTGAATGAAGATCCGACTTTTCTGTAAACTTTTGTTAAAATTACAATTAAAAAATATTTCTCATATATCCTAGACAGAGAGGAAAGGGAGGGGAGAGAAAGGGGAGGGGAGGGGGGCAGTCTCTCCTGCATCCTACTGTCTACAGCACTCATTGTCTATTGCCATGACCTGGTTAGACCCATACGTGGTCTTAGTGTCAGATTGTGCAGTAAGTTTGTTCACTTACTAGTTAAACTTAAAGACCATTGCCATAGAGGTGGAATCAACTCATTGCTGATCCTCCATCTCTGACTATTAGGTTTCAGAGACTGTAAAACCCATGAGAGGAGATTATCCACCTTTCTTCCTCTGAGCTCATGGTGGATTTGAACAGACAGACAGGCATGGCCTTTGAGTAAGTAGCATAGTTCCCCATGTCACCACATCTAAGATTTTGTTTCGAAGTAGGGCTGGCATCTGTCTCTTTCCCAGCCCCACAGTGTCTTCCTACAGTTCAAAGCCTCTTTTCAAATTTGCCATCAATTGTTGACAGGATGGAATGCTCAGGAAGCAAGGTACGCATGCATTTACTTGTGCTTATTCTCTAATCTGTAATGGACAGTTTCACATGTCTGTCGCCACATCAGAGATGTGATGTTTACCATGAGAACTTGATCCCTACAGATCAACACATAAGCATGAGTGAACTCACGTGTATCTTGTTTGTGGGGTAACCTGCCCTTGTGTGGGCTGCTCCACTGCCTCTCAACCCCCATCAACTTCCTTGGAGTTCAAGTGTGAGTCTGTGTCCCCTGCTCACCCATCCAGAGTCCTAGGGGCCAGGATGCTGCCTCTCCCCAGCATCCAGGGAAACGTGTGCTCTTCAGGTTTCCTGAGTTCACCTGAGGTGGAGGTCAGTCCTGGCAAGGGAGGCTCCCACTAGCTAATAGGCTGGAGGCAGTGATATGGCAGGAAGAGAGCCAAATCAGCCCAAAATAGAAACCCAAGCTCCATAGCTATCTGACGAAGCTCCAATCTGGCTGAACGTGGCCCATTAGATGAAACAGAAAGAAAGCAGAAATGAATGTAAGATGAGAGAAAGGTGAGAACATGAGGATTATAAAAATAACATTCAGGTACAAACTCCTCCCCACACTGAGCCCAGCAAAAAGGAAAGGTTACAAACTTGTCACAGTGAAGACCATTTAGGTGGAAGACCAGGGCTTCTGAGTTCCTGGGAAGAAACTAACTCCTCCAACTTCTTGCTGGTAATTAGTGTGTTTCCGTGTGGTTTATTCCACTAAGACAAAGAGCAATGATTACACTTCACCTTGTAAATGAGGAAGTGAGTGATGAGCTTTTAGAACAACATGCTCCAGGAATACAAAAATATAGCTGACAAACAGTGCAAGGAATTATTTTCTGCTGGACTCCATCTCATGACTCAAAAAAAGGCATACCAAGGTGGGTGTGACCTTAGGGGACACCTGGCCATTACCTGCTAACACTGGGGAGAGGAAGACATTATGCCTTTCAGCCGTCCCTCCCAAAGACAAAGGGTGGGAACCACAGGGGTCCTGGCACCTGTGAATCTGACACTAGGGGACCATTATCTCATATGAAGCGAGGATTAAAAGGTAAAATCTGTCTGGCTGAGCAGAGAGATGCAGCATACTTCGGAGCCTCTGATAGACAATGAAAACCAGCTAGGGAGAAAGAGAAGAGAGTGTGAGAGCAGAAAGAAAAGGAAAAGAGGCTCAGGATTCCCAAGGAAAAGGATTTTATTTCTCTCTCAAAGCCTCCAGGGAGGAATAAATATTATTATCAGCCTAATGTGAATGCAAATAAAATAAAAGAGGCACCTGCCAGGTGACCATCTCTGCCGGGACTCGAACCCGGAACCTCTGGATTAGAAGTCCAGCGCGCTCGTCCATTGCGCCACAGAGACCTCACCACACACACAGCATCAGCACCAGAACTGAAAAAGCACATACCTTCTGCATCACCGAGCCATCTCAGCATCCTGCTCTCTGAGCGGTGGGGGGACAAGGACAGCTGGAAAATCCGGAGTGGAGATCCACCAACCGGCTCCATCAAAGCTTTTTTCTATATCCTGGATCCTGGGGTCCATAGAGTATTGGAGGAAAGTGACGGTGATCCTTTTCTCAACCCCAGAATCCCTAAGAGAGAAGGACAGTACTAGAGAATTTGCTCTTCTTCCCCCTTCATCCCAGAGGGAGGATACGGAGAAAGCCTCTCCATTCTCATGTTAATTAAGCAGAGTACACCCTGCACAGCTGAGAAAACTGAAGCCATCTCTACCTCCACCCCCATTCCCTCAGTTTGGTTTCATCCCAGTGTAGCTATTCTGAGACTGGGGCTGGGCAAAGCTGAGAGATTCTGGAATAACCTCCATCCCAGAGACAAAGGAGCTGCTTTCTTAGAGAAACTGCACAAATATGAAGGGCTGCAGAGAATGTCAGGGAAGCTGGGCTCCAGGACCGTGGTCCAGTTCTTAGCTCTTAGAGCTGTGCTTGTCAAGGCAGGAGGAGGTACTGTGATTCTAATCTGATGTTCCTTAGCACCTTCATTTGAACATTAGAATTAAGAATGGGGGTGGGAACAAAACAGTGTTGAATGTGTATGTATATGTTTGTGTTTGAATGTGAGTGAGAATTTGGTGTGCATATAGGAAAGGAGGGTGAGAGTGGCAGTTGACTGATGAAATACAGATGGGCCTCACACAGCCTTCCACCAGTACCTGTCTCCCCTCCCCCACCTCCTCCAGCCCCAAGTCCTTGTCATTCTCTCCTTGCAGGGCTGCCTAATGCAAAGAAGGAGAATTTATCGCTGTCAGGGCTTGCTACAGGTATCCTAGAACAATCACATTGATCACAGCTCTACAGACACATTTAAAGGTCTCCATACCCAGCCAAAAGCAAACAAAGGTTCCTATTTTTAAAAAGCCCCTAGAAAAATCTCATTCTATATAGTTGCTGTGTGTTATAATTTTCACTATGCCTCTTTGTTGAACAGCTCACATAAATTCTTCTTAATTTATCTTCCACTGGTTTCCTCCTGTTCAGTTTCCAGACACAACCGGGAATAACTGGTATTGGGATAAAAGTTCTGTTTCAGTGGCCACCACCTCACCCCCTCTCAAAAAGTTATATTAAACGCAGACGGTAAACTCAGATTCGCCACCTCCTCCCTCACTGTGTGTGCTTTCAAGGCCTACAGCTTTGGACACTGTTAAAAGACTTCAGGCAGAGCTCCATACCATTCTCCAGACCCGTGAGATGAGGAAACAGTCACGTCCACATGAAGACGTGATGTGATAAAAGGAAGTGCTCAGATTAGGAGAGCTCCCAGCCCGCTGACCTGTAAGGCTCCAGTCACACACGACCGAACACTTCTTACACATTTTTTTCCCCTGATGATGAGACTTGGTAAAGAATGGGACCAAGGTGTTTTAGTCAGTAGGTCGAAAGGCAATGCAAAGATAACATCTAAAACCTAGGGGGGAAACAGTTACCTATCAAGCTTGCCTTCCATCTAGGATCTAGCCATAGGAATTCAGAAAATAGAACTACTATATATATTTTAAGTCAAAAACGGAATAGCTACTTATTCACACGTGTACCCTGGAGGACTCCAAATGCCTGACTGTTGTTATGTGCCACTGAGTTGCCTATAAATCCTAGCTACCCTATGTGCAACAGCTCTGAACCCTGCCCTGTCCTGAACCATTTTCTCTGACTCAAATACACCTACTCCTATTGCCCCAGTTATTTTATCAATCCATCTCATCTGGAGTCTTCCTCTCCTGCGCTGTCCCTCCACCCTTCCGAGCATGATGTCCTTCTCCAAGGACCAGTCCCTCCTGGCCACATGCCCAAATTATGTGAGACAGAGCTTCAAAATCCTAGCCTCCAAGGAGAAACTTGGTTTCACCCTCTCCAAGACTGACCTTTTTTTCCTTTCTTGGTGGTCCACGGTATATTCATTAATCTTCTCCAGCAACACCTGACTACAGAATTCTATTCTGTCCATAGGTTACTTATAATTGTTGTTAGGTGCCATTAAGTCAACTCTAACTCATAGGACACTATGTTCAACAGATCAAAGCCTTACCTGATCCTGCGCCATCCTCACAGTGTCCACTGCGTTCAATATTTGTAGCTACTAAGAAGACGCTGGTCAAGGAATTAGATAAGAAGTTAATATGGTTCTGTAAAGGAAAGTGGAATCCCATAGGCTAGCAGTTAAATACACTGACAGGAAGAAAGGGGAAACTCGGAAATACTTCCACTTGATTTTAATAATGCCCTCACGAACATAACACATCTGTCCATGCTCAAGGGACTTACCATTAGCACTCAAACATCACTACCTCTTAAGATATATTTTCTTACCACAAGATAAACGTAAACAATCCCATTGAAAAATGGGCACAGGATATGAACAGACACTTCACCATAGAAGACATTCAGATGGCCAACAAGCATATGAAGAAATGTTCAAAATCCCTAGCTCTAAGAGAGAATCAAATAAAAACAACTATGAGATATCATCTCACCCCAGTCAGAATAGTAAAATTTAACAGAACAGCAAGCAACAAATGCTGGAGAGGTTGTGGAGAAACTGGAACCCTTATTCACTTCTGGTGGAAGTGTAAAATAGTGCAACCACTGTGGAAGGCAGTGTGGTGGTTCTCAAAAAGTTGCAAATAGAAATACCATTTGACCTAACAATTCCACTACTGGGAATATATCCCAAAGAGACAAAAACTGCCACCCAAGCAGATAAATGCACACCCCTGTTTATTGTGGCTTTGTTCCCAATAGCAAGGAGTTGGAAACAACCTAAGTGCCCATCAACAAACAAATGGATAGAGAAGCTGTGGTATATTCACACAATGAATACGCTGCATTGAAAAACAAGGAACTTATGAAATATTATTCAAAATGGGTGACCCTGGAGGACATTATGCTTAGTGAAATATCTCAGTCACAAAGGGACAAACACTGCATAATGCCACTGTTGTAAAACAGGACTGACATCGGGGTTGGGGGGGAGACTGAGAAAGATGGGATAAATAATGTATACTGCATTGAAACAGATGAGGGAGAGAATAATTTAAAAGCGATATATGATAGGGTATTATGGTTTCACAACAGTCCAGAATTAAGGTTGCATAGTGGATTGTTATTTCCTCAAGACATATCTATTTGTTTTCTTGGCAGTCCGTTGGTTATTCAGTATTCCTCTACTGTTGGAGAAGGCACAACTCAAAGCCTTTAATTCTTCTTCTGTCAATTTTATTCTTTATCCAGCTCTCTGATACACATCAGGTAACTAAAAAGATCATGGGTTGAATTGTTGTTTTTGTTAAAGTGCTTTTGGGTCACTTGCAACTCATAGCAACCCTATATACAGCATCTTTGAACCCTGCTCTACCCTGTGCCAACTTCATCATTTTTAACACACCCACCCCCATTACCCTAGTCACTGAGTCAACTCATCTCATCCAGGATCTTCTTGCATTATACCTCCACCCTTCCAAGCATGACGTCCTTCTCCAAGGACTGGTCTCTTCTTGGGACATGCCTAAAGTATATCAGAGAGAGCTTCAGAATCCTTGCCTCCAAGGGGCAGTGTGGTTATACCCACTCCAGGATGAAACTGTCTGTTCTCCTAGCAGTCCGTGGTATATTTAAGACTCTTCTCCAGCTCCACAACTCAAAAGTATCAATTCTCCTTCTATTATCCCTAGTCTTTGTCCAACTTTCTGATGTACAGCACGTAATTGAAAAGACAATGGCCTGGATCAGGTGCACCTTAGTGTCCGAACTGACACTGTTGATCTTTAGTACTTTGGAAAGATCCCTGACAGTAGATTTTCCCAATGCGACTCGTCTTTTGATTTCCTGGATGCTGGTATCAAGTGTTGATTATGGAGCCAAGCAAGCTGAAGCTATTAACAATCTCAATCTCTTCACCATCTGTCATGATACTACCAATCTTCCCAGTGGTGAAGAATCTTTGTTTTCTTGATATTGAGCTTCAATACATATTGAAGGTTTGAATTAAGTGCACCTTAATCATTTTTTTATTGTACTAGTTTATTTACAAAATTAAAATACATTATTTTTCACACAGGATTCCTCCAATTTCCCTCACCCACCAACCCATCAATTTGTACAACCTCATGATTAATCCTCCCTTCCCTGCACATCCTTATCCCTCTGCTTCCATCCTGTCCCCACCCTTGGATCTTCATACTCATTCTACAATAATGGTTTTATACAATATTTGTCCCTGTGGGACTGAGTTAGTTCACTCAGGATAATGCTCTCCCGTCCCTTCCAAGTTAGGTAATAATTTACAAAATCATTGCTTCAGTGTGCTGTATAGTATTCCATTATGTGAATGTACCATCATTTCTCAATCCTTTCGATTGTGGTTGGACATCTGGGCTTTTTCCATGTTCTTGTGATGGTGAATAACTCTGCTATGAACACTGGTGAATAAGTCTATGTTTAAACACCAGTTCTCATTTTCTTGGGGTATATTGCAAGTAGCGGAATAGCTGGGTCTTATGGAGTTCTATTATCAGTTTTTTTAGAAAGCACCAAACTGTCTTCCAGAATGGTTGTGCCATTGTACAATCTCATCAACAATGTATACGAGTTCCTATCTCGCCACATCCTCTCCAATATCGATTATTTGCTGTCCTGTTAAATCTTGCCATTGTTATTGGAGTGAAATGGTATCTCATTGTGGTTTTGATTTGCATCTGTTATTGTCAGTGATTTGGAACATTTCTTCATGTGTCTTTTGGTCATTTGAATATCTTCCTCTGTGAAAATTCTTTCCATGTCTTTTGCCTATTTTGTAATTGGTTTATCTTTCTTTTTCTTGTGGAGGCCTAGAAGTATTCTGTAAACTTTCATTAGACACTCTTGTCTGAGATGGTATTGCCAAATGTTTATTCCTAGTAGGAAGTTTTTCTTTTCACCTGCTGGAAAAGTTTTTTATGTGCACATTTAATCTTTAGAAGGTCCCATTCATTATTTTATCTTCTTCAGATTATGCAATTTTGGCTGTATTTTGGCAGTTTCTCTATATGTAGACTAGGGCTTCTAAACTTGATCCCAGTTTGTCTCTTATGAACTTTATGGTTTTGGGCTTTACTCCCAGGTCTCTGATCTACCTTGAGTTGATCTTTTTTTTTTATGGTGTGAAATGTGGATCCTGTTTCAGCTTTCTGCAGGTGGAAGTCCAGTTTTACCAGCACCATTTGTTAAAGATGTTGTCATCTCCCCATTTGATAGATTTTATTTCCTTGTTGAGTATCAGTTGACCATAGACAGATGGGTCGGTTTCTTGGTTCTCAAGTGCCTTAATCTTGAAGCTGATGTCATTGCTCTTCAGTAATTTGGAAAAGTCTCTGACAGCAGATCTTCAGAGTGCAATATGTCTTCTAATTTTTAAACTGCTGGTACCAAGGATGTTGATTGTGGGTCCAAGTAAGATTAAATCATTGACAACATCTTTTCTCCATCTCTCATGATGTTGTCTGTTGGCTCAGTGGTGAAGATCTCTGTTTTCTTGATGTTGAGATTATGCATATTGAAGACTGTAGCCTCTGATCTTTGGTAACAAATGTTTTAAGTCCTCCTCATTGTCCTCCTCCCTGATGCAAGCAAAGTTGTGTCATCTGCATGCAAGTTGTTGATGAGTCTTCTGCTGGTCCTAATATCACATTTTCTTCATAAAGTCCAGTTTCTCAAATGATTTGTTCAGCATGAAGGTTGAACATTCATAGATAAAGGATACAGCACTGGTGCATCCCTTTCAAATCAGTGTTGAATTTGAATGTAGTGTTCCTAGTAGACAGACTTGGGAGAGAAGAAACCAAGCTTCTTGCCTTTCAGGGAGGTGGCAGTTTTCCAAAGTCACACAAAGACTATGTCTCTGGAAGCAGAAAGATATCGCTTCAATTGCATACTCTTCAGCTTTTTTGTTAAGAGACATTGAGAAGATATTCAGTTTCCTTATTTGTACATTAGTACAAACAATATGCAACAAGCATGTTCAAGTTAAACAATGAATAGAAAAGACTGAAGAAGAATCGATGTCTTTGAATTGTGGTGTTGGCAAAAAGTACTGACTATCCATTGGACTGCCAGAAGAACGAAGAAATGTATCTTGGTGGAAGTGCAACCAGGGTGCTCCTGAGAGGCAAGGATGGGAAAACTGTGTCTCACTTATATTTGAGCATGTGGTCAAGAGGTGCCGGGCATTGGAAAAAGAAATCATGCTGGGAAAAGTAGGGGGACAAGAAAAGAGAGGAAGACCCTCCATGAGATGGATTTACACTATGACTGCAAATGTACGCTTGAGCGTGGTAGATATTGTAAGGATGATGCAGAAGGCAAGGTTCCAATTTGTTGATCATAAAAGTTTCTCTGGTTGTAGTTGACTCAACAGTATCTAACAACAACAATATATGGGCAACATTGTTGATAATTTAACTTAGACTTCGTCTAACATTTTTTTGGACATGTTGTAAGGAGGGACCGGTCCTTGGAGAGGGACATCATGCTTGGGAGGGTGGAGAGACAGCGCAGGAGGGGAAGGCCCTCTATGAGGTGGATTAATTCAGTGACTGGAGTAATCGGGATGGGAATGTCAGAGACAGTGCGATTGGCACAGGACAGAGTAGAGTTTAGGGCGTAGGGTCGCTATGAGTCACAAGCGACTCAACGGCACATAACAACATCGTGATACAAAGAGTATGTTCCTTTCCTTCCTCTGCCCCTGGAGCAGTGATCTCTGACTCTTATTTCATGGATTGTTTTCCTTTCATATTCTTCCCCCAACCACCTAACAGAAAACCCTCCATCATACTAAGCAACCTCACCTCAAATGTCTCCTCAGAGTTCTGGGTATTTATAAAACATATCAATAAAAATACTCTGGACTAGAATCAGAGTCTGTTGGTTTTTCGTGCTTTTTTTAAAGATATGTTCCTTTTACATATCTCATTTTACTTTATTGTCCATAAATCAAATTCTTAGGTGGCATAAGATAATGAAAATGTCATATGGCTGTCACAGCTTTTATGTGCTCATCTCCCAATTCCTACAAAGTGCCAAACTGTATTAATTACCAGTTACCATTAGCAGTAAACCCTACTCCTGCTGACCCCATGTGTGTCAGAGTAGAACTGTGCTCCATAGTGCTTTAGATGACTATTTTTTAAATAAGCAAGTGTGAATAATGTCTCTAAATCAGGTTTGTGTTTTTTTAAAAAGGATGAAAGCATTCAAAGAAAGTGAATTTTTGTTTATAATAGGACTAGGAAAGATGAGGTTAAGCCACTCAAAATGATTGAAGACAGTACATTTTTTTCCTCTTCTTTTCAGCTAGGTATATGTCATTTGTGTTTATGTAAACCCCTTAGAGGATAAGTACATTTCTCTTCCCCCAAAATTGCTCTGATTTAACTCTCCAAAGATCTGTGACTCAAACATTACTCATGCTGCTAATTGAATACCTTTCTTTGACCCTATAGACAAACTGGTGATGCCATGCATTATTTCATTCATGAGGTGTTGCTGGGATACATATGAGAAATGCCAAAAAATTCTCCCTTTAAACCAGAAACAAATATGCTTAAATCACACATGCTTTCCTTCCTATTCACAGCTTCTCTAAAGGTATGGATGCCAACAAGCCTGAGTTTTAAACGCTTAGGGCTGTTAGATGGAGGTAGGACAGTGAACTAGTCATATGGCTACCATAGCTCTTAGAAGCTGTACTTTAATCTCTCAACCTCTACAGTCCCCCAACTTTGTGAAAAGTTGCTGTTGGGTGAGTCAATTATGACTCGGGGTAAACACAAATGTGTCAAGGTAGAAGAGTGCATCACAGCATTTTCTATGACTGGATTTCTGTAGAAGATTGCCCAATTTGTTTTTTCTTCTTTTTTTGAAATACCTCTGGGTGAACTGGAACTTCCAACCTCTTGTTTAGCAACTAAGCGTGTTAATTGTTTTTACTACCCAGAGACTTTCAAGCCTTATTAATTCATATCTATTATGAGTACACTCTCTTGAAATGGCTTTCAAATACTATATTTTCCTTTCACTAGCTACTACCCATTTACTCATACTCATACCTCACACCTAGGAATCAGCCCACCAGAGTGCCTCCTGTTAATGCTTCCCAGGAGGACTGACATGCTTTGCAAGGTCTGGCTTATGAGGTTAGTTTAGACTCACTCTGCAGAACTAAGTTGGTAACTCCTACCAGTTACGGAATGGTGGAGTGGACTGACTTACAAAGCAAGGGTTCTTCACATCCAAACAGGATAGGAGTTGAGCTGTTAATTCTGCAGAGTGGGCTTAAGCCTAACTGTAGACTACTCATCCCTCCTTACCATCTCATCTGTCCTCCAACAAAGAAAAATAAAGTGATAGTGATACAATTCATGTTCAATCTTAGAATCATGGCAAAGGAGAGAAAACACAAGCAAATTTTGCTTTACTCACCCTATCTAAATTTTAAAAGTCATTCCAGGTCTAGTCCAATCTCAATCTGATCAGGTTAGACAGGCCTCTTAGCAAAACAGACTTATTAGAGGGTCATCTCTCGAGCCTCCAGAGATAAGTCAAGGTGAGAGCTCACAGGGGAGTCTGCAGATAAGTCAATAGCCTAAATGCATTTTAGGGAAAAGGGAAGAATTTGGAGCTAGAATGCTAGACTCTCTTTCCTGACTCTCTTGCTTCCACTTCTTACAGTCCTCTCCATGAAAAGTGGCTAGAGAATGTGTCTCCAAAATATCCCTCGTTAAGGAGTATGTTGTTTGTTATTGTGTGCTTTCCAATTGGAGCTGGCCCATAGCTACCAGGTTTTCAGAGACAATAAATCACACAGGAGGAAAATAAGTTCGAAACAAAACTTTAAACTCACTGCCATCAAGTAGGCTCCAACTTATAGTGACTCTTCAGCACATTTCCAAGGCTGTAAATCTTAACTGGAGGAGACGGCCTGTCATTCTCTCTCAGTAGAGCTGGTAGATTCAAATGGCTAGAGACGCATGGGTCCCTTTTGTTAGCAGTGCACCCTGTGACAGGTAGCTCCCACCGGAGCTCCTGTGACAAAGTGCAAGGAAAGAAAGGGAAGTGGCTGACCACGTCCCTCCAGATCTATTTGGAGATTTCAGAGTAGATATTCTGCTTTATCTAAATCCCCAATCAAATACATTATTAGCGTAGTTCTTGGTGCTAACTCTCTAGTTCAACTCTTTCCTTCTCTTTAGAATATGGGTTTTCCACGCCTCACTTTCCAAAACACACTATAACTTCCTAACAGGTTAAATTCGACCACTCTGTCCTGTGCTGTCTTCTTTCTTTTTCTCCTTGCCATTTCCACCTGTTTGTCAATTTTCCTCAGTGCCCATCACACTTATTTTTCTACTTTTAAAAGTTCCTTTTCTCTCTGCGCATATCTCTTTTCATGTTCTTTTCACTTCCTCCATATTCTGCAGTTGGCATTCCTCCTTCTCTTCTCCTCCTGTCTTTGTCTCCCATAAATTATCCCAAAGAGTTGCTGCTGAGGGTACTCTAACTGATGGTGACCCACATACTTCAGAGTCAAGCTGTGCTCGCTGGGGTTTCCACAAGTAGATCACCAGGTCTTTCTTCCAAGGTGCCTCTAAATAGACTCAAACTTCTCATCTTTTTTGTTTTGTTTTAATTTTTTAAATTAATTAATTAATTTTTAAATGTATTTTAATAAAAGTTTACATAGACTTAGGGTTTCCAGTCATTCATTGTTGCACTTTTCTCCCTACCCAGCCCTTCCCTCCAATTCACTCTTCTTGAAAAGAAAGAAAAACTTTCATTGTTATGCAAAGCCCCCCTCAAGTCCACTCCACTATGCAACCTTCACTGTAATGACAAGAATACCCATTTATGTCTCCCTTTTAAACAGTTCTCTCCCTTATCTGTTTCAATGCATTATACATCATTCCTCCCCTCCTTTTCTGTCTTCCCTCAACCCTGATATCAGTCCCATTTTACAATAGTGGCCCTATGCAATATTTGTCCTTTTGTGACTGAGATATTTCACTCAGCATAATGTCCTCCAAGGTCATCCATTTTTCATAGTATTTCATGAGGTCCTTGTTTTTCAATGCTGCATAGTATTCCATTGTGTGACTATACCAGAGCTTCTCTATCCATTCGTTTGTTGATCAAACTTCTAATCTTCTAGCCAGCTAATGAGAGCACAGACATCTGCACTACCCAGGGCTGCTTAACCTGCTCTAGGACTCATCTATTCCACACACTATTGCCCAAAGCCACTATCCCTAACCACCCCAGAATTAGGTCACTGTTCTTCCCCCTTTAGCCACTTTCCTTAAGGTTCTCTGAACTCCTAATGCCGCAAGGCTCCCGCACCAGCCCTTTCAATCATTGGACCGTGTCACTTGATCCCAAAGTCTGAAATAGTCACAGTTCTTTGTCCTCAGACCTCATTTTTCTTTCTTCAGATTTTATTCTACAGACTGTTTACTCACCTCCTCATTCTCTTAATCCTGCTATCTGCTCTTCTGTAGTTCTTCAGTTTATGGAAGTTGCTTTTCTGAATCTCCTGCCACCTAGTCCAAAACATGCCAAATCCCTAAGGGGGTTCTAGCCCATACCTTCCTTCCCGTGTTCATCTCCAGACATCCTGGGCTCTGCTTGGCTTTATAAAACACCTGTATTCTTTTAATTCTTTATCTGGGACTCTGAACCCCTGGCTATAAAAGTGGGAGGCCCTGAATAGGGCCCCAGTAATTCCCAAGGCATTGAGTTACCATGGGGATGGGCTGGCAACCAAGCTCCTTAATCTTTACAGCCACTCTAGGGCCCTTAGTCCTTAAAGGGCCAGGGCCTCTAGTCTAGGAGCCAAAGAATTTAAAAAATGGAACCTCAAAGAAGCAAGGACTCTGTAAACATATTTCAAGGGGTTCAAGAAATTTGATTATGCCTAGAATTATGAGTGAATTAGGCTTGCTTTGGTTTTAGTCTGTCTCGGCCTGAAATGAGCTCTGAGATGATCAGGATAGGACAAATACCACAATGGGGAACAGAACAAAGGCACCCATCTTTTCAGTGCATCTATTTAATTTAGTAAAATTAGCATGATTATGAAAGTTGCGATGTCCAGAGACAACCTGTCTTTAGACAGGTGCTTTGGAAACTCTAGAAAGGTCCATACTAGTTTAACCTTACACAGGGTCAGTCCATCTTTGCCTATAAGATTGTTGCTATTAGGTGTCAATGAGTCGAGTCTGACTTGTAGCGACCCTATGAACAGCAGACCTTTGTCCTAGCCTGTGCCATCCTCATCATCTCTGACACACTTGAACCCATTGCTGTAGTCACTGTGTCAATCCACCTTGTTGGGTTGGATTCCTATTTCGCTAACCATCCATCTTTCTACACATGATGTCCTTTTCCAAGGAATCTTCTCTCCTAATAATGTGCCCAAAGTATGAGAGTCAAGGAATCACCATCTTTGCCTCCAAGGAGCACTTGGGCCGCACTTTTTCTAAGACATATCTGTTTGTTCTTTTAGTAGTCCACGGGATATTCAGCACTCTTCTCTAACACTACAATCCAAAGGCATCAACTCTCCTTCTGTCATCGGTATTCATTGTCCAGCTCTCAGATGCATTGCAAATGATTGAAAAGACCATGGCCTGAATCAGGTACACTTTAGTCTTCAAATTGACATCATTGCTCTTAAGTATTTTGGAGAGATTCCCAACACCAGACTTGATCAATTTAACACATCTCCTGGTCTCCTGACTGCTAGCATCAAGGGTGTTGATTTATGATCTAAGCAAGATGGAAAAAATTGACAACTTCAATCCTTTCTCTATCATGATGCTGTCTGTTGAGCCAACATCATTTTCTTGATATTGAAATGTAATCCATTTTGAGGGCTATAGTCCTTGATCTTTTATAGCAAATGCTTCAAGTTCTCCTCACTTTCTGCAAGAAACTTTAAATTCTTCATCTCATTTTTGTCGTCAGAATTATCTTGCATAGGGAAAGAGTAGCTACCATTAGTAGACTTTAGTGAAAGACAAACCTAAGTCAAAGACATTAAGCAGCTTTCCCAATGCTACTCAGTTAATGAAGGGAATGAGTCTCTGGAGCTCTGTCCCCCTGGAAACAGGCCGCTCCAGAAGGCACCCTACTGGCAACACAGTAGTTCCATTTAGAATCTGTCCCAAGCATCTAGGTTCTGTGACCTTTCCTCACAAGTGTCTTCCCTGTCTTTGAAATCAGCATGGTGTGTGAATGATCAGATAGGATGGGAGGGCCAGTCTTCCTGAGATGGGCGATAGGGTAAAGCAAAACTCTTAGAACTCAAAAGATACAAAGAAGACAAGATGAGTACCTTGCGTGAATGAGCTCTTGATCATCTCTTATTTTATCTTCAACATTTTATTGTGGTTCGAGTGACATTTTACAGAGCAATTGGTTTTTCCCTTCAAACAGCTACATATATTTTGTTTGATGACATTAATTACTGTCCTCACATTGTAGTAGCACTCTTCCCATTTTCTCACTGTGACTCTTGTTTCCATTTATCCTTCTGGCCTACTCTTTCCTGCTTTTTGGACTTTATCCCTGGGAAAATGCTGCCTTTTTTATCTTGTATGGTTAGTTGTTGTGAGGAGTAACTACTCCCCTGGTGCTGTTGTTCATGGTATGGGCCTATGGTTGGGCTGAAAATTGAGCCACAGGGTGTATTTATTTCCAGACTCAGAGGGTGGCTGAGAACCATAGTTGTCGGGGTTCTACCAGTCTCAATCAAGCGTGGTAAAGTGTGATCATTTTTATCTTTTGTTTTGTTCTGCATTCTGTCAAGGACCTTCTCTTGATCCTGTGATCCCTTGTACAATGGTCAACAGTGGTAGGCAGGGACTACTATCTTCTGGTCTCAGAAGATCTTCATGGAGGTTGAAGTTCACATGATCCATTATTCCTTTAGATTAATTCTAGTTACACATCTGCACTTTTATTCATTCTTACTTGTGCCAAACGGACAAAATCCAGCAGTTGTGCCTATTGTGAATGGATGGCCACTCATAAGTGTTGAAATCCCTAGGAGCTACCCCCAAGTAGGATGTAGAATATTACCTCTGTAGACTGTGTTAGGCCAGTTGATCACGATGTCCTCCGAGACTATGGCCTCCACTTTTCTTACTTATTCTCCTCCTAGGTACCTTGAGTTAAAGCATAAGAACAAAGAACTGGAATGACTTCAGACTTACTTCAGACTTGGGAATCAAGTGACACAGTTCAATGATTGAAGGGGCCGATGCAGGAGCCTTGAGGCATGAGGAGTTCAGAGAACCTTAAGGAAAGTGGTTAAAGGGGGAAAACAGTGACCTAATTCTGGGGTGGTTAGGGATAGTGGCTTTGGACAATAAAGAACTACATAAATAAGGGATTGTTCAAGATTACTCAGTTCACCATTCACAAAGTTAGTACTCAGTTCCAGTTTGTCTAACTACTAAATGACGTGCTGACTTTTACACCACAACAAAACAAGCAAAAACCCCAATAACAACAAACCCCCAAGTTATTATTGACTTAATTCTGACCCAGGCAAGCACCATGTCTGTGAGGATAGAATTGTGCTCTACAGGGTTTTCAATGGCTGCTTATTCAGAAATAGATCACCAGGTCTTTCTTCCAGGATACTTCTGCATAAACTCAGCCCACCATTCATTTTCGTAAACTGTGATTTAAATGAAAGTTTCAAAGTAAATTTATTTTCCATTCAACTATTCATATACACTTTGTTTTATAACATTAAGTGCAATATTTATAATGTATGTGCCCTCTTCCCACTTCCTCACCATGATTCTCTATTCCATTCATCCATTTATTCCACCCTTTTTACCTTCTGATCTTTATCCTTAGACACATGCTGCCCTTTTACATCTTACATGTTATTCTAAGGAGTGAGTGTCTCCCTGGTGTTACTGACAACTTTCCGTAAGTCCTATAGTTTCCAATTGTTTGAATCAAATGTGAGTTTTATTCCAAGGTCAACAGGTGGCTAAAAGTCACAGTCTTGAGTGTTCCACAAGTATCACGTGAATGAATCTTGCCATATCAAAAAAATTTTTCCACATTCCCCCTCTTCCCAATTTAATCTAGAACCTTCTATCATGATCACTTTTGGATTGAACAGCAGCAATAGCCAGCCACCATCTAATTATTCTGGACCTAGAGATTTAGGTTCATGTGGTCCATTCGTCTTTTTGGACTAATTTTTTCTAGTCCTCTTTGATTTTACTCATTCTTTGCTCTAGATAGGGAAAGACCAATAGTTACATCATAAATTGCTCCTCACAAGCTTCTAAAATCCCATTCACTGGTTACCATTGTAGAATGTAGGTATGTCTCTGTGGTCTTTTATGCTAATTGAACTGCATGCTCTTCAACATTATGGTCCTGACACATCAGGACCAGCAACTCATTTCCTTAAGGCAACTGCAAATCTTTTGCTTAGAAGCCAACTGTGTTTACCACCACCATCATCCAAGAACTCCCTGCTCCAATATCTATCTCAAAACCTTCAAACTCATTATCATCTTCTGGGAACTGCTAGCTGCCCCTCCAGAGGGGTTTCAAGGGTTATAAATCACATGAGAGGAGATTGCCTGTCTACCTTCTTCAGAGTAGCTGATGGGTATGAACTGCCTGCCTTTGGTTTGCAGTGTAACTCCTTACCTATGAGTCCACCCTCACCTAATCCTTTTTGAACCTTCTCATGGAGTCTCATAGAGTCTCTAATCAGAGAGTGTAGAAAAGGAGGAACGAGATAGAGAGTGAAATGCTTAATAGTCTCTCTAACTGATACACAGGAAAGTCAAAAGAATTTAATAAATTTTTCTGGAATCACAAAATGCATAAAACAGAAAGAACATCTAAAATAATTTAGCCTCCCTCCTCACACTTTATTATGTCATTACAATTGAAAATATACATGCAGAACACCCACAGTTCAACAATTTGTGCATATACAGCTCAGTGACACTGATTATGTTCTTCAAGTTGGGCAACTATTATCACGATCCTTTTCCAAGTTGTTTTTCCCCCATCAGCATAAACTCATTTATGTTTCTAAGTTTCTTATTTGATCAGTGAAAAAGCTGTTGCCAACTCAAACCCATATAGATACATCCTAAAAGAAGACAATGCTTAAGGAAGTCTTTAACATACTTCAGTAGAATTTTTACCATGTGCAATTATTATAGTTATAAAATTTTAAAAACAATTTCATTTGAAGATTAAATTGATAATGCTAAGTGGGTGAAAATTTGCCTTTTCATTTCCTCTGTTTCTGTGGTCTATAATTTTTGCCAACTCTTTTCATCTGTAATTACAGAGATTAGTAAATGCAGGCTCATAAAAATGAAATTGCTTATCCATTGTTATAAAAGGAAAAAAGACAAAAGGACTAACCACTACCACCTAACTGGAAGAGTGTAGACTTGACAGGATGATCAAAGTTTGACTCCCAGTTCTGCCACTTCCTATGTGAACATAGGTACCTGTTGTTGTTATGTACTGTTGGGTCAACTGTGACTCATAGTGACCCTATGAATAGTAGCTCTGAACCGTGCCTTATCTTGAGCCAATCTCACTATCTCTGACACATCTACTCTAACACCCTAGTCACTGTGTCACTCCATATCATCCAGGGTCTTTCTCTCCTATACTGATCCTCCATCTTCCCAAGCATGATTCCTCCTGGAAATTGGTTCCCTCAAAGACTGGTCCTTCCTGGAAACATGCCCAAAGTCTGTGAGATGAAGTTTAAAATTCTTGCCTCCAAGGAGCAACCTAGCTTCACCCTTTGCAGGACGGACTTCTTTGTTTTCTTGGGAGACAATGGCATGTTCAATATTCTTCACCAGCATCACAGTTCAAAGAAATTGATGCTTCTTCTGTCATCCTTAGACATTGTCCATCTCTCTGATGCATGGTATGTAATTGAGAAGACCATGGCCTGGATCAGGTATACCTTAATCTTCAGACCGACATCTTTGCTCTTCAGCATTCTGGAGAGTTTCCTGACAGCAGACTTTCCCAATGCAATTCCTCTTTTGATTTCCTGACTGCTGCTGCCAAAAATTTTGATGGTGGATTTGAGCAAGATGAAACTGCTAACAATCTGAGTCTCTTCACTGTCTGTTATGATGCTGCCAACTGGCCCAGAGGTGAGAATCTTTGTTTTCTTAATGTTGAGCTGCAATCTATATTGAAGACTACAGTCCTTGCCCTTCTGCAGCAAATGTTTCAAGTTTTAGCAAGCAGGGTTGTGTCATCTGCATAACACAGGTTGTTGATGAGTCTTCCTCCAATCCTGATGCCATATTATTTCTCCTCAAAAAGTCCAGCCTCCCGAATTGTCTGTTCCTCATACAGATTTTAAAAAGTAAGGAGACAAGACATATCTCTGACATACTCCTTTCCTTATTTTGAACCATGAAGTGTTTCTTTGCTCTGTTCAGATGAGTGCTTCCTAGTCTAAATACGGTCTACATACAGGTACCTAAAAACACCTAAATGAACACCTTTGAGGCTCAGATGATATCAGACCTCAGATTTGATATAAAAAAGTGCTCCAGTATTAAATATTCAGCTCATAAGATCATTGTGAGATAAAGAATGAGAAAATTTTTACCAGATAGTACCTGAGACATTCTCTATTGTTACAGAAAATGGCTATGTTCAGTCTCTTTCCTTAACTCCCCTCTCATTTCTCAATTGTGTGCAATGCAGTTTCTGCTAAAATGGTCTTGCTAGAGTAACTAATGACTTCAAATAGTGAAATCCAATAGTTTGACTTCTCCTTTCTACATTAGTTCATACCACTGGCCATCACATTTTTGTTCTTGAAAGTATTCACTCTTCTGACTCCAGGAACATATGCTCCTCTTTTCTTACTCTCCTACTTTTTTATTCCCTCCTCTTCACTCTCCTTGTTTGCTAAAAGTGAGGAAGATCTGAAGCGCTTACTGCAGAAGGTCAAGGACTGCAGGCTTCAATATGGATTGAATCTCAACATCAAGAAGACAAAGATTCTCACCACTGGTCCAATTGGCAGCACCATAATAGATGGAGAGGAGACTGAGATTGTTAACAATTACAGCTTGCTTGGCTCCCCAGTCAACACTCTTGGCACCAGCAGTCAGGAAATCAAAAGACTAATTCCACTGGGAAAAATATTCTGTCCGGGACCTTTCCAGAGTACTGAAAAGCAACGATGTCGGTATAGAGACTAAGTGCATCTAACCTAGGTCATGGTCTTTGCAATTACTTGCTATGCATCAGAGAGCTGGACAATGACTAAGGATGATAGAAGAAGAATTGATGCCTTTAAGTTGTAGTGCTGGAGAAGAGTCTTAAGCATCTCATGGACTTTCAAGAAAACAAACAGGTCTGTCTTGGAGAGGGGTAAACCAAGTTTCTCCTTGGAGGTTAGGATTTTGAAGCTCTATCTCACACACTTTGAGCATGTAGCCAGGAGGAACCGGTCCTTGGAAAAGGACACCGTGCTTGGAAAGGTGGAGGGGCAGCTCAGGTGAGCAAGACCCGAAATGAAATGGATTGACTCAGTGACTGGGGTGATGGGAAAGTGTGTCAGAATCAGCCAGACTGGCTCAGGACAGGGCGAGCTTCAGAACTGCTGTACATAGGGTTGCTATGGGTCACAGGTGACTCAACGGCATATAACAACAACAGCAACATCACTTCCCATCAATAGCCACATCTCTTTCTTCTGCTTCTAAAATTGCAGTGTTCCACCAAGCACAATTTATCGGACTGCAAGTCAGAATGTTAGCAGCATTTTCATTTTATTAAAGATAAAAGAAATATTATGGAATAGGATAGAATAAAGCAGAGTATAACAGAATGGATTTTTTTAAATGCATCATAGGTTCCCCAGAACAAATCCACTGCCCTGGAGTCAGTTCTGATTTGTAATGACTTTCTCCGTTTCCCAAAACTGTGTATTTTTTCAAGAGGATCCAAACCATTAACTTTCAGCCCAGCACATGGCACACGGCACCACCATAGCTCCCTTTTTACTGTACGGAACCACTAATTATAACTGTCTCTGTGACCTAACAGAGTGAGGAAATTATCAAACAATATCATTAACATCACATGCAAGTAGGATTCTGCTGAAGATTATAAAAAAAATGACTGGAGCAACACGTCAACAGAGAATGGCCAGATGTGCAGGCTGGATTTAGAAGAGGTCATGATACTAGGGATATTATAGCTAATGTTAGATGAATTTTGGCAGAAAACAGAGAGTACCAGAGGAATGTCTATCTGTGCTTCATTGACTATGCAAAGGCTTTTGACTGTGTGGTTCATAACAAGCTATGGCTGACTTGGAGAAGAATGGGAATCCCAGAACATTTGATTGTGCTAATGCGAAACCTATACTTAGACTGAGAGGCTGGTGTCAGAACAGAGCAAGGAGACACTGCATGTTTCAAATCGGGAAGGGGGTCTGCCAGGGATGTATTTCGTCTCCATATCTTTTCAATCTGTATGCAGAACAGATCATCCGAGATGCTGGGCTGTATGAGGAGGAATGTGGCATCAGGACTGGTGGAAGATTCAACAACCTGCATTATGCAGATGACACAACCCTGCTTGTCAAAACTGGGGAGGACCTGAAGCGCTTGCTGCAGAAGGTCAAGGACTGAAGCCTTCAATATGGATTGAAGCTCAACATCAAGAAAACAAAGATTCTCACCACTGGGCCAATTGGTAGCATCAGTGTGGATGGTGAAGAGATTAAGATTGTTCACAGTTTTAGATTACTCGGCTCCACAGTCAGCACTCTTGGTACCAGCAGCCAGGAAATCAAAAGATGAATTGCACTGGGGCAACAGTGTCAGGATGGAGACTAAGGTGCGCCTAATCAGGGCTATAGTCTTTTCAATTGTGCGCTATGCATCAGAGCTGGACAGTGACTAGGGATGATAGAAAAAGAACTAATGCCTTTGAGCTGTGGTGCTGGAGAAGAGAGTTGAATATACCATGGACTGCTAGGAAAGCAAGCAGATTTGTAATGAAGAGGGTGAAGCCGGCCTGCTCCTTGGAGTCAAGGATTCTGAAGCTTCGTCTGACATACTTTGGGCATGTTGCAAGGAGGGACCAGTTCTTGGAGAGGGATGTCATGTTTGGGAGAGTGGAGGGATGGTACAGGAGAGGAAGACCCTTGGTGCGATGGATCGATTTAGTGATTGGGTTGGCGGGAGTAGGTGTGTTGGCAATAGTGAGGTTGGCACAGGATACAGCAGAATTTAGGGCTCTTGTACATCAGGTAGCTATTCGCTATCAGTCGCAAGCGACTTGAGGGCACATAACAACAACGACTCTTGTGGTGTAGTCCACAGAAAGGTCTGCTTCTAAGACAAAAGAGGTGCCTCTCTGGGGTCAAATCCACCAGAAAAATGAGTAGTCTTCTCCTATATTAGGGAGCTCTGCTGACCTCGTGGCAAGAAGCTGCACTTCAATCCTGAAGGAGAATGATTTGAGGCCACCATCTGTTCCGCGGGAGAAGGATGGGCAATCTCCTCCTGAGCGATTAACTGCCTCTGAAGGGTCAGCTATGGGTCGGTTCCAACTCGATTGTACACAACAAAAACAGCTCCTATAATGTTTACAGCACAAATAGAACATACATGGTATCATATCTGTCCTCTACAAATTGACAAGCAAAAACATCAATAAAAAAAATACATGGGGAAAAGCGTCCTGATGATAGAGATACATTAACAGCAAAGATGAGCAAATTAACCCAGCCTGGAGAATCTGAGTTTTTCTGAGTCGCAGACCTCAGCTGATGTTTAAAGTAAGAGCAGTTCTTAACTAGAGGAAAATATGAGGTTGGAGTGAAGTGTTTGTGTGTGTGTATGTGTGTGTGCGCACACACTCACACATATGCATATGGAAAGAGAATGAGGAAAACACTTTCAGAAGAGAGGACACCAGGAACAAAGATTATAAACCCCAATGAAATGAGGTGATGAGGAAGTCTAGAGCCTCAGATGGGGAGTGAAAAAGAATGCAGCTGGAAGACAAGAAAAGATGAGATCATGGAGATTCTCATATGACATGTGACAGGACTTGGACTTCAATCCAGCAGGACATAGACTATCAGTCAAGGTTTTAAATGAGGGAGCACTGCAGTTGTTTTTACATTTTAGCTAGATCACTAGTTGCTGTGCGGTAGATAGTTTCAACGAAGTATGGTGTTGACATAAGTTATAATGGGGACTTGAACCACAGTTATATAATTGGTTGTCCAATATCAGTGAATTGAAAGATGAAGATTAATTTGGGGAAAAATCCCATTATTGGGGAGGCAAACTTGGTTATCCAGTTATTTAATGCAGAAACCTGGAAACTGTCCAGACTCTTCTTCTTACCATTATCTTTCAAATTGAATCAACAGATTCCATTCTCTCTATCACGTCTCTTTAAAAAGAAACAAACATTGCCATATATTTGATTACTGCTCCATAGAATTTCCAAAGCTATCATCTTTATAGAAGCAGACTGCTAATCATTCTCTCCTGAGTACCCAGATGCCAAGTGCTTAATCACTGTAGCACCAGGTATCTTTTTCTACCTCTTTATTAATTACAAACTTCATGGTTTGCTTTCCATCCCTAATGTCCATTTCTCAGTTTAGAGACTTCATCACCTTCAATCAGGAATACTTCACTAAAGCCTCCACATGTTCAATTGCAATTCGCCTTGTTCCCTTCCCACCCATCTGCCACATCATCTATTAAGGACATGAAGTTGGGAAGACAAAGATCTGATTATAGATGGTGTTTGGGCTTTTCTCCAGGCAGTGGAGAAACATTGAGGGGTGTGGATGTGATTTTTCTTGAAGACAGAACCCTTCAGTGTTCTTCATCGCCTGGAGAAAAACCTAGGGGCCATCTGTGATGTGTTGTCCGTCTGTCTTTTCGATTTCATTTACTGTCACCCCTCTCAAATGTTCTGTAATGCCAAAGTACTCACAGTTCCTTGGAAAGGAAAAAGAATCTGCTCCTTTTTAATACTGACATGACTTGGCACGTGATGTTTCCTCTTTCTGGAATGCCCTCCTCGCCCCCTCCCCCCTCACATCTGCTTGGAAAATAGCTCCTCCTCCTTGAAGATCCAGCTCAATCACCTCATTTTCTGTAATATCTTCCCTGACATCCACCACAACCTCAAGCAGATTGGGTCGCACCCATCTCTGCACCATTACTGCACCCCCTGCATATGGCTATTGGAGCACAGAGCACAGTGTACTACAATCAATTATGTGCATGTCTGTCTCCTCCCAGACAGCAAGCAACTTGAATTCTTTCTCTCCTTGACATCTGAGCAGTGCCTGGCACATGGTGGCTGCTCAGTGCATGTTTACTGAACAAGAGTGAATGAATATACAAGCAAAAGTGACTAGAATAGGCCTCTTTCCTCATTCTACCACAGATCTACTCCTATTATACCACCATGTAGTAATATACAGGAAATATTAGACTCGAGCTTTCCAAAGGACATATGAAAGCTTTAACTTCATTTTGCTTTCTAGCTCCAAGTGCTAAGAGAGTCAAGTTTCTCTAAAATTTTTATATTCAATCTTGATGGGGGGTGGGGGAAAGAAGTCCATTGCTGTAGAATCTATTCTAAAGGCACCATGCATTACAGAGTCGTTTCCTTGGTTGTAACTTTCATGTTCACGGCCATCATCTTATGGAAGAGCATTGCCAGGCCTTTTCCCCACAGGGTAACATTGGGTTGGTTCAAGCTACTAACTTTTAGTTTAGTCTGAGTGCAAACTTGAATCCAAATTCCTTACTTCCAAAAATCAACTTAATATTATTTCCTAATAGATAAATTATCTTCAGATTAATGTCACATAATTTAGAAAACATTCATCTTCCATCTTCCCAAAATACTACCTCATAGACACTAAAAAAAAACCCAAAAAACAAAAACACCCAAACCCCCCCAAAACTGTAACCTTACTATTTCTTTCTGTGGTTTGGCATTTCCCACATCACTCAGATCCCAAAAATGGAGGTCACACTTCCTCTTTCTTGCTCCCCATAACTAACTCTGTGTGCATCCTTTGAGTCTTCAAAGCCACCACTCTAGCTAGAGATTTTTTTAAGTGGTTATTTTTGGGGGTTTTTGGGGGGGTTTTTCCCTCTCTCCGCTGATTTACAAAACTTGAATACAAATTCGAACAAATTCTTTTCATTTCCCTCACCACCACCCACCCATCAAATTGTACAATGATTAATCCCCGCTCCCTCTGCATATCCATATCCCTCTGTTTCCACCCTTTCCCATCCTTCCTGGATCCTTATATTCATTCTACAATAATGGTTTTATGCAATATTTATCCTTGTGGGACTGAGTTAGTTCACTCAGCATAATACTCTCCAGTCCCTCCCAAGTTAGGTAATAATTTACAAAGTTACTGCTCCTGTGTACTGCATAGTATTCCATTGTGTGACTGTACCATCATTTCTTAATCTATTTGTTTGTAGTTGGACATTTGGGCTGTTTCCAAGTCCTTACAATGGTGAATAAAGATGCTATGAACATTGGTGTACAATTCTCAGTTTGTGCCTCGGTTCTCATATTCTCAGGGTATATTCCATGTAGTGGAATAGGTGGGTCATATGGAATTTCTATGTTCAGTCTTTCAAGGAAATGACAAACTGCCTTCCAGAATGGTTGCACCATTTTACAATCCTACCAACAATGTATAAGATTTCCTTTCTCGCCACATCCTCTCCAACATCTATTACTTGCTGTCCTGTTAAACTTTGTCACTCTTACTGGAGTGAGATGGTACCTCATTGTGGTTTTGATTTGCATCTCTCTTACTGCCAGCCATTTGGAGCATTTGTGTTCTTGGATTTCTAGAATCATCTCTTAACTAATATGCCTAAAGTAATACTTAAAATGTGTTTTTTTTAATTGAATAGCTCAACATATAAACATATGGTCATTAGAAGGAAAAGTAAGTATATAGTATAAACTATTAAGAAGTGGTGGTGGTGGTACAGCAGTTAAGGTACTCGCTGCTAACCTAAACACTAGTGGTTCAAACCCCCTATCTGTTTCATGGGAGAAAGACATAAAAGTCTGCTGTCACAAAGATTAAGGTCATGGGAACTCTCAGAAGTTCAACTCTATCTTACAGGGTCACTGTGAGTGAGAACCATCACTTGTCTGTCCCTCTGTCCTCCTGTGGTGTCTTGCCTATTGCTGTGATGCTGGAGGCGATGCTACTAGGATTTCAAATTTGTCTTTGAAGAAGTCCAGCCAGAATATTCTTCAGAAGGAAGAATGAGGAATTTCCTCTCACGCACTTTGGGGCATGTTATCACGAGAGATCATTCCCTGGAGAAAGATGTTATGCTTGATATAGTAGGAGGTCAGTGAAAAAGGGGAAGACCCTTGACAAGATAGAGTGACACGGTTCAAAGGTAGCGATGACTGTGAGGACGACAGGGAACAAGGCCAGCGTGTCATTCTGCTGCACACAGCCTCTGTAAGTCGGAATAGACACCAAGGCACCTATCAGTAAGAAGGAGCTGATTCTTCTGAGAAAGAAATAGTTATAGTCCTTGCCCTGTAGGCCTTAAAGCTCCCTTCAAAATAACAGTTTTTGAAGTTTATTGATAATTTTATAGGAGCACTTGTCAGGTGCCTACTAGGTGCAAGGTACTTTTCAAAGCATTTAAAATGTTAGTTTATTTAATCTTCACATCAACCCTGCGGGACATGAACTATTATTATCTCTGTTTCCTATACAAATAAAATAACTCTTGAAAAGATTAAGTATCTTGCCCAAGGTCAAACAGTCAGTAAGTACCTATTCATTTCCTTAAGTACACATTTAAACATACATAGATATACAATGTAACAAATACATCCACCTATATAGCTTTAGGCTTTTGTTCTATTTTACACAAAAGGGCTAATAGTACATGTATTTTTCTGAACTTACTGTTATCACTTAAAAATATATCTTAGGTACATTTCCATGATGGTACATATAAATTTGCCTCATCTTTAAAAAACTGTTACATGTCATGTTATTACAAAGTATGGACACAGGCTGATTTATTTCGCCAATCCACTATGGATAGATATTTAGGCTGCTTTCCATTTTTTACTACAGGAAACAAGGAGGTGATGCACATCCCGGTACATAAATCACAGCCCTCAGATGTGTGCAGATCTATAGCGCAGAGCCACGGAAGTAGCACTGCTGGTATTTTCATTTTTAATTTTGATACATTCTGCCAAAATATCCGCCAAAAGGGTTGTGCTTGATTTACATTCTTACTAACAACCTATGAAGGTGCCTGCTTCTCCAGAACTTGCCAAGACCGAACATTTTCTACCATTTTCGTGTTATCAATGTGATGCGTCTGATTTTTTTCTTATAGAGAACTTAAAGTTCTTTTATTGCTTTAATTTATATTTTTCAAGATCCAGATGTAGGCAATCATCTTTTCAGATGTTTGCGGAAGAACTGGGTATTTTTTTAAGGCATTCCTACTCATAACCTTCACCTATTTTTTTCCTGTTGGATTGTGTATCTCTTTTTACATCTCTTTGCCAGATAGTCTAAATATTACCAATATTAACATTTTGCTAAATACTTTGTAAACACCAGGTTCACAGGCTGTATCTTGCTTTTTTAATTTTGTCTGTGGTGTTTAGACACAGGCAAAAGAATTATATCATTTTTTTTTAAAAAAACAACCCTATGCAGTACAATTTGTCAGTTCTTTATGTATTCTGAATTTTATATCTTGTTTAGGAAAGCCTTTCTCATCCCATGAGTATAAATGGGCTTTTGTAGTTTAAAAAACCCACGTTTAGAAGTTGTGTTTTGTCTTTAAACATCAGTGCTTCAGTCCACCTGAAATTTAATTCTGTACATGGTATGTGTGGTGCTGGAGAAGAGTGTTTAATATGCCATGGACTGCTAGGAGAACAAACAGGTTTGTCCTGGAGAAGGTGAAGCCGGAATGCTCCTTGGAGTTAAGGATTCTGAAGCTTCGTCTGACATACTTTGGGCATGTTGCAAGGAGGGACTGGTCCTAGGAGAGGGACATCATGTTTGGCGGAATGGAGGGGCGGCACAGGAGAGGAAGACCTTTGATGAGATGGATCGATTCTGTGACTGGAGTGGTGGGAATGAGTGTGTTTGAAATGGCTAGGTTGGCACAGAATAGAATGGAGTTTAGAGCTCTTGGACATAGGGTCGCTATGAGTGGCAAGCAACTCGATGGCACATAACAACAACATGGTATGAAGAAAGGGTTCAGCCCACTCCACCCCACTGCAACTGGCAAAGAGATAACCAATTCTCCTAGGCAATCATTAAACAGCCCAGCCCTTAGTCCCTAATTAAACGCGTGGTTTATGATGAAGGGAGAACTCTTCTTCATGCACTCACGTTTTCATATTGGTCTGTGACTACACTGTCTCTTTTGTTCTATGGATCTATTTATGCATTCCTGGGCCAATTCTTCAGTGCTTTAATTGCTATCATTTTAAGTGACTTGGAATATCTATCTGGCAAGCCCACTCCCTCCCTCACTCCGTGTGTGTGTGTGTGTGTGTGTTTTATTTATTTTCAAAAGATTAAAACTGTGGCTATTATTGCACTTTACCTTCCAAGGTAATATTTGAATCAGTTGGTTAAGTTCCATAAAATAACCTACTGAGATTTAACACTGGCCTGTACTGAATTTATAGAATGGTCAGGAAAAAAGAATGAATCCCAGGCTTAATCTTTGAATACCGATTCAAACCCAGAGCATCCCGCTGCAAAGCTTCTTTAACCAACTTTAGGTAGAGAGCAAGCTCTTCAGGGTCTTGTCTTCAGGATGCACCCTCCCCTGTTTTGCTTAAAGCTACCTCATCAAATATGTTTCCTTTTTTTCTTCCACATAGTTTTTGCAAATGAACTAGTGTGCTTACTGTATCCTAAGAAATAATTTCTCTTCCCTTACAGAAATTTTATGCAATTAGGACAGGGGAGAAAGATACATTCTTGATTCAAACAGGCTCACTTCAGAAGACACTGGCATTCTGTGCTTATCCAAGCTCCAACAATCAGGGTAAGAATAGGTCCATTTTTTTCTTACTCAGTTAAGGAGTCTGAGGGCAAAAAGAGGAAGTTTCTGTGATTCAAGAATATGTGATTATAGAGTGTCTTTAGAGCCATAGGACTGAGAACCAGGTGCTGAAAAGACAACAGATAATGAATGAGATTTAGACCTTTAAGAGCCCTTGTTGTTACGCATGTTGTGGATCATCAAGTCCGAACGGACCTACAGGTTTTCAGAGGCAGTTAATCGCACGGGAGGATATTGCCATGTGTTCCTAAAGTATTTCTAACAGATGAAATTAATGTCAGAAAAACCTGACAAATGTCTAAAAGAATGAAGCTAATTCTTAAAAAAAGAAGACTAAAATCAAAGTGGAAGAGGTCCTGTATATGTATTCAAACCCTAAAGTTAGGCGCTAGGTCAGCCTGAAAGCTGTGACGAGACTGCACTACAGCAAAGCAACCACACTGAGGGAGCAGAGGATCAGGAATGGCAAAGGGTCAGGGCGGCCACACGAGGGTAGCAGAGAGCAAGCTCTGCCAGGCCACGGAGGAAAGACGCCAAAGGGAAAAAGCATCAGGACTGGAAATGTAGGTCCAGGCAGTACTTTATATTCAGGGGATGGGCAGAGAACAAGACTCCACGGTACACTCTGGCAGAAAAGAGGAATTTGCTTCATATATTTGTTCCAAGGTTAAAAGATACACAGAAAAATAGCTAATACAATATGGAGTACTATAGCAGGAATGTAACATATATATTTCCACATTTAATCTTCACAAGCCTACCAGATGCACCATGGTTATGTTTAACTAATGTTTTACAAATGGATTTACCTCAAAGTCATTTTTCACAAAGTTCACAAGCCCAAGTGAGTCCAGTCTCAAAATCCACACTTTCTCACTGGCCTGCAGTCTCCCTTCTGACAGTTAAACCCAGAATCTGGATAACTTTCTTAAAGTGAGACACCCAGCCAGTGACTCCCCATATAAATGCAGTTGACTCTTCATATGAATACAGGAGAGGATATCTGAAATGTTTGAACTTATGTTACTGGTTGAGTCATTAAATTAGCAGCAAAAAAATGATCAGCCTGACATTGTCTGAGCACAGGAGCACACCAGTCCACAAGGAAGTCCTGCAATTGGAGGCTCTGATGGCAATCTTCACTAGATATCAACACATTATTATCCATCTGAGAAGGGACTGCCACTCTCACAGGAGTAGTCTGTAAAACTTAAGAGCGTAAGAAAGATTTGAGGATCAAAATGAACCACAAACTGGCCATGAGTTAGCCAAGGAAGATAATTCACACAAACACGCACCCATGATTGAACGAGGAAATACAAGGGAGGACAGAACATAGTATGTCATGTTCAACCTGTAACAATTGGCCATGGCCTTTGTGACTTACTAGGACCTATTCTGAACTCAGCTATCTGAGAGAAAAAGTATCAGAAAACAGCACTGAAATGATAAAAGATGTGGCAGAAGGTTAAGAATTAGGATATTTCACCTGAAGTATAAGAGGTCAAAGGACAATTTAATAACAGTCTCAAGGCCTTTGGAGGGACATTTCATAGAGGCTGTGAAAATAAAAAGAGAGAGATGGTTTCTTCCACAAAAATAAAAGGAAAGACCTTAACTGGTCAAAATGTAAGATTAAAGAATGTCTAAATTCTTCACTAAATATAATGGGAGAGAATATTATTTTTCTTTCATATATTCGTGGAACTAACATTTAATCTGCACTCATTATACATGGAGTATTGTTCTTTTATCTCCTTCTAGATCCTGAAACATAGCTTTGGTCAAAATTGTCACAGATTTTATTCTCCTGGGTTTTTTTCTTATTTGAGAGAAGGGGGTCGACAGCACGTAAACAAATACAAAGTAAATTACTAAGTGAACAGCTGATAATGATAAGCGAGTAGAAAGAAGTGAGATAGACTCTCAAAAGAGAAGTTGTTTAAGCTGAGACATGAAAGAAAGAAGGTATCAGAGCAGTTCAACAAAGAAGAGGTGCGTTCCAGTTCAGGAGGACCAGCAAACACCAAGGTGTATGGCCAACAAGACCTCAATGCCCTGGAGAGATGTCGATGTTGTTATATGTCCACCTTGCTCCTGCCAGGCAGCTGGTGGACCCGAACCATGTGCCTTTGTGTTGGCGTTGCAACTCCTCACCGCTAGGCTACCAGAGCTTTCTTCTGGAGAAAGAGGGATAACAAGCCTGACATCAGCAAGAGCTGTGGAGGTCAGATTGTATATATTATCTTGCAGATAAAAAAATTAAAACATCATCTGTTGCAAGACTCAGTGATAAATGTTTGGTTTTAAAGTTAGCACAAGTGTATCTTAATGAGCTATTTACATTTAAGTTTCCCTGAGGAATTGATGAGCTAGCTCTTTGTAGGGAGGCTGCTGGCGCTGTGTTGTTTCTTGGGGTTGTCAGGTCCAAGAAATCCCCAGGGAGCACTTGTTACCAGGAGGTCAGGAATCCTTATTACTAACCTACAGGCTCAGAATCTCCTGGGCATCTGTATTCTTTCTAACAGGTTTCTCCAAATAATCACCGTGCCAGGCACAGATGGGTATACCGATTTGCTGAAATGACCAGAAAATTTATAGAGACACACCCAAATCAAAAGCTCGGGCCCACAGGTTAGCATGTATGTGACTTGGAGTAAATGACCAAATCTCCAGTTTCTCATTTTCCTCCTAATCTGTAAAACTAAGATCACACTATCTATGAGTCATAGGACCGCACATAAAGACTAAATGAAATAGCATATGCAAAGTGCTGGGCACATAGTAGGCACTCCATGAGCACTGAGGGTATAAATAGATGCATGAATACATAAAATGGATGCATAAATTAAAAGCTAAATATATGCATTCACTCCTGCAATGCTTGCTCTCTTAAGCCTGCAATGTTCTCTACCACCAACAGAGAACTCAGGATCTCAGAGAGCGGAGGTGGGATGCTGGACCAGAAACCAATCCCCATTCTGTGGCTCCTACTTAGCCTTTCTTCTCCTGCCTCCTTTCAACTATAGCCTCACCACGCTGCACCACAGCCCCCTTCCCCTTTCTGCCTCCTACTTCTATCCTCCCCTAACCCAGAGAATAACTCACTGGGCTTTCCTCCTCCTCCATTCTGCCCTGGATCTGACCCCCAGCTCGTTGCTAGGGAGATGGTCTGGGTAACAGGTGCTACTGAGTGCAAGATGCTATTGCAGGAATTGCAGCGAGTGACCAAACACCCCAGTTTGTCTGGGGCTTTCCCTATTTGGCCCTGAAAGTCAGAGAAATCCTCTGTCCTGAAGGAATAGGTATAGTTGATTACCCTGCCTACTTCTTTCTCTCCAAGGCTTCATGACCTGGCTTACTTATTCTGCAGATGCATCCTCTGGTTGTGCACCGCTGTGTCTGTGAGCCCTGTGGCGCTGTCTGCACGCTGTATCAGTGTCTGGGTCCTCTAACTATGTTCTGGGTGTTATCTCTACAACAACCGTGAGAGTCTAGACAAGACCACACACAGTGGGTGCTAATCAAGGCCATCATCCTAGGTCTGTGGTCCACAGAAGGGTAAGCCTTCTGCATCAAATGGTATGTATTCTCCCACCCGTCCATCCACCACTGCCAGAGTTATCTTTCTCAAATGCAAATCCGGGACTGGCATTTCACTGCTTAAAACCCTTCAATGACTTCTTGTATGCAGAATAAAGAGCAATTTTTTACCATAAATTCCCTTCACAGTCTAGACACATCTGACTGTACTGTTTCCTTACGGATTGATTTTGCCATGTTGTTCCCCCTTTTGCAGTACTTCTCATCTCTTCTGCACCTGGCCAACTCTTAGTCATATTCTTTAATGTGCTCCACAAATTTAATCTCTACTTCCACTGCGCCTCATATATAATCTTTCTGTAGTTCTGAGCACATGATGTAGTAATTAGGTATTTCCGTGCTTATCTTCCCTATTGGCCTATGCATTTTTTGGAAGGCATGTTTCATAACTTATTCACCTTTGTATTCTCAAGTGTCTAGCATCAAATGGTGACATTTTGTGGTCACATTTTTAATATTCATTCCAATTTAATGTTTTCTTTAAAAAAAAACACCACAAACCATTAAACTGTGAGACTGCTTTTAATTATCAAGTATTTTGCATTTTTAAATTTCGCCCCATTGCTGACCCTTGTGTCTAAAAAAAAAAGAAAAGGAAAGAAAAAGAAGCTCAGCTATGGAGTGGGAATAAGGATAGATTCAAAGCAGCCGCAGAACATTTTATCTTGTAATTTAGAAAGAAAATAAAACTTTAGAGTTTATGTAATTTTTTATAGGCTGCAACAAAACAGCCAGATCAAAACCCCCAGTTTCAACTAACATAGCACATGGCACAAAGACACAAAATATATTGGAAATGAATGAATTGAGAGAATAACTAAATGACACATTAGTGGGTCCTTTTCTGGGCATATGACATTGTGTATGCTTACGTATATGCAGGTACGTTAACCACCTGACACTATAAACTGAACTGAAGTCTTTACCTTCAAATTTGAATGGACATAGGCAAGTCAGAACTAACAGTCATCCAGTGATTTTTCAGGATCAGTAAAATGCACAGTAGCTGATTACCCATCTTTCTCTTGTGGCACAGCTGATGAACCCAAACCACAGACCTTGGAATTGGTAGCATGACTCTCGATCAGTGAGGCCACCAGAGCTCCTTATGTAAGACTATAAAACTATTAAATTCTAATTTAATTTTGTTTGTTTTAACAAATAGATCAGGATGATACTGCGCAGAATTTTCCCCAAACTTTTCTCTAGGAACTACCTTAAAAACCAACACATAATCTAATTTAGAAAACATCTACTTATTCATTTACACCAAGTCTTCTTTCTTTGCTGTCAAATACGGGCCACCAACTTATCCATAAAAGCTTAGATACCAAAGGCTTTTGACTATTTTCAAACTACGAAGCCAACTTTGTGCCGTTTAACTCATAATGGCTCCAACCCTGGAAAATCTTTAGGAAAAGACAAAAGACTAGTAAGTTCCAGAGTGAAACCTGAGTATACGAAGCCAACTTTGAAGGATGAAAATTTTCCATAACTGAAGCTAAGGATGCAGCAAACTAAAGTCAATTCGAAGAACTACATAAGTCCCTTAAATAAGTGGAGGAAAAGATACATAGGCATACCAAAATCAATCATCTTATTTTGGATTTATTAAATCTTTGTGAACATACTCATACTTGTAAAAAAAATAAGGCAATAAAAAT
>NW_006399918.1:3387131-3440459 GCF_000299155.1 Elephantulus edwardii
AATGAATGAATGGAATTCCAAAATCTCTGTAGATGTTCATTGAAATGAAAAATAAATTAAAAAAAATGGTTATGCACTCATGTACTTCGGGGGGGGGGGCGGGGAAATGGTGTCTGAAGCTTATGTGTTTCTGAGGCTCTTCTTTCCACTTAATTCAGTATAATTAACTGTTGTTAACTGCCACCAAGTTGGCTTCAACTCACAGCGCCCATATGTGCAACAGAACAAAACACTGCTCTGTCTTGTGTCATCTTCACAATCATTGCTATGTTTGAGTCTATTGTTGTGCTTACTGTGTCAGTTCAGTTCATTAAAGGTTTCCCTGGTTCTTGCTGACCCTCTACCAAACACGAGGCATTTTTCCAGCAATTGGTTTTTCTTGACAGTATGTTCCAAGTGGGGGAGCTCTGGTAGCTTTGTTGTTGTTGTGTGCCTTCAAATTAGAACCAACTCATCGCTGGCCTCTAGTGGGTTTCCCGAGGCAGTAATTCACACAGGAGGAGATTGCTCATCCTTCTCCCGCAGGGCAGCTGGTAGATTCAAACTTACACGTCTTTGGTGCATCACAGCTTCTGACTGTTAGCCCAACCAGGAATCGCACTGCCAACCCAAAGGCACATGATTTGAATCCATCGGGTGACCCATGGGAAGAAGACGGGCGACCTCCTCCAGTGAGGTTTTTCGCCTTTGAAAACCTGATTCGATGGTGCACAACAGCAACATAGCCAAAGTAACTGAATGACAGAGTCATCATTTTTGCTTCTAAGGAGCTAAACTGAACATTTACAGTTGGTCAATTTCTACACTAAGTACCAAGCATATTAAGATTCACAAAACATTATTCCTGCCCTCAAGGAGCTCACAGTAAAAGAGGAAAATCATACTGTGTGTTGCAGCACAGAGAGAGAAGTGTAATTAGGGACGTATATAATCAATGTAGTGGCAGCATCTAGCCAGGAATGATTATATCTGGGTAGAAGGCTTCATAGAAGCTGCAACACCTAATCAAAGTTTGGATGGATAAACACGAGCACAAGTTTCATCAAGCTTAATGATGAGATGTGCTATCCAGGTATAGGAAACAGTACATATGTGCAAAGACACTGAGGCATGAAACAACATAGTGTGCTTGGGAAATTACAAACCATTTGCTATTGCTGGAGCACGGAAGGCAAGAGGAAGAACGCTGAGCTATTTCACTGGCGAGGCTACAGATAGCCACATAACTGAAAATGTGTATTTTTGTTTGCAGATAATTATGTGTGTCTACTGTCTTTCCATAATACTTCAATCAGCCTGTAGCTGAAGCAATAGTGACATGCATATTTATTACATGATTTTATTTTTGCCTGAATTTATCTCAGAAACTCCCCTCACTCTCTGTTCACGTTCGTTCTACTCTCCTATTG
Organism: Elephantulus edwardii; assembly: GCF_000299155.1. Taxonomy (NCBI): domain Eukaryota; kingdom Metazoa; phylum Chordata; class Mammalia; order Macroscelidea; family Macroscelididae; genus Elephantulus; species Elephantulus edwardii. The sequence goes on from NW_006399918.1 coordinate 3,388,541, forward strand.
CTCTGTCCCCTTTAACTCATTCACTCTGTAATCTAGTTATCTTGCTCTCATTCCCCTTGTATTTTCTCCTCCCCATATCGATCTGCGTCCATCTATAGTCTCATAGGTCATCCTTCTTTCTAAGATCAAGTGACTCCCCGTCTCTCCTTCAGAAGCAGGCTTGAAATGCCCTCTTGTCTCAGAAGCTTTCCTTGGATAATAAGTGCAATAGCTAAGAAGTCAGGCTTTGGAGGAAGACAGATCTATTTTTAATAACTGGATCTATCATGTATCTTCTCCATGGCCTTGTGCCAATCATTTTGCTTCTCCAGACCTCACTGTTCTCATCTGTAAAATAGGAAGAACACAAACTGCAGAGAGGACCTATGAATATTAAGAAGTATAAAAAATATAAAGAATTTAGTGTGGGATCTCATAAAATTGTCTCTTAATAGATATTATCTTCAGCAAAAGGCTTTAGTTTGTTCCCTCGGAATACTGGTTTGATAGGAATGAACAAATCAGACATTGACTATCTAAAAGGGGGATATTAAGTCATAAGGCATGAAGTACCTGGCTTCCACACGTTCATGAATGTTGTTAGTAGTTACATGCTTGTAAGGGGGGCCCATATAACATATATGAACAAAATATAATGCAAATGAAAGAATGTATAAAATACAATGTATATGAATGATAAATAATAATAAATGAGGACAGTTAGTGGGATTGTTGTTGTTGTTGTCAGATGCCTACTAAGCTGAGTAACCCAACAAATAGGTCTGAATTTATCTTTGTACTGCCTCATCTTCACAAACTCTGCCATGTTCAAGCCCATTTTTAAAATTTTTTTTAATTTAATTTTTTTAAGCCCATTGTTGTAGTAACTGTGTCAGTACATCTCATTGAGGAGCCTTCTTTCTTTCTCTGACCCTCAGTCTTTTCCAACATAATGTCATTTTCCAAGGACCGGTCCCTCCTGACAACATGCTCAAAGTATGTGAGACAAAGTTTCACCACTCTTGCCACTAAAGAGCACTCCCATTGCACTTCCTCCTAGACAATTTTTTTTCCATTCTTTTGGTAATCCAAAAAATATTCAATACTCTTCCTCAATATCACAACTCAAAAGGCATTAATTCCTCTTCTGGCTTCCTTATTCATTGTCTAATTTTCAGATGCATGGGAGGCAATTGAAAATACTATGGTTTGGATCATACACACCTTAGTCTCTAAACTGACATCCTTGCCCTTTAGCACTCTAAAGAGGTGCTTGATAGTTGATTTCCCCAATGCAGCACATTTGTTTGTTTCCTTAACTGCTGGTATCATGCAAAGGTGTTGACTGTGGATCCAAGTGAAATAAAATAGTTGACAACTTCAATCTTTTCTTCATCTATCATTATCTAATGGTCCAGTGGTTAAGTTATTGGAATGAAACTAATTTTAAATTCAAATCGTCTACTGGTTCTTAAACCTCCATCAGACACATATGCATGCATGTTGTTGTTGTTGTTGTTATATGCCGTCGAGTCTCCTGCGACTCATAGCGACCCTATGTACAACAGCCCTAAACTCCGCTCTGTCCTGTGCCAATCGCACTGTCTCTGACACTCCCATCCCAATTATCCCAGTCACTGAATCAATCCACCTCATAGAGGGCCTTCCTCTCCTGCGCTCCACCCTCCCAAGCATGATGTCCCTCTCTAAGGACCGGTCTCTCCTCACTACATGTCCAAAGTAAGTTAGACGGAGCCTCAGAATCCTTGCCTCCAAGGAGCCACCCGGTTTAACCCTCTCCAGGACAAATCTATTTGTTTTCCTAGCAGTCCATGGTATTTTCAATACTCTTCTCCAGCACCACAGCTCAAAGGCATCAATTCTCCTTCTATCCTCCTTGGTCATTGTCCAACTCTCTGATGCATAACAGGTGATTGCGAAGACCATGGCCTGTATCAGACGCACCTTAGTCTCCAGAGAGACACCACTGCTCTTCAGCACTTTGGAGAGGTCCCTAACAGCAGACTTTCCCATGGCAATGCGCCTTTTAATTTCCTGGCTGCTGGTGCCAAGACTGTTGACTATGGAGCCAAGCATAGGATCCTTTAAATCAGTATATATTTTTCCTGGCTTTATCTGCTTTGCTGATAAGCTTTGAGGAGACAGGGCTGCTATACTGCATAACACCAGAGAAAATGCTACTCTTCAAACTTGTGCAGTATGGCAACCCTAAGAAGGTAGCTCTTTTCAATTTCTTTCTATAGTTGGAATATTTTAACTTAATACATAAATAATTTTTCAAAATATAAATGGTGTTCTTGGAAGGATTTCTATTTCTCTTATTGGTTTGGTTTCTATTTTGTATTACCGTTTAAAAAAAAAATTTTAAAAAATCCTCAAACACTACTAATCATATGCTTTCAGGAAATTCAGTGTTTTAGAAGTCATTCTCATCAGAATTAGTTACAGAATTAGTTGGGCTCTTAATAGAGGGTCGCACAAAAGGTATTTGTTGGTAGAAAAAGGAATACAGGCTTTAAGGCCAAGCAGACCTGGGTCTAGATCTTCTATTTGCGTGTTAAGAAGCCCTGGTTGGTAGCAAAGTCCATTATATTGGACTGCTACTGAAGGTTGGCTGTTTGATTCCACCAGTCACCCTGTCTGAGAGAGATGAGGCAATCTCCTCCAATAAAGATTTGCAGTAGAAACCCTGTAAGAATCTAATATTCCTAACCTCAGTAGAGTACTCTCAGGAATTTAAAGAAAATGGCAAATATAAAGGATCTAGCACAAGGTCTGGCATCCAATGGGTTCTCAATAAAGAGCTCTTGTGATCACATTTTATTAAGTGCTAGTAGGTTGTCCTAGTGGCTGGCTTAACACGGAATTAAGATTCTGGTTAAAATTGACAATTATACTGGAGTTGGTATTAGGATTATTAGTTAGAGTGGGTAACAGATTAGGGTTAGGATGGAAATGAGAATTCAATTAAGGTTGGAATTACAATGGGTGCTTAGGTTATTATTAAGGATGGGGTTAATTAAAATGATAATAGAAGTAAAAAGCAGCATGAAGAGTACTGGTTTAGTTGGGTGGAAAATTGAAGTGGAAAGCAATGTGGAAGCCTATTTAGGATTTACTGATAAAGAAAAGGTATCCTGAGGAGAAGGGATAGAGTACAAAACAGAATCTGAATGGATATGGAGCTGAGCTTTTTGAGTTGGTTTTCCTATGGGTGCTGTCATGTCTACTTTCAAGATGAATATGGAAAATGCATTCCCACTTGGGCTCTGTTCCCCTCCCCTTTGGAGCAGTGTGGGGAAAGGAATGCCCAGGGCCCACACAGCTGTGTCTAGCCCAGCTCCAGTGCCAGCACCACATTCCTCACCCCCAGCTACCCAGCCTGTTGCTGAGTGGACAGGGACATCTGAAGCCAAGGCCCGCCTTCTCCCCACTCCCCCTCTCTGCTCCATCCAACTTCCCTTGTAGTTATCAGTTCTGTAACCCCATAGTGTACTCCAGACTTTGCACAGGCCTTAAGGAAATGCTTACTGAATGTCAGCACTTTAGAGTGAAGGTAACCATAGAGATCATAATGCAACATGGATACACTTATTTTATGTATTTCTATGATGGAGATAATCCTTGTCGGCCAGCCTCTGCAAATCTCTGTTCCTAATGAATAGAATGCCTGTAGGGTGCTAGGTGGGCATGTAAACAGGGGATTAGAACGATTATCGGGTGGGGCATTATTCCAGATGGGGGCATCCACATCAATGCAGGAGTGACTACTCATTCACTCTGAGACACGAAGGAGTGAGAAATGTCTCAAATTGGATACTGCTGTAGGAGTATTAAGGTGCTCTAGCTGTGTATTGTGTAATGTGTTGGCAGGGCTAACTGTAAAGGTCAGACATTCATACCCACCAGCTGCTCCTCAGGAGAAAGATAGTTAATCTCCTCTAGTAAAGATTTATAGCCTCAGAAAGTCGATGGGGGGTTGTCAAGAGTCAGAAGCATCCAGAAGGCAATGGGTTGGGTTTGGCTTTAGGTTAGGAATATTGGAAATTATTCTACTTTCATGTCTCTAGGAATATATGAAAAGGTAAAGAAAGGCCACTTCTCTGCCTTCTCTAATCAATACAGGTATCCCCTTTCCTAGCTAGCCCTATTATAAGTCACTCAACTTCTTTGAATTTCATTCTCCTTATCTATTCAACAAGGCATATTAATTAGATAATCTTGGAGGTCTCTTTCAACTCTAATACTCTTTTATTCTGGAATTCTAAAAGCCAGCGACTGCTTCTTATTCCCAGGGTCTAAGTTGCTGCCAAACTGATGTTGATGATGCAGGAAAGGGGAGTGGAGCCAGTGGGAAAAGGCATTCTAGAGTCTCATTTGCTAGCTCTTAAGGCTCTCTCTGTCCTCTCTCCCAAACAGCTTTCCCTCCCCCGCCCCCCTTGGTTCTCATCCCTTGCAGTTACAGTAGAGGGTGGAGCCAGACCAGCAGAGTCATTAGAGAATTAGGGAGGGGATAGCAGAAGGGGATCACCACGGAGCAGCAGATGGAAAAGATGATTAGTTACAGGAACCTGGGACCTAATCCCACACCTCCCCCTCCCCACGCCACCCATTCCATTCAACCCCAACTCAGTGCCCCCCCCCCACATACACACACACACACTAGCCTGTCCTCTGCTAAGCTCATCTTAGGTGATCTCAAAGGTTTCTTCTACCTCCAGAGATAATACTCTTTATCCATCCAGATCCTATAATTAGGATAAACTGATCTCTCCCCTCTGAAGCTTGATTCCTTTTACAAAACATCCCCGAGTCCTCTTTCTTTCCGAATGACTAAAACTCTTGGTGTTTCTCTATCTCCTCTCTACTACCCTAAAGTCCAGCCCTTCCTCTCTTTTACGTCCAGACCAGAGCTTTCCATATCCCTCACCATAACTACTTCCTCTAGCATCTCCTCTTCACCTCTCAGTGACTTCAAGCTATGTATTTTTAGATGGAGATAATCCTCGTAGTCCAGCCTGTGTAAACCTCTGTTTCTCATGAATAGAGAGACTCGGCCTCCACAGAGCTGACACCAGAAGAACCTGATGTTGCCCAGTTACCATGACCAAGGGCTCTGAAAAGGATTACACCCGAAGGCCCTTGTCAGTGTGAAAGAAAAACATGGAATAAAATTTAAAATGACATTCAAAATAGACAACATTTATTGGTTTAACAGAAACTGTTGGAACTTCATCACAATCATATCCCTTAGTTGGCCTTGAGGTCTGCAACTGAACTCACCCCTTTGGCTCAATTTCCATTCACATAAAAGGAGGTGAACAGCAAGAGTCGGAAGCTAGCACTCCTTAGAACAATCAGCTATTTGAGATCCTATGAGTAGCATTTACCCTAAGAAAAATCCAGATGACAGGATGGGTTAGGAAGCAAGGAGGAATGGAAACGGGAAACACACAGAGGAAGCAGGATATTTGCTCTTAACATCATTCTGGTGATTGCAATCAATGACACAAAGCACAAAAATTTATGAATTGTTAAACAGAACACTAATTTGCTCTGTACATCTTCATCTAATTTAAAAAAAAAAGTTAGTGGGGAGGACGAGGACATTAAAAAGGACATCAGAGGCAATGAGAAGAAGAATAAGTATAGGGAGACAGAATGATTTGGAGCCACTGAGATAGATCAAGGTAAGCAGGTCAGACAAGGTAAGTGAGGTGCTCAAAAACTATCCTTCAAGAAATTCTTCCTAATTACCCAGATACTCGAGGAATGTTCAAGAGGCAAGTAGAGCCCATCTCCCAGAAGACCATAGACAAACTCTAGAAGCAATGAGAGAAGAGCAGAACACCAGCTTCTCGTGACCAACCTGAAGGAGTTTCTGAAAGAAGATTCTCTCTTAGCATTCTCCAAGAGTGACTAACATTTCTATGGAGGTTTACTGATTACAAAGCACTTTTCATACCCTTGTCCTTGAGTTACTAGGTGACAGGCACCTTTACAGTGGGCTCTTAGAGGTAGAGAGAATACTCAAACATTTATTACCAGCACAATGAAGCTGGTAAACAACACAAAAAGCAGACCAGCAGGTAGAAGAGATGGACCTGGACCACTTATCTAGAGCCAAAAAACGAGCCACCCAGGATTGGAAGTCATTCTAAAAGTTGATTTTCCCTCCAATTTTCCAGCCATTGCTTATGTTTCTACTACTAACTGTCAAAGTAACCTTGGCTAGGTTATATAACTCCCGTGGGTCTTAGTTATACCTGTATAATAAAAGACTGGACCAGACGTTTCCCAAGGATCCTTATAGACCTAAAGGTCTTTGATTCTAGGATGTAAAAATTTAGAAGTTTATTCCCAGAAGTTAAGCCTCAGTCAAACTGATTCAGAAGGATCCCTTCCTGAGATGCTCTAAAACTCCGAGGCAGTCAACCATAAATAACATCCAACTCCAGAGACTGGGAACTCTTGAGCCAAGAGCATAGTCCTGCCCTGCCAGTCCATCTATTATCTGGCCTCAGGGACAAGAGCTGCATTCCTCATAGAAGCATCAGCTCTTATGAGGACATCTTCCAGAGGGTCCAGTAGATCAGACTAGTCTCTAAAGAATCTTATAGACTACAAATTTGAGAAAGAAGGATTAGCTCCTCTCAGAAAGATTAAGCTCAACTCATTGTGTTGGCCAGGAATTGAATTCTGGTCAACAACTTGGAAGCCTCCTATACTCACCACGAAGATTAAGAGAAGAAGTGGGGGGAGGGGGAGAGCGAATGGTAGGGTTGAAGATAAAGGGGTAGGTTGGAGAGAGTTAATGGGGGACACTACAGAGTTCAGTAATTTTGTAAGCTGTTTTGATGGGCAAGAGACTGAAGTAACCCCACTGTTTTTAGCGAGTAATTTCTCTAACAAGGGATGGAGGGAAATATTCTTTCTCATGGCCTGGGGGTTCGCTGAAAGATGCCTTTCAAAGGAGATTGCCTGGGGCCACAGATTGTTGCTGTGCATTCACTCCAGGCTCTCGGATAAGAGGAACTAGGGATGTCAGTGTTCTGGGGAAAGGTCAGAGTAACTAGTTACCCACTGGGTAGACGCTGCCGGACACACTGTTGATAAGGGAGCCCCTGGAGTCATGGGGATCCCCAGTTACCAAAGGATGAAGAGCGGAGCAGGAGCATCTTGGACCAGTGGGCACGCCCTTGCCCAGGCCTGCAGTGGCCGCTCTCGCCAGCTGGCCCACGTCCCTGCCCGACTCCCCTCCCTCCACCCCAAGCCTAAGAGGGGTGCGCCCGGGGTCCCACTGCTGAGCCAGCTCCCTCCCTCAGCTCCACACCCGTGCCGGGCTGGCGGAGCTCCCGGGGGAGAGGATGGAAGACACCACGACGGCGCGAAGGGGGTGTGGGAGGCGGGGGGAGTGGGGAATGCGGCAGCCAGGCCCCCCCGCGACCAGCCCAGCCCCCCGTCGCCCCCCCTCCACCTCCAACCGAATGGTTTGCTCCGAGCGCCCTATTTAATCCCCGCGACTGCAGCAGCGCCGGCTCCCTCCCGGTCCCCGCCTCGGCCCCGGGCTCCTGAGCGGCTCGGGGGGCGCCCTTTCCGCCAGCGTCGTCGCCGGCCCCCTCCCCATCCCCGTCCCCTGGGGACCTGGCACGCCAGCGCCCAGCCAGGGAGCCGGCCGGGCAGCACGATGGGGGCCCCTTCCGCCCTGCCCCTGCTCCTGCTCTTCGCCTGCTGCTGGGCGCCCGGCGGGGCCAACCTCTCCCAGGACGGTGAGTGAGGGAGGGGGCGGCGCCAGGGGAGCTGGGGAGTGACCTGGGGCGGGGGCTCGGATCTGAATGGGGGCGGAGGGAGCCTGTGGCTTTGTTTCGAACCCGGTTAAAGTCTCGAGCCATTGCTAATACCCTTGTGTCTGTCTCTGAGCATCCGTGTCTCTGTGGATCTTGGGGTGTGCCGGCGTCTGCACCCTCCTGTGTGCACCGTCGAGTGTGTGTCTGCGTGTGCACCCCGTGCATCTCGGGGTTTATGTCTCTTACTGGCCGCCCGGGGTCTGGATGTGTTGATGTGTGTGTGTGTGTGTGTGTGTGTGTGTGTGCGCGCGCGCGTCTGTGTTGGTGTCTGGTCGGCGTTTCTGTGTCAGTATCTGTGTGTATGTCTGTGTCAGTGTGTGTTGGGGGCGGAGTGAGGTTTGTCGCTGCTTCAGTCAGGGCGTGTGTCGGGTGTTTGTGTATGTCTGTCTGTAAGGGGTTGAGTAGCCAGTGCCATCCCCAAACTGCTGTATGCAAACATTTCTGCTCCCCTGCCTGTGCCCCCCACCCGCGGCGGAGTTCTGAGTGGGCTGGGAGGGGGACCTGGGTGAGGCTGGTGAGGGGGGCGTGGGCAATGGAGGGGGGCCCTTCTCCTTGGAGCAAAACAACAACACTGGGCGGAGGGGGCCCCCCGGGAAGGCAGTATCCCTAGTGGTGGCAAGAGCTGGGAAAAGAAACCCAGACAGGAGCGGAGGAGGTTGGCGTGGGGGGGCGGGGGAAAGGTTGGGCGAAAGGAAGGATCTAAATATTTGGGGGAAGAGGATGCCTAGGAACATGGAGCGCTTTACTGGGCTCAGCGCTGATTCTCTCAGATTTGGGGTGGGTAGCATACCCAGCTTGCCCCAGTCAGGAACTCAAACCTTCCTTGGTTAATAATGATAGAAGGCTGGAGGAGGAGAGTCGGGGTAGAAAGGAGGCGGGCCCAGGGGTGAGGGGACTTGGGGAAGAGCCCCTCCCGCCTTGGACTAGGCTATGTAGGTCAGCGCGGTGGGGGCACCTCAGCCTTCTCAGAGACGGCTCATGGGGTGCCAGGGGGCAGTTTGTAGGGAGACCAGAAAAGGATCCATAGCTCAGATCCTCTGGTCCCTGGAGGAAGGGGGGGGGCAGTGAAGGGACTAAAGGAATGCATCTTCCTCTCTTCTCCGCCCCATCAGAGGAGGGCTGGGTGGGGGAGGGGGGAAGGGAACTGGACCTCTGCGGAGCAAAGGGATGTGGGGAGCTTGAGGGGGGAGGGTGGTGGTAATGCCCGGCCACCTGCCAACGAAAAACAGAAAGAACCGCAGGGGAGGAGAAAGGGGAGGCGACTCCTGGGAGAAGGACCCAGTGGCCATCAGGGATGGGCACAGGGCGGGGCGGGGGTGGAGAGGGGAGGGGTTGAAACTGGGGAGCTTGATGTAGAGAATTCCATCCCAAGAAAACAGGCATAAAGTCAGGGTGCTGAGGGAATAATCGCTCCACCTCGGCTGACCTCCTCCCCCAGTCCTGTCTCTATCATGATAGAGGAGCTTCCCTGGTGTAGAGACCCTGGGGATCCCCTCCCTATAGCAGGTTGGCTGACTCCTTCCACCAGCTACCCATCAAAACTCCCCAAAGGGACTTCCTGCCCAAGTCACCACAGAGATGCAGCCTTTCCGTTTCCCTACAAGGAATCCCCCTTCCCTAGAGGGCTACTCTAATGACCCTACTCACTGAGGAGGTGAGGGGGGTCCTGGGGGAGAGAAAACCCAGAGAGAGGCTGCTGGCTGGCAAGACGGGGGTGCCTCAATAGTGATTCTCCTCCTAGGCCTTGACTTTTCAAGTGCAGCCTCTGCCTCCACGTCCTGCTTGCTGTGATAGAGAGACTCCTACCATCGCGTAGATTTCTGACTCAGAAGTGGTACCCGATTGCATCTGCTTGGCAATGGCAGCTGATGGTGCCAGGCAAGGTCCTAAAAAGGAGATGTCTTCTCAAAATTATTTGTGCTCTTGTACTCTGGGATATAAACACTGGAGAATGGAGTAAATCTGTATGTTTGTCAACTCTTTCTTCACGAACTTAACTTAGGGGTCCAGCCCTGACTCAGGTTTAAGACTGAAGGGGAGCGAAAACATCTGCTCCCATATTTAGAAATATGAGTAAGAGCAGTGACCTGAGGGACAGAGTAGAAGGTAGTAACTTTTGAATCAGAGACTTGAATAAGGGCAAGTGAATGCAAGATAGGAGGGAAGTGGTTCCCCAAGGAAGAGTCAAATCAAACATCATTTTTCCTGTTGGAGTATTTCTGTCTGTTCAAATAATAGACATATTTGAGCATGTAATGTTTTCAGATGTGCTGGGGCATAAGAGATACAACCTCATGGATCTGGCTTCAATTAACCCTATACATTATACTCTGAATCTAAGGCAGCCAACTCTGATAGAGGTATGTACACAGGTTTAATGTTTATGGATGATGATCTTAAAGGCCATTTTCACCAGAATCACAAAGAATGTGTATGTAGTGACCCTGGGTTGGCCTATGGTCCCTAGCCAGAGGGACCAGACAGAGTACATACCCTAACTGGTAATATTTGACCAAAACTAGGAGAGGGGTAACTGTGAAGGTTGAAGGATTATAGCCTAGCATTACTTATACTTGCGCCTGTTCTAGATCAGGCACAAATATACCTTGGGACATTTCTAAGGCTGAGTTAAAAATTGTAACGCTTTCTGCATTTCCTCACTTTCCTCTTTAGAGGATAGCCTACTTTGCTGATACTTGAGTGGACAAGAGTATTGTGGTAGGTGGCCGCTTCCATTTAGAATAAGGCAAACAAACTTCTTGTGTTGATAGAGGATATAGCTCTCTGGAGTACAGCATCAATTTTTAAGTTCCATAAAGCTGAACAAGGATTGAGAGGCTGGAGAAGGGCAAGCAAGTGATATCTGAACCTGGCCATTAGTGTTGTGGCTAGAAGCTCTTGAGCGTTTAAGACTTTCAGAGTTTGCCACTTCCCTTCATTCTCACATTTCTCCACTAGTGTGGACAAAAGTTGACAAGTCTGGTTTGCGGGAGATACAAAACATTATGTGCCCTGTGACCATCTCTCTGGTGAGCCTTTTAACATTCAGCATTATCACCTGCCTTCCTTGGACTTTCCCCTATCAAGTTATTTCCAGAACCCTGAGTGCATCTAAGGTTGACATCAATTGGTAGACACCTTCACTTTGGAAAAGAGTCATAAAAATGTAACCTTTCACTGCACTGCCCCCCCCCACACATGAATCTCTTTCCTTTCTCAGTGACCTTCTGTCCACTGCCATCCATTCTGCAGCCCCCTGGCCAGGTGCCCAGTGCATAGAACATGTTCAGTGTACCAGAGAAGTGCAGCAGGAATTCTCTCTGCCCACGGCTGTGCTTGGCAGAGCTACTCTGTCCAGTTTCTGGTCTTATTTGCAGCCACAACCCTTGGGAAGGATACACCTTCTCCTTGGGAAAAAGAAGCAGACTAACATAGCAAAGTTCAGATTAGCTTAAAGGATTCTGGGTATGACAGAGTTTAGTTAATTCCACGAAGAACTAATCTTGGTGATATGAGGTCCCAGCTATGGACTACTAGCTAGTTAGCCAGGAGTGATTCCAAATATTTGATTTAGACTCTCTCTGGAGCTGGGGAACACTGTTGATTCTAGTAGTTTTCTCTAGAGAAGTTGTTTCTCACTTCCTTCTTTCTCTATTTCTAAAATGTGAATCTCTTTTTATCAAAGAAAGACCATCAAAGGATATTTTATCTTTTTTCAATACAGAGTAAGATCTATAATTCCTTCTTCTTGGTGTCCTCATTCCCCAAAATACTGAGGCTAAAACCTGAGGTTCTGCTAAGCACAGTTTAAAATTATCTGCCTAAGTCTGACAGTAGACTGGACTTTTTCACTACTTTTAGACAGTTTCTGTCTGCTTCTTCTCTCTGTCTTCTCTTCTAACTGTGAAAGAAAGGAAATCCAAATCTAATTTCAAGAGTGCCTTTTTGGAGACATTCTCTATTCACTTGGAGAGTGACTCATAGTTCTGCAGCCATAAAATTCCACAGATGGCATCTTTTTGCTGTTCTGGTCACTTTGAAACAGCAGACGGGGTAGTTGTGCCATTGCTGTGCAAAACCTTAGATTTATATTTTTGTACTTCTTGTTGTCACTCCTTTCTTGCAGCCCAATCATATATAAAATGGGATTAAAGTTGTTTTTCAGAGTCACAGGATAGAGAAAAACATCTTCATGGCTATCTCCAGAGAAATAAAATCCATGGGGCTGTGACTAGTCAAACTCTTTGTTGCTTCCTAATCCAGTGGATCTGTACACATGGCTCGGCAAACCCCTTTGCTGTTCTCAGTAAATGGAGCATCATCACAGGATGATAAGACGTGTTCCTCATTCTCCTTGTCAGCAAGCTGTGGAGTGTGGACCAGCTCCTTACTGACTACTGAATGAAAAGTACAGGGTGTTCAAAAACTTGATAATTATAGATCTTCATCTTTTCTCTTAACATTCAGTATTTCCTGTTTAACCATTGGCAATAGGCCCATATACTGAGACACTCTGTTTCTTGATTGGGGTCATGTCCTAGAGCCCTATCCGGAGTTTCTGAGAACAGCAAACCCCATAAAAAATGCTTACAGAAGGCGATAAAGAGACATAGAGGAGCAAACTGAGAAAAAGATTCAGCTCTCCAAAATCCCAGTCAAATTAAGGAGAAACATGATTTTATTGTAAAATGGAGGAATACAATCTCTTGGGGCAGGAGACCTGTTTCTTCCTCTAGGATTAGCAGTGATAACTGTTCCGCCCAAGGTTAGAAGTGGTTGATGCTCAGGGGTTCCATATTCACCTGAATAAAAACACAATCGACTCTAGTTGTAACAAGGTGAACTATCCTATCTAGCACTGAGAATCTGAACTCTCAAGGGTCTTGAAAACCAGCAGCTGTACAGGTTTGAGTTAAGTTTGGCTTTTTTTTTTTCCTCTCCCCATGATAAAATCTGAGTAAAACTACATATTCCCTGCAGAACCAGCAAATACTGACAGAGAACCATTTCTCACTTTACCAAAATTTTTCCTAAGCGTAAAACCGCATTTCCCAGCTACCACAGAGGTCGTAAAGTATTGAAGACAATTTCCTTCTTATGCGAGGTGATCTCATACCTTGCTTCCTTGTACACACACACACTCTTACTCACTGCTCTTGAGTCAGATCCGACTCATAACTGACCTTGCAGCAGGTTTTCGGAGGTTAGAAGTCACATGGGGGGAGATAAACTATTTTTCCTCTGAGAAGCCTCTGGTGGCTTCGAACTTTTAAGTTAGAATTGCAACTCCCTATGGACACCACCACAAGACCTTATTTTGTTTCCATGTATGAGCCACAATTGTGGGTGCATTTAAGTTACTCTGACCCAGAGGCATCTTCTACTTTGCCTAATGAAAACACAAATTTTGACTCCCTCCAACCCTAGTAACAGAGGCTCAATTGGACTGTTTTCCTCATTAGAAGATAATCCTAATATCATCCATAATCAGTTTTAGCAAATTAAAATCCCTTCCTCCACCACAAACAACAAAGCCCTTGTCATAAGGTCCACACTGGCAAACTCAGTCTGTGGAGGTCCTTATTTTGAAGCAAAATCTCTAGCAAGTCCAAAAATGTACTTCTGGAGACTTTTTAGAACAAGTGATTGGGTGACTCATGGTCTTAAAAGCCTCATGTCCCTTCCTTCAGCTTTTCTGTGAAGCTGCCTAGTGCAAGCCATGATCGACTTTCCCCTAGTCTTTGTAAAACTACCTGTGCTTTGAGCTCTCCATGGTGCTAGCCCCTGACAGTGGCACACCAGGCTCTTCTTGTTGCTCTCCGTGGTCCTGCTTTCTCTCCAAGCTTGATAATCACTTTACTCTCCACAATGCCACACTCAGAAGAAGATAGGGATCTCCCTGGCCCCTCACTACCATGGACACATGTATCATTTTGGTTATGACCCATAGCCTTCTCTACTAGACAAAGGGGGGGGGCAGCACTCGGAGGTACAGATTTTGAGAGTCCTCCCAGTCAAACTGAAATCAACAGAAAAGGAGTTCTCAGGCTAAGAAGGACAATTCAATATTCTCAAGAGTCTAGAATGATCACAAAAGATGGTGTTTTGCCATATCTGGCTTCACAGATTAAAAACAGGATGATGAATACTTTTAGGTTGAGACTGTATTGTTCATATATGACAACTATTTATATGCAATAAATGTGGCATGCAAAGCGAATGCTCCTCAGCTCATAAGCATGCACCTGTGCACCTGCACTGAGCCTGGCAGTCTACTCTGTCTTGTCATGGTGCTTATTTTCTCTTTTCCCTTAACCTTAGGAATAAATGCAAAGACAATACATAATAATGGGTTATCAGACTAGATAGTGAAGGAATCCAATATATGAGAGGGATGGAAAGCTAATAGCAAAATCCTGACTCATACCCCCCCCACCTTTACAGCCATATTATGCAGAACCAAATGGCCTTAAATATAACCATCGCAGAGTCCTGGTCTTTAGCCAAATCTCAGTAGATGCATCTTTAAACTGGACTCTGCTACTCTTTTGGGGTATCTGCCAATAAGCAATGACGTCAAGTGCGGCAAGGAGCCGAGAATGCTCAGCTCCTGCCAGTCTGAGATTACACAGCCTATTCCTCACATCACATCAGAACCACAAAAGCGTCCTTTCTCCCAAATGCTGATTTCCTACATACCAATTTCTGTGTAATAGTTTATATCATAGTTAACACTTATGAATGACCTACAGCCGAGTCTAGTTGGGGAGGAGAGGGAGGCTTCCAAAATGATTTTCCAAACCAGTCTTTAGTCTCCTCATTGAAAACAAGGATAAACTTCTTTCCTCAAGGACAGGTAATGGAAGTGATTTATCTCTATGAGCGAGCCTTCAGGAAGACAGGATTAGGGTTACAGTAACAGCTGGAGCAGCTCCATCCACTCATCTCACTGAGCCCCCTGTTTTCATCAAGAGCAAATATGTTTCAGAAAGGATTCTAATGCAGAGATTGCAGCTTAAAAAATATGTGTGTTATTTTTCTGTGTGAACTCTTACCCCTGGGATTCATTAACTCTTTTTTCTCTCTGTCTCTCCAGGAGAATAAAAAGCTAAATAATATAAAGAACAAACTAAAACATTGTCTTCTCTCAGGATTTATTTTCTCTTCCTCCAGCTAGACTTACTAATTGTCTATTGATTGCTAATTATAAGCACCTTTGCCTCATTTACTTCCAGTTCAGGGTCAAGAAGGCCAGGCATGTCAGCTTGCCCTGAGTCGGGAGGGAAAGAAATGAGGCTGGAGTCTCAGCCATGCGTCTTGAAATCAACTATTCCTTGTCTGTTCCCTTCCTTCATATAGTACTAGTACTAGTACTACTACTTCCAATTTCAGATTTCTGTGGGAATCTGCAGATCCTTGCTTCACGTGTGTGTGTTTTGTTTTTTTTAAAAAACCCTTCTTCTATGTTCCAGTTCTTTGCTTCCAATTCTAATTCTAGAATTCTGGCCAAAGTCTTCCTCAAGGTAAAAAAAACTCCCAAAGGTGAACTCATTTATAGAGTCCATGACTTAAATACCCCTGATCCTTCCTGGAAACCTAGTAAGACATTGATGGGAGGTAACATGGAACTTAGCATAATGGCCTCTAAAGGGCCTAGAGCCCAGTTATTTCCTTGCAATAACATGAAGGGCCATTTCTACCATTTTGCATTTATCCAGCAAATGCAAAAATGACAGTGAGAAAATGGCACTCATTGGGTGGAGTTGATTTCTTAAGTATGAAATCTTTCCAAACACATTATATGCCTCCTCTCTTAATCACTATGCTATAATCTCAAATAGGAACAAAAACTGCTATCACTAAGCCCCTGGGCCAAACATATTCTCATTTATCCTCAAACTGCTGCTTAATGCCAACTCTTTTTTGGTTTCCAAGCTCTGGAGTCCAATGTCAGTGACAGATGGACTGAGCCTCAGCCCTGGGGAGGAGAGGATGCTGGCCTGCTCCTGGGGAGTTTAAGCAGAAGAGAGAGCCTGAATTCTTCTTTGGGGAAAATCTCTGGGTTTCAGCCATATGGTTTTCTGGAAGTGAGGGGTTCTGATTAATGTGGCATGTGAAAAGGGCTTGGTATCTGGGTCATAAGAAAAGCTGTATGTTTATGTCAAAGAAAGAAGAAAAGAAAAACATAAATCATAGATCTGAAGAGTGAAAACTATAATGCGTGTGTGTTGAGGCCACATGTGCCCAAGGAGAGGAAGAGAGTCTGAATGTATGTACATCTCAGAGGTCAAGGGTATACACCTGGATGAAAGAAGAGACATTCAATGACAGCTAAGAAAAGAGGAGATCTTTGGGTCAGAACTATATTATTTTGGGGACCTGAAACCTACAGATTTAGGAGCATCTCTTTCATAGAAGAGTTAAATTTCCAGGCAGGCACAAAAGTAAGGCTAATGTGAACAACGTACCACTCTTCTTAAAAATACAGATTGATTTAAGTGAGAAGAATGAAAGGAAAAGAGAAACCCAGTTAGGATTGGTGGGGAGAGGGGAAACTAGAGTAGTGTGGGTGTACAGAGCGGAACACATTTTTCTTCGTGTAATGCTCCTAACCATTGCCCTGAACCTGTCATCCACACCGTGCCTCTGATCACTCAGTGAAGGGAAGCAGTGAAAATGAGTCAGTAACATCAGAACCAGCAGAGATGAATGCTTTCTTGCCTGACTTCTAACAAATTAAACTTTTTCACAGCATTGTTGTCCCACCACACCAAGCCATCAGCCTGAAATATCTGAAGTACAAAATAAAGAGCAAAGGAGAATAAGGCAGAGCCTGTGGAGAAAGGGAATTCATCCATGCACACGCACAGTTATTGAGGCACTGGGAAAGACATTGGAGAGCATGAGCAAGGCTTTGGAACCTGATCTGAGATTCCACATCATTGAGAAATCAAACCTTTACGTCGCTCTGGTTTTCCTGGGTTTTCTTGTACATTCCCGTTCCTTAGTTTCCTCTCCCCTTCCAGTGAACACAACTGGATTGTTCTTTCATCTTACCCCACTCTGACTGTTAGATTTCCAAATTGCTTTCTTAAGATGTGCCCCCTCCCAGTTCTGTTACATTTGTGTGTAAGCTGTAAGGTAACCTAGAAATGCAGAAAAAGTCAGGTCTCCTGATTCTCCAACATTAGACATCAGATCCCAAGTCATAACTAGCCCTGACTTCTGAAGCAGATGAGCCTGGTGGGAAAGCATAAGAGGATGTGGTGACAGGATACCCCCAAAATGACTAGGATCTATCTTGGTAAAACAAACAACTATGTGCTTGGTTACCACCTGAAAAGTTGGGGCTTCAAATTCACCCAGAGGGGTTTCAAAAGAAGATCCTGCAACCTGCTTCAGAAAGGCCACAGCCATTTAAAACCCCGTGGATCTCAGTTCTTACTCTATGATACACTGGGGTTGTCATGAGTTAGAGTCAACTCGATGACAACTGGTTTATTTTTTTTTATTATTTTATTATTTTGTGTGCGTGTACCGTCAAATCAGATCTGACTGGTACAGGAGGATATTGCGCCTCCTTCTCTGGCAGAGCATCTGGTGGATTCGAACCGTGTTCCTCTGGGATTGCAGTGCAGCTTCTTGCCACTAGGCCACCAGAGCTCCCCACAACTGGTTTATTTGTTTGTTTGTTTGATTGTTTCTTTGTTTGTTTAAGTGGGCTAGGGCTATCATCAATTGTAGTGATGTCACACCCTGCCTTAGGATCTTATGTGAGAGATAGCCAAAGGGCTAGACAGACCCCTGCACAGAACCCATACTCCCAGAAGCCACTCTGCTGCTCTGCCTCCTCTCATCTTCCAGCACAGAACATTAGACACTTGTATAGACTACAAAGCCTGTCCTAAAAGGAAGGAGTTAAGAGCTAGGGAGGGGCTCTTTGGGGGCCAGCTCCCCTTATTTTTTGTCTTCCAATCACAGTTGGCCTTACTGCAAGTCAATATTGGCTACAGAGGGGCTTGTTTTCATTGGGGGCCAGCCCAGGGCTCCCTCCTAGTGTTACTGCACTGAGAACACTGACTCAACAGCAAATCAAAGCAACAGCTGTCCCCACCTCCTTCTCTGCCACCCACTTCCCAGTCTCTGCTTCTCGGAATCTTAACTAAGTCTCGGAGGGCCCCCTCAGCCTACCACAAGCCCACTTCTTGCCTCCAGATTTTCCTCTCTCTAGATCAAGAATAGGACATGCTCCTGTGCTTTTTTATCCCCCCGCCCTCCTCGTCCTGTCTCCCAGTTAGCATCTCTCTAGCTCTCCATCATGCAGGTACCAGTGTGAACACACACCGGCACACACCCAAACTCCTTATCAAGCACACATTTTTCACTTCAAGATCACAGCAGTGGCTTCTGCCATTTGGCCTCCTCGATTTGCTAGAAGCTGCTAGTATAGCCAAGATAGTTGAGGAGATGTCATTTTTCATGGGAAGACACTTAACATGATGGATTGACATACTGACTAAGAAGGGGTTCGAGTGTATCTGGGATGGTGAGGACAGTACAGGACAGAGCAACACCCAGATCTGTTGTCCATAGGGTCGCTGTGAGTCACAGTCAACTCAATGGCACCTAAACACAACAAAAGGCCAAGTGGCCTTATTTGTTTCTAAGGGGATTTCTTCCTCATTTTACCTACCTGCTCAAACCTGTTGACCTTAAATAGAGGTCTGTGGTCCTGGGGTTCCTTCTGCTCTGGTAAACAGGGAAATGGAAAATGGGAAGGGTGACTGTCACTGGAAGTGAAAGTACAGAATCATATACCTAGAGTTCAGTCAGTGGGGCAGTTCCTACTTTTATCCACCTGCTGGCAATTAGTAGAATGGCTTTTCTTGAGATCTGTGTCTCTGACGTCTCTGGGGTTCCTCACTACCTTAATAAATGGTGAAATGGAAATTGGGAGGGATGGCTCTCACTGGAAGTGAAATTATGCAAAATGACAATGACGTACTTTTTTTTTAAAAAAAGAGAAGTTAAGAATTTTAACAATAGAGAATTAGAAAAGACCTTGGTTTCCTTTTCTCTGGTGGAATAAAACAGATCTTGGGAATTATTACCTCAAGCCATTAGGGGTAAGTAGAAAGTGACCAGATATGTAAACTGTCTTCTGTAAATCAGCTTCTAAAGCATATACACAATCCATGATATTTTAGCATTAAGTTGTTGTTGTTGTTGTTGTTATGTGCTGTCGAGTCGCCTGCAACTCATAAGTACCTCTTTTTTAATACCTCTTGACTGTGGGAAAACATTTGGAATAACTAAGTTATACTGCTTTTAAAAGGTTCTTTATGATTTTCCTTTAAACAGCCAGTCAACCAACAAAAAAACCTGAGACAGACTTTTCGTTTTATTCTCTTACCCTTTGGCCTCACCATAGGCAGGAGTAGGCTAGCCAAAGATGCCAAATATTTCCTCCTCCTCACTCAGTCTGGAAAGAGCCTCACTATATACCATTCCAAGTGCAGAGAACAAAAGCCTCCCATTTTTAATAACCTATTTATGATGAAACCAAAAGATGCCTGCCAATGTGCACTAGTAAACCAGTTTGAGGTCAAGCTGGGTACAAGATCCTCTATACTCAAATCTCCTGGATTTCCTGTTAGTTAGAAGTCCTGGCTCTATAAATCCTGGACCTCCTAGTTGGGTTTTACCCAGAAAGGGAGATTAATCAGCATGTTATGAATATCATATGGTGAAGTTGATTCTTCTCCCTTACTTTCCACTTGTCTTTTCATTTATATCTTATTCCTCTCCTAGGAGAGTAAAACAAAGTCTAGTGAGACTAGTGACTTGGGGCCCAAGAGGCTGCTAGAAACTAGAGGGAAGCAGATAAGCAAGACTCCAGGAAAACTTAAGAAACCAGGAGGGACAGGGAAGAGCAAGGTCTCAGTGGCCCAGGTTGGGGTGAGAGAAGAGCAAGGGGATGACCAGAAAGTCCGTGTCATGGTGGCAGGCAGCTGGAGCGTGACTGAGACCTGCAGTTCTGATGTGAATGTGAGCTGGAGCGGATCTGAGCTAAAGCTGGGAGATCCTTTAGGAGATCCTGCTGCCAGTGAAGGAAGAGACACCTATCCCTGAGGAGGAACAGGAAGCCAAGGAAATAAACCTGAAAAGACAAAAGGTCCCAGGGGACTGAATAACAACCTTCAGCTCTTATGCCCTTAGCTTTCCTCTGTCTTCACTGTAAAATCCTGATCATTAGGGAGCTGGAAACTTAGGGGAGGACAGACAGAGTTAGAAAAGGGTGGAAGGCAGGGAGTAAGACAGTATTTTGGCATCCAGACCTTCAAGCTAACTCTAAGTCTAGGAAACTACACAGAGGAAGCAATAGAAGCCACATAACTC
This sequence comes from Elephantulus edwardii, assembly GCF_000299155.1. NCBI lineage: Eukaryota > Metazoa > Chordata > Mammalia > Macroscelidea > Macroscelididae > Elephantulus > Elephantulus edwardii. The sequence goes on from NW_006399918.1 coordinate 3,408,787, forward strand.
CTCGTCAGCCAAGAGCACTTGTAGGAAGAAGTTTAGGGTAAAGAAAGGCCTCCTTGATCAGGGTGCTGTGTTTTGAAATCTTTTAGTTCAAAATGACTCCCCCAAATCTGGGAGTGCTCTCTTCAAGTGCAACTCAGATGGGATTGTTAGTGCTCCTTCAACCCACTTTTCATTGCCAAAGTAAGAGTGGCTGTGAGCATAAAGAAAGCTCCAGGGCCCGAGTTCTGATGCTGGCTTTGTCAGACATTGTCTCCTGTGAGCTGGATATACACGAGTTTGCCAGGAACCTGGGGTCAAGGAAGACCTAGGGTTTGGTCATTTGATCAGGGAACCTAGAACATGGTGTGGGGTAAACCACACTGACAGTGGGCCCCTTCATTATTCTGGGCCACAGCCCCCAATTATGTTTTTCTCTTGGAGATAACACTCCTCCACCCACCTGTCATGGTAGTCGTGAGGAATAACAAGTAGGTTGAAATGAATATTTTTAACTATGGAGTTCGAGAAATGCTGAATCATCATCACCATCACTATCATCATCATCATCAACTCCTACTCAGGGAGCTGGCTTTGTCTACAGTCTGCAAGGGGCACTCTGGACCCAAGCAGCGGCAGAGCCAGCGGTGGTTTCGTGGGAGAGCCCATCTCCTCTCTGCCCCTTCCCAGGTGTGCACCTGTGACCCTATTGATGGCCTTAAGGCCCACGTACGTGTAGGTTTCTAAAACAGACAAAGTGAGGCAGAGATGTACACCAGAGAATCAGGGTTTATACTGGCATACTTCCCTAGTTGTCATTTAAATTGGAAACATAATACATTTTTATCAGTGTTGAGTTATCTATTTATTCCATAAATATTTATTGAGCACTTATTATGTGCAAGGTCCTATGCCAGGCATAAAAATCCCCCAGAACGCTAAGTGTCACCACATGCTTCAAAGAGGTACGTACATGTGCAAGGCCCCAATTCCCACCTTTGCTACTCTTAATCTGAACAATTGATCAGAAGGAAATCAGTGGGTGAAAGGGCTACTTTGTCCTTTAAATACACTAGGAATCCTCCTGAAGATACCAGAACCCATGGGTAAATAAACAAAAAATTTAAAAAACTCCCCAAAGCAACTAAAGGCAAATAAGAAGATAATCTTTTTGGTTTTAGCACAGGAAATATGAGGAGGTTTTGGTGGTTTGGCTTGTTTTTTTTAACTGGACATATTTCTTGGCTTGGTTAACTTAAGAGTCTCTCATTTCTAGGCTCATAGGGGTCTATGAAAGAGCCCCAGTATTGAAGAGAAGCGACAAAAAGAAATCTTATGAAAAAGGTTAGTTAATTCACGGAGTACAGCTCATGGCACCACCACCATTACTAATATGACCACCTATTTCTAATTTGCTGCAGTTATTTCGATCATATTTTTGGTCATGCTGTGAATATTGTTTCAAGAAACCACTCTTGGTCAGCAATAAACAGCCTCAAAATGGCCAGTAATACAAAAAGAAATAGTTTCCTCTGAATTCTCACCCCTGGTGCACACCCATAAAAATATAGTTTCTACCACAGAGGGCAGTGAGTGAAGATAATGGAGAAAGCCTGAGCTTTATGGTCAGAGAAACCTGGGTTTAAATCCAATCCCATCCCAACACTTTCTACCTGTATGAATGAGTTGCTTAACTTCTCTGAGCTGGATTAACCCATCATTAGCAAACATATGACAACATCTGTTAAAAGGGTGATTCTGGAAATAACGAACTTACAGCACTCAACAATGAACTCAAGCAGGCCAACAAGTATGAAGACAGCACTTGTCCAGCCAGTGTTATGGTTCCATTATACATCAGGTCACCACGAGTCAGAGCCAACTGAACAGCGACTAGGAACAACAAAACCAGCCTGGACCTAGACTCAGAAGGAGTTCGATAAATATTGATTCTTGCTTGTAGATTTCTAGAGCTGTAGCCTCAGCATGCTCTGGTCTCTTCCTTGTACCCTTTCTTCTTACCCTGTTCAGTTCCTTCTTTGCCCCGTGCTGGTATCTCGAGATTAGTTCTCACAATAGAAGGTGCTCGGCATCTGGGGTTCATTCATTAGATATATATTTATTAAGCACCTCCCGTGGAACTCTGGTGGTATAATGGTTACAGCATTTAAATGCTAACTTAAAGATCCATGATTCGGACCCACCAGAGACTTTGCATTAGAAAGATGTAGCAGTCTGCTTCCGTGAAGATTTACAGCCTTGGAAACACCATAGGACCGGTCTAGTGTATCCTAGAGCGCCTCTATGCATTAGAAACCACTCCATGGCAGTGAGTTTGGAAGCATCTCTTAGGTGCAATGTTATATTACTAGGACTCATTAGTATTGCATCAGATCATCAGTCAGATCTCAATATTACCTACAAGTAGATAAATTGTTGCAACTCAGAAGAATGAGAGATTGCTTCCATCTCAGAAAATCAAGGAAGACTTCTTAGAGGAGAGTCCTATAAAACAGGCTTTAAGGATGATTAAGGTTTAAATGTGAGAGAGGATAGGTGAAGGCACTGTAAACAAAGTGCTTGCAAGAAAGGAAGTAGATGCAGTAGACCAAAGAGTTTATGAGACCTCTGGATAACTTAATATGTCTATGGTATAGGTTGCATGATGCTCAAAGCCAGTTTGAACTGATTCTGTCAAGACTCACATAGTAAATGTTTAAAATTTGAGTGAACCAGAATGATAGCAGAAACAGAAAAAATACTAGTTTAAGTCCTAGAATAAGAAATTTGGAGGAGGTATGTAGTGAACCCTTTCAGTAGCTCAGTGTGGAAGACCAGATAATTGGCAGAACCACCAAGAAAGAGGCACATTCAAAGTGGAGCAAAAGCAGTACTGTTAGCCACCATCTTTGAACAGGGCATCACTGTCTCCCACTCTGCTATTCACAAGTCAGTTGCTATGCAATGTGCACAGTGCCCTTGTTTTCTTAGAAGAAGATTAGTTTCTAGCAAAGCATAATCTCATAATATTTCCCATTGTGGTTTCTATATACCTATAATTTACAAATTCAAGTCTATTCCAGTTTTGCTTCATTGGCTATAACTTAACTGTTTCAACTCCTAGTGTGAGGTCAACAACAGAGAATATATAGGAAATAAAAAAAAAGAAGAAGAACAGAGAATATGGAAAGATGAGTTGACATGAAATTGAAGAGAGCCTCGAATGGTAAGGTAACACACTTAGGTATTATTTGCAGACAATGGGAAGTCTGTCTGTAAGAAGAAAAAAATGATATGATAGATTCTCCTCAACAATCACTATGTGGTCTTGGTGCCTGACCTACATGATAAGGACCCTTCCCAATGACCTTAAATCAAATTTTATTACTTCTACTTAAGAATCTAATTGTTTTTGGTCAAACATTCTTCTAAGTGGCATGGCACTGGTCTGTCCATTTGCTGTACAGAGGTGACTCGTGGTTACTGTGATGCTAAACACTGTGACACTGATGCATCAAATGCAGTCATGGTTACCGATGGTGGACAGTTGTTGGTGGAGCTCCCCGATTAAAACAAGCTTGGAAGCAGGAGTGGCATCTACTCCCAAAATAGCTTGCTTCCGGAAACTCTATGAACTTGGAGAAACGATGAAAATTATACAATTGTTCAGGTCTTTTGTTCATAGGGTCGCTATGAGTTGTCTACAACACGACGGCACTTAACAACAACAACAATGACTTAAAAGTCTGCACCACCTTTTCAGAGAATTCCAAAGTGTCCCTTTACAGTCTGAACCCATTTAGACACCTTCTGCTGAGGTCATAAATGATGGTCACAATCTAAATCCAAAGACACTGTAAGCCTTTCACAGCACAGATTATTATTTTTGCTACTTATCTATGTTTCTGTTGATAGCCTTATAATCATCTGCTCCCGAGAGCGAGACCATTCAGAATTTATCATTACACATTCACAATTTTATTAAGATAGTCAGAACATTTTTCAGGCCCAATAACAGACTGTTTCCAAGAGGAGACATGAGATCATGAGTACTTTTCAGAATTAGAGGAAGCAATGTCACCCCCTAGGGGAGGGGGAAGGAAACAGCTACTTCTTAACTGGTTTCTTCAAACATCACAACTATAGGGAGTTCTGGTGGCCTAGTGGCAAGAAGCTGCACTGCAATCTCAAGGGCACGTGGCTCGAATCCATCAGATGCTCTGCTGGAGAAGGATGGACAATCTCCTCCTGTACCAGTCAGATCTGATTTGACGGTACACACACAAAAAGTAATAAAAAATGAAAAAAATTTACACAAAGAAATCACAAATACAAGTGAGTTCCCCATAAACTTAACATGATAGCACACACCAAGTTATTCCAAATATGCCATTTACTGGAGATCATGGGTTTGGTTATCATTCTCCTCATTGAGAACAGGTCAGTTCAGTTTATATGCTTACATCACCATTTCACTTAATTCATACAAATGCAGAAAAAGAAAAATGCCAGCAAAATGCAAGAGGAGGAGACAGATTGGAGAAAGATAAGCAAAGAGAAAAGCAACTGAGAAAAAGGCAGAGAAAAGGCATAGAGGGAAGAAGGCACAGGCGAGTGAAAATGAAACCCATGCTGTTGTGGCTGAATGCATGCTCTGCCGGATTATGAATAGACATAACACAGCGCCAGTTGTGGTTGAATCAATTACCAGAACACTGAATTCTTAATTAAATGTATTGAGAGTCTACCATAGGCAAAGTGCTAGGAGTATAGACTAGAATAAGGTGAGGCTCTCAACAGGCTCAAAAGTTTAGATGAGAAGAATGATAATGGAATAAATAATTCTAATACAAGGTGCTGAAATGCTGTAAGAAATAGGAGCTGTAAGGAACGCGCGCGCGCGAGAGAGGTAGAGGATTGTTAGGTGTCATGCTTTTAGGTAAGGTTTTTAACTTCTCTGAGCTGCATCTTTAAAAAGTTATTATAACTGGCTGCCTCTCTTTCCAGGTTATTGTGAGAGTGACTGAAATCATGGCTGAAAATCTACTCTATAAACAGACAAGTCCTATGACAGGGTACAAGATGGCTCCTCCCTGTGTTCACTTAAGTGAAGGCCTTGGTTACAAAGTGGTTACAGTGGTGCCCTGGTTACAAAGGGCTGTAGGGTTGTGAATTAGTCTGTCTCTGGCTTTCTCACTGTCCCGGTTATTGTTGTTGTTGAGTGCTATTGGAACCAACTCATAGCTGACCCTCCAGCAGGTTTTTCCCAAGAGGAGATTGCCCATCATTGTCCCAACACTACGTCAAACTTGAGCACAGGCCAATTTGGCTTCACAGTGTGCGTGGAAGCTACTCTCACACAAAATCAAACCAGTTGTTTTTTTCCAAGTGAATTCTAACACTCAGTGATCCCACACGTGTCAGAGTAGAACCATAGAGTCTTTAGTGGCTGTAAGCTTATAGTAGATGATCGCTAACTTAAGCAGCACTGCTCAGGTACGTGCGCTTGAACTTCCAGCCTTTAGGTTAGTAGCCAGGCACAAATCATTTGCGGCTCCCAGGGAACCTTAAACACACTCTGGGAAAATGTGAAGAAACACTCACCCACCTCAGGTTTACGGCATCTGTCACTTCCAGAGAAGGCTCCAGGAGTGTCATGGGCGGGTTTGGAAGTTATTCTCTCCCTGGCTGCTTTTCCTTCTCTCCTCATCCTTCTTGTCTCACCTCACAAGCATTCTGCTACACCCCTTTCTTGCTTGCCTACGACTTCTCTACCTGTTACAGTTTTTGTTTTCTTTTTTTTCTCTCTCATTTGAGCATCAGTGCTTCTCTCCCTGTTTGCGGACAAAGTAAATTCCAAATTCTCTTAGAGGACAATCCACCGTAAGGAACGTTTATGGAGGAGAGAGGAAAAAAGTGAGCATCTGATGTTTTCTCTCTGAGCTTTTTCTTATCAGAGACCTATCTCTCTCTCTCTCTCTCTCTCTCTCTCCTTGTCAGATACCTCACCTCTGTCTTTCACACAAACGCGCACACATACACAGACACGTAAACATCCTTCCTTTTCCTTGCTTTCCTGTTTTTCTGATTCGCGGTTTTCTCCCTACGCCCTTTCTTCACGCAGACCCTAAGCTCATGGCCCACTTCTCTTTCCAGCACTCCTCTTCTCAGTAGCAGCCTGACCCACTGCCTCTCCATCCCAGGCTCTGCAGCGCGCAGGGACGTCCCGACAAGTTCCCAGGACTCCAGGTCTCTAGATTCTTCATCCCTGGGTCCGGGTCGCTCAGCCATCGGTGACCTCACTAAATTCTGCGATTGTGATTGGTTACTTGCGTGCGATGCGGCGGGAGATCCTGAAAAGATTCGTGTGGCTGGTTTCTTTGTCCCTCTGCCTCTTCAGACTGAGTTGGAGAAACAGGCCCTTCACTCTATAGTATATTATACAGAAAGATCTAACGGCAAGCTAGTAGGAAGAAAGGCAATAATTCAGGGCCTGTTGGTGAGAACAAAAAGGGGTGTTATTTTGTTTTGCAGAGGAGGTAGCAAACTGTCACATGGAGGGCAGTGGGTCTGAGGCTGGAGTAGGAAAACTTGAGATTTTTACTTTTCCAGTGGAAAGTAACCATGCAGAAAGGCCTAATACAGCTTTCACTTCTTACCATAACTTCTTTCTTCAATAGAAGGCTCACCTCTATAAGCAAATAGTTTGGGTTTGGATCCAGGCATTTTTCTTTCTAGTTGTATGTATGTCCTTGAGCAAGTCACTTAATTCTATTACTGCTCTACAAAATAAGGATAATTCCAGCCTGCTAACTTTGCAGGTTTATGAAAGAGTCCAGTGAAATGTCAAAGTATTTTATAATTATTAAACCTGCTTATTATTTTAGTGAATAATGTGATGTAGCAAAAAGAGTCCTGGCTATGGAGTGAAAAATCTTTGATTCCTTTTCGTTTTTCTATAGTGGCTTTCATCAGTCACTAGTAACCATTATGGGCTTCATTTTCCTCATCTGTGAAGTGAGAGAAATGGACTGGATGATCTTAAAGGCATCTTTTGGCTTTCATATAATATGATTCACTGACACAACTTAGCATCCTCCTTTAATTCACCCCTTCAGAGAAGGCGTTCACTCTCTGGTTTTGAGGATGCCAGTTAATTTACCCCCTTTGGGAAAAGCCTGCCTTCTCTTAGGTATCCTGGTGAATCTGCTTTTCACAGAAGCCTAGCCTTGCCCCTGCCCCAGCAATGAAAGCACAGACCTTCAATATGCAGTATAATGTGCAGGGCTCATCCTTGATGGAGATTCTCTCCCCAGGCTACTGGCAGGAGCAGGATTTGGAGCTGGGAACTCTGGCTCCACTCGACGAAGTCATCAGCTCCTCAATGTGGAGCAGCCCTGACATGCTGGCCAGTCAAGGTGAGAATCCAGGCCCCCTCATCTCAATCTCCTTCAGTTCCTTCAGCCATTCTCACATCATCTCCCACTCATGTTGCCTCCACCCTGTGTGCTCAGTCCTCTCATTGCCACACAACTCTTTCTCCTTTCCATTAGACATTTGGTAGTTTAGTTCTATACCACCAATTTCTCTTGCACTCACTCTTCCGTCCCTTCCTCCAGTACAAAAACCTCTGCACCCCCACCTCTTTCTAAAAGAAGATTGTTCCAGGGGAGTTTACGACTCAGAAGAAAGAGATTCTAAAAAGGCACAACCAAGGTAGAATTTATTCAGAAGGAAGCAAGGGACAAAGGGATTATGAGTCAAAAATTGGAGTGTGGCTAGCAGGAAATGAAAGGTTTCCCAGACCTTTCACTGAGATAGCAGAGAAATACTCCACTTCCAAATTTACTCAGCCAGCTCAGTCATTGGCACTCCAATCTCAAAGTCTTAGATTTACTTCTCACATTAGATATAACTCCTTGAGAAGCATTCCAGTGAAAAGAGCCCTGCAATGGGAGTCAGAAGGCGCGAGCTACACTGTGACTAGTAGGATGGTCTTAGGCAGTCCTTTCACTTCCATTGCCTCATTGTCTACACCGCTAAGATAACGGAATTGGGTTGATTACAGGAGTCTTATGATCTCCCCCTCAACTCTCATTTCTATGATTCTAAACACCAAAGTTAGACCAAACTTTGTGTTCCTATTTGGAAATAACCACCCTGAATCGCTGATGCTTGGTATTAACTAGGGCACTTTACTCTTCAGGCCCTCTTTTCTGCTGGGAGTGCTAATTTCTTGCAATGTTTCTTAGACATGGAATTCCAGTGGCCAAGAAGGGAAGGAATAAGCAGATGGGGCAAGGGTAAGGTTGATGCCCTAAGGAGCATGAAAATCATTTTAAAGTGTTCAGTACAGAGAGAGTAAAAAATAAGTTTCATGGTTTCCCATTCAGAGATAAACAATGTTGGGTAAGTACTTTAGTTCCATAGAAGACTTTCTGTTTTTTGCGCATTTCAGAATAAGAGATAGAAGGTTGGTTTTTAAAAAATTTTATTTTAGATTTGTTCTGTGAAGGTCAGTGCTGGTGGGTCACATAGAGTCAGTTCTGACAGCTAGACAATCAATATTAGGAATCAGGACCCATGCTGTGATGATCACCAAATAATATTGGATAGAGGTAGCCCTGCCACAAGATTCATCAGACACCTTGCTATACCTTTATTTCCCCCCCCTTGTTTATTTCTTTTAGTTTATTAAAGAAAGAAAAGAAAAAAGTTTAAAAAGAGAGATTGGGAAATATCTTTTCTTCAAATTGAAGGGAAACATTTTGATCTTTTGTCCTTAAAATAATGCTCAGTGGCTGATACAGATTTGTGCCTTGGGAGGTGGGTAGTACAGATACTAAAAGGAATATGTGGAGGGTGTTGGTGATTGAAGGGAAGTTTACTGTTAGACAAAATGAGAAGTTTGTGTCAAAATGTTTCAATTTTATTTACTTGTTTGTTGGTTTTACAGTTTCATCATCTAGCTGTTGTCTAAATGAATGTACAATGCAAGGATTTGGCCTTACCCCACTCCGACTTTCATAATTATTAGTCACAAGCGCTTCTGCTCCTGTTCTTGCTCTTACACGCAGGTGGTGGCAGGAAGGAAAATTGTAGAATGACAGATTTATATGTGTGTTTCTAAAAAAAGTTAATGGTAGATTCGTATCAGAAGAGACACATATGGAGGGTTATATGCATACTGGGGGAAGGAGCTGTGGTGATGTAGCTTATAAAGAGTTGCTGTTTTAGCTAGCCCAAAGGCCCCTCCTCTCCAGTGGTTCAAATCCACCAGTGGCTCCATGAAAGACTGATGCACAGTTTCTTCCCATGGGAGTTACAGCCTTGTCATTAGAGGGTTATCTAGAAGCCATTTCTGAAACAACAAGGTGATTTGGGTTTTATTTCTTTTTAAAATTCTTTTATGTGTTTATAACCCTGTCAGTTCATTCTAAACAAAAAAAAAACCCCACAAAAAACTCCCCAAAACTCTATGTTTTCCTATGTATCTAAAACAAAAGGAAATAAGGGTTTTTTACTCTCTTCGTGCCCCTGCCATTCTTGATTCCTTCCTTCATGAAGCCTTAAAAATGCAGAAACTTGGGCGTTGGTGGGCATGAGTTGAATTAGGTGGATGTTGGCCCAGAAATGGGTGGAGTAGTAAGGGATTCTTCAGAAAACTGACCCTCCTCTATTCTTGCAGACAGTCAGCCCTGGACGTCTGATGAAACAGTGGTGGCCGGTGGCACTGTGAAGCTCCAGTGCCAAGTGAAAGATCATGAGGACTCATCCTTACAGTGGTCCAACCCTGCCCAGCAAACTCTCTACTTTGGGGAGAAGAGAGGTGGTATCTCTTGAATTAACTATCCTTTTGGGAATGAGCCATAGACTAGAGAAAGGGGATTCAAGAGTCTAAATGCACCGCTTCTGTAGTCCAGAGGTTGGAAAGAGATGTGCAAGCCCTCGGCTCTTCGTCTGGTTCTAGAGAAAACAGATTATAGATTTGACCGAGGCTTTGCATGAGTTCGGGGAGCTCTGGTGGAGTAGTCTGTCATCCAGAGAGAGTTGTGCTGTTTACCCAAAAGCCAAGCATCACTAGTGAATTCACGAGGGGACATCGAGGGAGATGAGTAATCTCTTCCAATTCGATATACAGCCTGGGAAATGCAATGGTGAATCAGCTGTGAGTCAGTTCTGATTCGATGGCAGTGGCAGAGAGAAAGAGATGTATGGGTTTAAGCACAGCGGTGATGGTGAGTGTGGCCCACGATCTAGCAGTATTTCATTGTGTACATCGAATCCCTGAGTCAGAGCCAATCCGATGGCACCTAAAAACAGCAACACGACTGGTTACACAGGGTCAATAAGTGACTTCACTCCAAAGGAGCCCTAACATGACAAGCTGAGCTCTGTATTCATCTAGGCAACTGACAAAGAAGCCTGCAAACTGAAAACCCGACTTTGTTTTCTGAAGGCCTCTCAGGCTACTGTGCTCAATGGCTAAGAGAAGTTACTTCATAACCTAGACTTCTCGAACTCACATAAAAAAAGCAGCGTGTTTGCTTCCCAAGCGTATCCCTTCAATCACAGAAGTAGGTCTAGAAATAGACAATAAAGATGAAAGGTGCTTATAAAAGCCTGCCTTTTCATTCTTTCGTTTCCCCCCAGCCCTCCGAGACAACCGGATTCAGCTGGTTCGCTCCACTCCCCATGAGCTCACCATCAGCATCAGCAATGTGGCTTTGGCAGACGAGGGCGAGTACACCTGCTCTATCTTCACCATGCCCGTGCGAACCGCCAAGTCTCTTGTCACTGTGCTTGGTGAGGCTCCCAAATCCCATTGTCTCCACAGCATGCTACCTTGCAAACAAGCCTCTCTAGGTTGGCCCTCGAAGCAGCCTGGAGCCAGGCAGATCTCCAAGCATACTGCATAGGCCTAGACTGTATTTCTCTTGCAGTAGGGCACAATGCAAAGGACACTGGTTTCTAACTCTTCCTCCATATACTGTTGGATCTTGATCAAATCTCTCTGGACCTGAGTTTTCTACCTTATAAAAGAGGGATAGCCAGTCTATTTTACCTTCCTCCCAATACTGTCATGAAGGAAAAATGAGATGGGCATGCAATGTGAAATTCTCATTTCTACTTGCTTACCTGGTCGCACCTTCACCTTATATTAATTCCATTCTTTGCTTTCCTGAGCCCTACACAATTTCTGCCTACCCAGTTGTGCTATGTATTGTTGGGCATTTATGTGTCTCAAGTTTGGTGTATCTCCTCATTACTATATTCCCTCAGCTCTTCCCTCCTACCTTAAGGAGGAGATGCAAAGAAAAAAGTGATTTTTTAAAAATTTCTCCTACTTTCAAGAAAACCAACTAGAACTCAGGTATCTTGACCACCAGAAAAATTACCTCAGCAGGGAAAGGTGGGATGTGAATGTGACATCTTATGTCTCTTCTTCCTATCCTGATCATATTCCTTCTCCATGGCAGGAATCCCACAGAAGCCCACAATCTCTGGTTACAAGTTACCATTACGAGAAAATGAACACACTACTCTACACTGTCAGTCTTCTGGAAGCAAACCTGCAGCCAAGCTCAGTTGGAGAAAGGGTGACCAAGAACTCCAGGGTAAGTACCTCCTGTCTTGGCATGACAAGAAATGAAGTGGGGTGAGGGAGGAAGCGAGCGGAAAGCATGTGTCTATGTACAAGCACATAGGTTGTTGTGCAAGGAGAAAAGGAGAATGACAGGTATTTTGTAAGCATTTGTATGTGTTTATGTCCAGACCCATGTTTTCTCTGTGTGTACAAATCCATTTTACAACTATATGCGTTTATCTACGAGTCACCATCTGTATGTCTACCGTGGGGCCCTGACTATGTGTGTCAGTGCCCACGGTGTCTATGTGTGTGAGTATATGTGTCTGATTCTGTACTCTAGGAGAGCAAACTCGAGCACAGGAAGATCCCAGTGATAAAACCTTCACTGTGAGCAGCTCAGTGACCTTCCAGGTCACCCGGGAGGATGACGGGGTGAACATTGTGTGCTCTGTGAACCACGAATCTCTACAGGGAGCTGATAGATCTGCCACTCAACGCATCGAAGTTTTATGTATGTCATGGGCTGGGCGTTGAAAAGGATCAGGTATGAGATGGGAAGCGGGGGATAAGGAAAGTGTGCAGGTGACTGTACTTGAAGCTAAATGCAATAAGTTAGAAAGGAGTTGAGAGCTGGCAGGACTAGGTACCACTAATTGTCAGCTGCTGTTGAATCAGCCCCTAGTTCATGACAACCCCATGTGTGTCAGAGGAGAACTGCTCTATATGGTTTTCATGGCTGTGGTCTTTATGGAAGCAATTCACCAGACTGTTTCTTCTGCAGAACCTCTGAGTAGGTTGTGAACCATCAACCTTTCAGTAATAAGCAAATAAAAAACCACTTGAGGCATGCAGTTTCACTATTAGGGATTGATAAACTTTCAGTAAAGAGACAAATAGCAAATATTTTAGGTTTTGAGGGGCATATGGTCTCTGTCTCAATTACTTAACTCTGCTATTATTATACAAAAACAGTCATAGATAATATATAAACAAATGAGCATGGCTGTATTCCAATAAAACTTTATTTACAAAAACATTCAGCCTGCAGAATTTGGCCTGCAGAAGTTAGCCTGTGGGCCAAGATTGCCAACCCCTAGACTAGGTTATGAGCTGGAACCAACTGGAGAACAATGGGGTTGGACTAGGCCAGTCTTACGCAGCCCAATTGAAAATTACAGCTCCATATGTGGCAAATCAGGCATCAGAAGATAGGGATTCCAGTTTGTGTTCATGACTTACTCTAATCAACCAACTCATTGCCATCAAGTTGGAATGAATTCATAGCTGACAGGTGAATGGGTTTTCAGAGGCCATAAATCTCATGGGAAGAGATTGCCTGTCTTTCTCCTGCAGGGCAGCTGGTAGATTCGAACTACCTATATTTGGTTTGGCATTTCATAGCCTTACTCATTAGGCCAACAGAGTTCCCTTCACCACTTGCTAGCTGTATGATATTAAGAAAAAATAATTTTCCCCATTAAGCTTGCTTCCTTATTAGCTAAATGAAAGGGATAAACATAAGGCTTATTACAGCTTCTTTCTGGGCTAGCATTCTGTGATTCAGGGAAACATGAGTGGTAGGAAAACATAACCTATCTGGAATAATTACTTTCAGACTTTTTCCTCAAGCACTCCTCTGTCTTCCCCTGCTCCGTGATTGTTTTCAGAATTTGTCTTCAAATGACTCACTTACTTTACTCCTAATCTTCCAGGGACATGTCTCACTGTGGAGACTGCCCTTGATTTGGGCAGGAAAGAGTCACCTTCTATGAAGAAATGTGGAATTCCCTCCTCCCTTCAAAGTGCTTATTTGGATAAAAGAGTCTAAGGATCAAAGTACACAACTTAAAAGCTGAAGAATCATGCATTTTTTAGGACAAGAAGTGCTAGGAATTCTTCTAAAGTAATGAAACCCCTGAAGCTCATTTTTATAGAATATAATTTTATATGATATAAGTACTGAAGAGCAATGATGTCATTCTGGAGACTAAGGTGCACCCGATTCAGGCCATGGTCTTTGCAATTACTTGCTATGCATCAGAAAACTGGACAATGACTAGGGAAGAGAATTGAATATACCATGGACTACTCGGAGAACAAACAGGTTCATCCTAGAGAGGGTGAGACCCAACTGCGACTTGCAGGCAAGGATTCTGAGGCTTCATCTGACATACTTTAGACATGTTGCAAGACAAGACCTGTCCTTGGAGAGGGACGTCATGCTTGGAGGGTGGAGAGACAGTGCAAGAGAAGAAGACCCTTGATGAGATGGATTAATTCAGTAACTGGGGTAATTGGGGTAGGTTGTTAGAGACAATGAGATTGGCACAGCATAGAGCAGGGTTTAGGGCTGTTGTACATAGGGTCGCTATGAGTCACAGGCAACTCGACGACACATACCAACAACAACAACAGACCTGATTATGGCCTAGTGGCAAGAAGCTGCACTGTAATCCGAAAGGCACACAGTACGAATCCATCAGCTGCCATGGAAGAAGGATGGGCAATCTTCTCCCATGAGGTTAACTGTCTTTGAAAACCCCCTGCAGGGCCAGCTATGGTTTTGACTCTAAGGTGTACAACAGGACTGCTCACTTTTCCTAATTTTAATACTACTTAAATGGTTTGCTAAACCCACCACTCAAACTTTAACATGAGGTACACTTGGGGTGGGTCCTAGTACTCCCTATTTAGAAGACCCAATCTAGAAGACCTGTATTCTAGCTGGAGCCACCATTTACTAGCTGTTACTTTGATCAAAACATTTCCTCCCTTTGTGATGCATGCTTATCAGTGAGCTATAATGAGATAAATGAAACAATTAATATGGAAGAACCTATTGAATTTCAAAGTTCTATGTTGCTGTAAGGTGTTTTCTAACTATTGGTTTGGACATGAAGCCCCTAGCCTTGGGCTCTTTCCACCAACCCTAGTCCTTAGCCAGAGATCAGGAAGGCCTTCTCCTGTCTGAGCCCCAAAGACTTTTCTATTAGGTATCAGACCATCTGCCAATTACTCTCCAGAGGCCCCTTTTTTGGTCCAACTGTGATCCAAAATCAGTCAACAAATGCTACATTTAGGCACCATGCTTGAGCTTCCTATGATTGCAGGGCCCCGGAACAGCTATTCTCTCACCTGACCTGTTTCTCTTTGTCCTGTTTGATCCAACCGAAATACGTTCATTAAACTGGTTGTTAAGGTTGGCTCTATCCTTAGGGGAAGCTTGGCCTCTTTATCTGTTGTTTTAAACCAGCATCTGGTTGTATTGTTCTAAGCAGCCATCTGGACCTCGACTCCTAAGCAGCCCTTTGGCGTCAGTGGCAGATGCCATTATTCCTTCTCAGAGCCCATCTATATTGTATCTGTGCCTTTTTGCAGCCAAATATGACCCCTCATCTCTTGCTGTTTCAAAGCTCTCGCTTCATTTTTTTAACTGACCACTAAAGATATTATTTTTGTCCTCAAGATTGGCTTCCAGGTCTAAGGCCTCTTGCAGAGTGATGAGCTTGATAAGTGCTCATGTTTGGGTTTATTTGTTTTGTCAGAAACTGACTATTAAGACCTATCTATGTGCTGGGCAGAATTCCTAGGTAGAGCAAACCATTAACATGCGTGGCCGGCATGGCCGCAGACCTAAAGATTGGAGGTTGGAAGCACACCCAGATATGCCTCACAGAAAAGGTCTGGGAGTCTACTTCTGAAAAATCCACCACTGAAAGCCCTATGGGACACAATTCTTCTCTGACACATGTTGGGTACTCCTGAGTCAGAATTGGCTCAATGGCAGGTGGTTATGTGGTAGACACAGATAAGCCATTTCTGCCTCTTCTCTGAGCTTTGATAAAACATCCCTGAGGGGACCACTAAGGAAATATCTAGAATCTAGTCATTCTACGTTTGCAATATGTGAAGTTCTTCACATATTTTATAGCGATGGCTGAGGGAGGGGGACTTTTGTTGACAGTGTTTTGAGCTCCTGAGGCATTTGAGAAGATGTCGTGTATAACTGAGTGATTTAAAAGTACTTATCAGGGCGGATGGTGATCTCTTGCATAGAGTGGGGAGTTTGGCATTGATACCATTTCCTTTTCCACAGACAAACCAACAGCGATGATTAGGCCAGACCCGCCGCATCCTCGTGAGGGCCAGAAGCTATTGCTACACTGTGAGGGTCACGGCAATCCTGTGTAAGAACCTCTGTTCTGCAGCCTCCAATGTACCTTATACCCTCAGATTGTTATCTTAAGTCTTTCTATCTTCTTTATACTCTCTGAGCCTCTCATTTCCTCCGACCCTGTCTAACAACGCTCTTTCTCTTACTGTTTCTCTTATAAAGGGACCTTCCTTGACTTAACCCCAGAGATTCTCATAGAAGCTAAGTTACAGCAAGATACAAGTTAGGAATCTCTACCTTCCCCAGTGTGAACCTCATGAGATCACCCTATCCTGCCTCTGAGCAGCTTCGTGTCTCCATGCTCCATTAAGAAGTCCTTGATTTCCCTTGCTCCCAGTTGGATTTATTTCTCCTTCCTCTCCCTGACCTGGTCTCTCCTGAATGTATCTGATTTTTCTGCTTTACTAGCCCCAAGGAGTACTTGTGGGAAAAGGTGAGCAGTGAGCCTCCCTTGAAGATAACGCAGGAGAGAGCCTTGATCTTCCCCTTCCTCAATAAGAGTGACAGCGGCATCTATGGCTGCACAGCCTCCAGCAACATGGGCACGCACAAGGCTTTCTACACTCTCAATGTTAATGGTGAGCCAACCCCCAGTTCTCCTTCTCCTCCAGCGGCTGCCTGTCTTACCTTCCCTGTCCATCTTACCCTCTCAACTTTCTGCCTCCTGACAGCACCCCTACCATGACTGAGAGAGGAGTAAAGGGAAATCAGAAGCAGCTCACCAGTAAGCAATTAGGCTCCAGGTCCATTCTGGAATGTGTAATAAGGGGGAAAAAAATCAATGAAAGGGTGGATGTCCTTCTGCCTTTGTTCAGCGGCGGTGGCCCCAGTGGCACCATCCTCCAACTCCTGCACTCACCTGACAGCAAGAATAATAATGCTGTGCTTAGAGGCCCCAGGGCCTTTCAAGTGCAAGAGAAGATGCATTTTCCTATTCAGCTAGCTGGTCTCAGAGTTGGTTATCCTGGGAATAGGCTTAGGATGCATGCTACTACTGTCATTTCCCCTCACCCCACCCCTGCAGATGTTGGGCACACTATAATGGGTCCAGACAGAACATAGAGATAGGCTTGTGCTATGCTGAGGAACAGTTAAAAATTTTCTCTGATGCCAGATCTTCTAGAGAGACCAGATGATTCTCTTTCTCTGAAATGTTTTCCAAAGTATGGCTACAGAATCCAGATTCAGGGGAAGTGACAGGTTAGCCCAGATCCTCCTTTAGGAAAAATTAGCAGAGGTTTGTTTTATTTTTCCCTTTTTTACTTTTAAGATTCCATTAGCAGTGGGATCTTGCCAGAAGGTCTTGGAAACCTCTTTTCAGAGTAAGGGAACTGCAATGTTAGAGGAGGTACATCAGCAATTCCCTTACCTGAACCACCTATTATAGCAGCACTAGAGATAGCATCTAGGCCATGGGGGTTAAGAGGCCTGAGTACTGAATGAGTAATTCCAACTCCAGGGCAACCGCAGCATGTGGGGCCTGTCTCAGAACAAGGAACAAGGCTATTGGCACTGAGGAGCAAAGACAATACACTAGAGTCTGGTCAGTGCCCTTGAATCTCTCCAGACCAATGCTGACAGTAATTTTCTGTAAGAGGAATTTCCACCACTTCTCAGAGTTTTTGTGTCCTGTGGCTGGTATCTTGCAGAAAGGCCCCTCTGTTCTGTAGTAAAAAGCCCTCTAAGTCCAGCTTAACTTCAACTGCTTCCAGTGCTGACGCCTGGTGGTGAAATGTGTTGCTGCATCTTCTTCCAGCAATATTCTAAGTAGTATTTACTCCCCCCTGCCTGGAATGAAATTAATTTGTAGCTTTGCCTAGAGACAACTCTAGGCTGTCGGGCTGGAACTGATCCTCCAGTGAGTTTTCTGAAGCTGTAAATTGCATAGGAGGAGAGTGTCCATCTTTCTTCTGCAGGGCAGCTGATGGACTTAAACTACCAGAGAGATGTATGTAGCCTTTGGTTTAACAATGCAACTCCCTACAGACTACACCACCAAAGTTTCCTGCCTAGAGAGAAGGACCCGTCATTGATGACCCCATATGTCTTTCTACCTTAGGAAACACACATCTTCTTAAGGAATTTTCATTTCCATAATCTTTTCAATAATTATCCAAGATTTTTTTTTTATTTTTTAGTATAAACAGTGCCTCAAATCCTCCCTGGGAGACAGAGCATGAGTAAACTCATTCTGCTCTCTCCTTATTACATACTCATACCCACCTCATCACTGAGCTCATGCCCACTGAGCCCCCAGCTCCATCCTATCTCTCCCTCCTAAGTAAAGCATAAAGAAACAGAGCATAAACGTTTTCTTTTCAAACAAGGCGTAGTAGACAGACAAATAACTAAAAAGCTGGTCCAGAGAAGCCTGAGGAGACATAAGGTAGGACAGACAAAATATATAAGGAGTCAATGAGGCGTCAAAACTCAAGCTGAGTCTACAGAAAAGCAGGAGCTCTCCCATGGGTTAAAGCAATATCTATGGCTAACACAAGTTCAGAACTATGTCCTGAGCTTATGCACCGTGTCCTTAGATATTTTGAATTCTAACTTTAGCTGGTGGTACTGTCCTTGCTATGCCTGGCCTAGTCCATGCTGTGGGGCCCTCTTCTCTATATGGAAAGGTTTTTTTGATGATTGATTGTCTCTATCTGATAGCTGAGACAGTAGCCACCGTGGGAGAAATCAGTCCGATATTTGTTGTGCCCATAAATCTTTAAATGACATGGGAGGGAAGATGGAGCCTCAAACCTCCTTGGTAGGACAGGTTAATGGATTGGATGTTTTGCTGGAACACCCTGACAGTGCACCCCCTTTTGTAGGGTCTGTTAAAATGCTTGGTTCTTGACCCCTTCAGTTTTTCACTACTGCTTCCCTACCTGATTCCAGGGCAGTGTGTCAAAATAAAGCTTCTAGAGAAGTCAGCCCAGACTATCAAAGAACGCAGAGCAGAGAAAGAATATTCTGGTGATCCAGAAATGTAAGACAGATCCCCAAAAAAATGATAAAAAGAGAAAGAGATGATAGACCTTAAAGTATTGATCTTTGCCTAAGGTCAAACTTCAGTGCTAAGAAGTCAGAGCTGATACGGGCAGACTTAGTCGTTTATTCCTGAGTACATCAAATTATTTCAACATTTATTATATCCTAGGTACTATGCAAGAAATGAGTGTTGCAAGCTTAGTGCTTTCTGAATGGTGCTGCTTCATCCCCCCGATGCTAGTTTCCATTCTGTGCTGGGTATAAACTCTACACTGGGTTAGAAATGCTATTCTGCAAGGGTTGTCCCCAGTCTGACTGTGTGCCTTCCTTTCCTGCAGACCCCAGTCCGGTGCCCTCATCGTCCAGCACCTATCACGCCATCATAGGTGGGATTGTGGCTTTCATCGTCTTCCTGCTGCTCATCCTGCTCATCTTCCTTGGCCACTATTTGATCCGGCACAAAGGTCAGAGTCATGAGAGACTGATTAGTAGAGCTTGGGAGGTGGTCAAGAAGGTCACTCAGGGAGAGGCAGAAGGGAGCAGGTTGTAGTAAGGGACTTGGGAGACTTGGTTGACTCCTTGGGATGCTTGAGAAAAAGACAAGACTGTAATCAATCCCGTCTCTGCCAACCCTGTGACAGCCTGCACCAACAGCCCCACAGTAAAGCCTGATCCTTTGGTGATCATCCAAGTGAAATCAACCTTCCCACTCAGTCAGCTGCTGCTCTGTACTGCTCTGCCTCCAGGGTCTCCCGCTGGAAGACAGAAAGCTCCCTGCAATTCTGCATCCCCAATCCACTTCTCCTCACACTGGCTTCCTCTCCAGCCATCCAGCCTCCTTTTACTTCTCCCTTGACCTCACCCCATTCCCACACCCATCTCTGTCCTTGCCTCTCTTTTTACCTGCTCAACTATATCCTGTGCACTCCCTCCTCTCAGTCCTTCCTCCCAGACTTCCCGTGTCATTATTTCTGGTCAGCAGCTTGACTGCATGAGTTGGTCAAATGCTAGGCAGACCTTGGCTGCATTGTTTATGAAGCTGACAAAGCAGTTTCCCCTTCACCACCTTAGAAACATTCACACATGCTCATAGACATATGTACACGCATTCTCTCTCAGGCACACACAATCCAGTACTTAAATACTTGCCCGTGGTCTTGTGGTCTCTCTCTGTCTCTCTGTCTGTCTCTCTTTCACATACACATCTTTTATATGCTTCTGCCTGTGTTATAGATAAGATTTTAATTAAGGGCAAGATTCATGGGGGTGTGGTCAGCTGAGACATGAGAAGCAAAATGCAAATTAGGTAAGGTGGAGAGGAAGAAAGGAGCGATGAATGAGTACCCTGTAGGCGGTGGTGGGAGGGCAGGAAAATGGGCAAAGTGGGCTTCAAAGGCTTGGAAGCTGCTCTTGAAAAGAGAAGCCTCTGTCTTTACCCAGGAACCTACTTGACGCATGAGGCGAAAGGCTCAGACGATGCCCCTGACGCGGACACGGCCATCATCAACGCAGAAGGCGGGCAATCAGGCGGGGATGACAAGAAGGAATATTTCATCTAGGGGTGCCCGCCCACTTCCTGTGCCCCCCTGGGGCCCAGTCGGGACTGCTGGGGCCATCACCAACCTGGACTTGTACAGAGCGACCCCAGGGCCGCCCCTCCCGCTTGCTCCCCAGCCCACCCACCCCCCTGTACAGAATGTCTGCTTTGGGTGCGGTTTTGTACTAGGTTTGGATTGGGGAGGGAGGAGGGCGGGGGGGAGGGGAGGGTTGCCCTCGGCCCTTTCCGTGGCTTCTCTGCGTTTGGGTTATTATTATTTTTGTAACAATCCCAAATCAAATCCGTCTCCAGGCTGGAGGAGCAGGGGTCCTGGGGTGCAGAGAGCAAAAACTGGAACGTTAGAAGGAGAATAAAGGTGGAAGAGTTAGGAAGGGGCGAAGAATAGGGCTGATTTGGTGGCGGCGGTGGTGGTAGTGGTGGGGGCAGGGTTAGGGGGTTTTCACCAGCCCTCCATATTGAAGTAGTTTCCCCAGACTCCCCCAGGGGCTGGAGGGCTGTGAACAAGAGCCAGAGGTGGCTTTTCTTTGAATAGCCACACAAAGTAAGCTATGAACCGGGAGGCAGGGACCACCAGACACTCCCGTTCTACCACAAAAGTGAAGTGAATGGAGGTGTGACCTGTAGCCATTCAGAGCCCCAGAGCTTGGGCATGAAGAGAAACACAGGTCCTGGCAAAGAGGGGTGGCAGAAGGGTGGCAGATGCTGTCTCACCTGGCCCCTTGCCCCACGATGCATGGGTAACAAGCCCTTTCCCCAAGAACTGCCCTTGGGGAGAGCAGAGCGTGGCTGCCACTCCTACAGCAGCTGTGGAAGAGGTGCTGCTGGGGGGCATGGACTGTGGCTGCTTCCCCACCCAGGGCCCCTCTGTCTTCCCCAGACCCCAGACTGTTGCACGGCAACCACTCCTCTCAAGGCATTGCTCAGCAACTCCTCCTCCCTCTCCCCGCCACCCTGTGCCCCTTCCCTTCCTCTCAGCCAGTCCTTAGCTCTTCCTCCCTCAGCAGCCAGGCAGATATAACAACAAAAATCACTAAAAGGAGCTTCACTGCACTGAGCTGTTTTCTGCCCACACTAAGAAAATAATGTGAACTCTACGAGTGCGCGAAAGTGTGAATGTGCGTGTGCATGTCCGTGGTGAGTATGTGCGTTTCTGTGTCTGTACCTGTGTGTGTGTCTGTACCCGTGTGTGTGCACGCATGCGTGTGAGGACAGAGACTGGAGAGCAGGGACATGGGTCCAGGTCCTGGGAGGGTGGGCGGGGCTGTGGGAGAGGGAAAGGAGGGTTTTGGGAAAGGACGATTCCTAGTCACCTGTGCCAGCTGGGATGTTGCTCTATCCTGATGCCACTCTGCATGCCCATCTCTCTTGGAGAAAGGAGCCCCAGGATGAGTTTTGGCTCACTTGTCCAACCCATGTTTCTCCCTCCAAACAGAGCACTCAGTCACTTCCTTGTTTCCCCAAATCCATGCCGTGGAGTCAGTGCCACAGCCTTTGCTATGCACCCCCTGGCCTCTCCCTGGCACTGACCCTGGAATACCCCATGCCCTATGACTGGACCCAGTAAGTTGAGGGCTAAAAGTGAAAGCCTCTATCCCAACTCCTGCTTTTGATTTTCTGTCTTCCTTCCCTGGCCCGAAGCTGGTTGCCGTGGAGATGAGGTGGCTCCCCCTCCCTGTCCCAGACAACCTGCCCCCACTCAGACCCAGGATGCCCCCTGGCACTGCTCGCCCTCCTCAGCATGTCCTTCCTGCTATGACAATGGGCGTGCGAAACAGGGGCAGCTGCAATTCAGCAGGTCTGCCCACACCCTCAGTTCAGGTAATACCGCTGTGAATCTTCCAGTCTCTGGTTTGGGGCCTGGGCACCACAGGGCACCCCTTACCCAAGCCAGGGCCCCCTCCACTAACAGCAACAAGGGAAACTGCAACCTAGGTTTGCTAGGCTCCCTATTTCCCAGCACCTGCTTTTGGGAAAACAACTTTTCCTCTTTGAGCTGAACCACTCTGTCCATATTACACAGAAGCCATATTTGTATGGGGGGCGGGGGAGCGAGGGGCTGTTGTGCTGTGTGTGTGTCTGTCTGTGGGCGGGGTGGGGGGAAGGGAGCAGGGAGGGGATCGTGTATCTTTATAATCTTTCTAACTCTCCTGTGCTAATCTCAGAGGGGCCACCCTCAATATATCTGGATTATCCGTGTTCTTTGGCTGCCTCCTTTTTGTGGATCTCACTGCTACTGGGCTGTGTATATAGGGCTATTCCTTTGGTACCCCTTGTACCTGGTACCTCACCGGGTGACATGACCATCTGCATGCCACCCACTCAAGATACTCTGGGAAACAATATAAATAGCTTTTGAGGGAGTTAGGTGTGTTCCCCCTTTTATCCTGGGGCTGGGGCACCTGACAGTCCACATTCCCCATCCCAACCTCTACCCGACAAGACTGAAGAAAGTTTGACACAGAAGAGACAGCTGTCCCTGGAAAGCGTCACCAGACTTTCTGCAGCCTCACTTTCTAACCTCTCTTAGGTTGACTCTGGAACTTGAGCTAGTGAGTGTCCTTAGGACAAAAGGGAAGTATGTCTCTAAGGGAACTTCTGTACTGCGGTCTGAAGTACTTTGCTCCTAAGCCCCCTTGTCAAGTCTCTACCCCACCCCGAGGCATGAGGTTGAAGCTCCTTAGTAAAATCAAAATGAAAACACCCCACACTTTTTGGACAATAAACCACTGTCCCATGTACAACCCGTCTCTACCTCACCACTCCAAATGGGACACTCCACTGCTTGCCTCTTAATTTCTAGGCTTTGTCTCCAACGGAGAAGGTAAAATGTAGGGGTGAGGAGACCTGGCATATATCTTGGGAAAGCAGCAGGGGTGGGAAGGAGCTTCCTAAGAAGAAAAGGGTTGAATTCAGTGAATCCGTCTGCGGGGTAGATGCCCTTTCTCCCTGGTGGCCAAAAAGAAATAGAAGCTTTGTCCCCTGTAAGAAATTTTACATTTCGCTAAGATGTCAGGCCAAAGAAACAGTTTCCATAGTTTTATGTTCTCCAACAGAAATATGACTGGAGCTTTCCCCATGGGCAACAGTCCTATTTTAAAATATGCTGTTACATAGTTCCCCTGAGTCTACTTTAACTTGTCAGACCATGTGTTCTGTTTGGTAGAGAAGATGCCTTTGCTGCGCCCATAGGTGGCTAGACAAATGCCAACTGCTCCCTGAAGTAACTATATTATACAGCCTGAGAGCCACTCCCAGCCTTTCACCTCTCCCACCAAAAAACCCAGACAGCCACCCAACACACAGATACATGTCTCTGAATACAGACAACCACACAATGGCAAACATACACATTTTTAGCATCACATGGATCCAACCATAAGTGCCCACTGATGGCTCCTCAAAATCCATAGCTTTTGAGTCAACTGTTTTTCCTTGGATCAAGTTCAAGGAACTAGAGCCCCTCGAGAATCATCAGCTGCCCTTTCACTCCAACTTCCAGGCAGCTCTCTTGTCTGTGTCTCACATTTCACCCCTGACACCTCTTCCTTCCTTCTTCTGGAAGAAATCGTTCTTGCTGGAAAGTCCCCTGACTTTTCCAGCCTCCCCTTCCAGCTCCCTCTACTCTTTCCACCTTCGGGAAAATAGCCATTTTTCTGGTCCCCCACCTTTTTCTTTTCCTGAGTCCCGTTTCCATCCAGTTAAGTAGACTTTCACCTCAAAACAGGAAGTCAGGGGCCAGTGCCCCATGTAGGAATGAGGTTGAGACAGGCAGTGGGTGTGAGGTTAAGGTTTCCTGAATGACCCTCCCATCCACCCCTCGGCTCAGCCCAGACTCTGATGGTCTTCTTTAGTCCTTGGCACTTATCTTGGAACCACAGCCGTTGGCAGTGGGTCCCAGCCCTTCTGACAGCCCTGAGCTCAACAGTGCCATGGGGAACTGTTTGCAGCGGGTGAGTGTGGGATACAGCCCTCTGAACTCTTACCTCTTTGCTCTTTCCCTTCACTGCCTGCTTATATTTGGGGTCTTTATACTTTTCCCTTTTTCTCATTCTTTCCAAGATGTTCTCTCACTTTTATGAATCCTTCTGAGATTTTCTCCTCTTTTACCTCAGGCTTTTTTGGTTCCTGGTTATTTTCCTTCTTGCTCTTTCAGTTCAGGTCCAGGCACTCAGCCCCATACTCATTGTCCCTTTCTGGCCTTTCCTTACTCTTCCAGGTCTGTCCATCACTACTTCCCTGGGTTTTCCATGGCTCTTTGTTCTTTGGGTTCTGAGTCTTCTGCTTTGCCCCCATGCTGACTGTGACAAACATCTCCAGCTCCTTATTCTCCCAGCCCCAGCTCTCCCTCTGTCCTCTCCTTCCACTGTTCCTCTCTGATCCCAGGAGACTTTTCAGTGGGGAATGGATTGCCCTGATTGACTTGCTGGGTATATCCTCCAGGTGAATACTGTTTTCTCCACTGACAAGAATTCAAGTACTGTGATCTTGGAAGAGTTCTACTGGAATGACTCTTATGAATCATATGACTATGATGACAGCAGCCTAGAAGCAGCCGCCCCCTGCCATTCCTGCAGCCTGCTGGATGACTCTTCACTGCCCTTCTTCATCGTGGCCAGTGTGCTGGGCTTCCTAGCTGGTGGAGCTGTCCTCTTTGCACTTCTCAGACCCCTCTTCCACTGGGAGCTCTGTCCCGATCGGCCTATCCTGGTAGAGTTGGCTGTGGGCAGTGCCCTCTTCAGTATGGTGATGCCCATGCTGGCACCAGGGCTCAGTAGCTCCCTAAGTACTGTCATGTGCTCCCTGGGCCACTTGGTCTGGTACAGCTTAGCCTTTGCCCAGGCTCTACTGATAGCATGCCGGGCCTGTCTGGGTCCCAAGTTGGGCACATGCCGGGTCCCAGGCTTTACCCTGGGGCTCACTATGGGACTTTGGGGAATGGCTGCCCTCTTGGCACTGCCAACTGCTTTGACCAGTGGTAATTCTCAAGGATACTGTGCTTTGAACGTCAACAGAGGGCTAGGGACTTTGCAGTACATGCATGTCACAGTCTGTTTTATCATCTTCTTCTTGTTGCCAACGGGCTTGGTGGGAGCCAAGGGGCTAAAAAGGGCACTGGGCGGGGGACCAGGACCCTGGGTTGATATTCTTTGGGTGTGGTTCATTTTTTGGTGGCCCCATGGGGTGGTTATGGGATTTGATTCCCTTGTGAGGGCCAGGGTCTTGCTCTTGCCAACGTGTTTAGCTCAGAAAGTCCTGGACCTGCTGCTGCACCTGGCAGAAGCCCTGGCCATCTTGCATTGCGTGGCTACACCCCTGATCCTGGCTCTGTTCTGCCACAAGACAACCCACACATCCTTGTCCTCCCTGACCCTCCCTGAAAGACGGTCGTCTCTGGACATCCTAGGGGGCAAATCCTAGCTCTCGCTCCACCTGCCAACCTGAATTAAAGTATGTGTTGCTTTTATGCAGTGAGTGGTTTTGCATTTGTCGTCAGAGGGTGAAGAGAAGGGAGGAGAATGGGGAGCGAGGCATTTCACAGCACACTTCTGTCAGAGAGCGTTTCTGTAGCTGGCTCAGGGAGAAAATGAGTGATGTACCAACACCCTCAGGGCACACAGATGTTCTCGGGAGGTGCGAGTTTACAGCCATCTCAAGGCGGAGTAGGAGCAAGTGGAACCAGAGCAACAAGGTAACAACTAAAACAAGGATATTAGTAGAGATGGCTTAGAGGTAAAGAAGAGAAATGAAGAGAGAGCAGGTGGCAAAAGCATAGAAACTGGAGAGGGAAAAGACTGAAGAGGAAACGCAGTGCACAACGGTCTTTCCCCCAGCTGACCTACCTAGTCTTCCTCTCTCCCTGACATCTGTCAGCCTGTGTAGAAATCAGGGTGGGAGCGAGGAAGCTGAGAAGGATCCTGAAGGTCTAACTTAGTTCAAGGAATTCTAAAAGGCGTTCCCTGGTGTTATCCCTGCAAGGTTTATTCCTTACCACTGCCCTAATTTCCGTATGTGAGTGTGTGTTCATGCCTGTACACACATCTGCCGGTCTGGATCTACACTTGTGTTGGGTAGATACTACGTGTGTCTGCATCTCTGTCAGTGTCTGAGCCACAGGGACCTATGGCTGTGCTGTGACCTCTCCCCCGCCCCTCTGATTACTTCTGCACCCCAACCCTGTTCCCAGGATAAGTAGTCAGAATTTATGACTCACTCCATACCCAACCCAGTCTCTTCACCCTGATTTCTTTGCCTCGGCGTTTCTGTGTAGGAAGTGTAGAGGGAAGAAAAGATCAAAAAGTTGAGAAAGGAGGATAAACTTCAGTCGAGGGGGGGTGGGTGGGAGACTGATCTAATTCATCTCCTGATTAGAGTCACTCAAATGTCTCTTTCAGCTCCAATCTTCTGAATAACTGGAAACTGGAAACACATCTTTCTTTCCATTTTACATGTTACATTCCTATAACCTGTGTATTCCGTTCTCCAAAGCCCACCAATTCTCTGCCTGTTTAATCATGGTACAGGAAGATATTTTTTTCCCCTCAATGTCAGTAGACCCGAGAGGTTGGATGATATTTTTAAGGACCGTGAGGAAGCCCTTCATACTTCTATTGCCACCAACAGTCTTACCCTTTTTACAAGCGTGCACACATGTTACTTGCCTACACCTAGTTCCTCCCTTACCCTTTACAGCTAAAGGCAAGGGAAAACTTGAGAGGCTGCCTCACATCATCTGAATCCAGCCAGATGTCATCTTTGCAGTTTTCTAAGAGACCTATACCTGGCTTCTGTCCTACAATGTCCTGCTCAACTCTTTGGACTTGAGGCTTCATAGAGAGACCAGGAGAGGCACAGAGATGAGTTAGAGAGTATCTTAGGCAGCAAGGTGCGAAAGGGTTCAGAGAATATTCCTGGGTGGGTGCTGTGACAAAAGCTCTAAAGCACCTCTTGTTTCTTAGCAACAAACAGACTTGCTGCTGATTGGTGCACCATAAATGGAAAGGCGGGACCAGAGACCGATTGAGACGCGGGAGCCTTTCTCAAACGAAAAGGGAAGAACAGAGAGAATGTAAAAAAAAAAAAAAGGAAATAATTGACACTCGTAAATCATGCTAGGTCCCAACTACAGCTCATGAATGGGTCCCAACGGTTTCTTTCTTATCTTCTATTCCCTCTTCACCCTCTGCACAGAATCCCTCCTCCAGCTGCTGGCCACTCTGGCAATCCTTCCAGATGTTGCCCTCCTCGCAGAGAGCTGGCCTCGAGGCTGACCTACTTGAGGGGGAGGAGAGGCGGCTTGCTTCTTTCTGAATCTTTTTAGCAAGACACTGATGCAGGCGAGGTTTAAATTAAGGCCCAGCAGGGGAGTGAGGGTGGTGTCATCTTTTCTACTCCCTGTCCCGTGCTTCCAGCTGGAAATCCCTCCTCCCTCCAACCTCACTCAGGAGAACCCAGACTCCTGGATAATAACAGTGATCACGTCCCGCACAAAGGAAAGAAAACAGCAGCAGCAGCAGCTAAGAGGTCAGGGGTGAGGGGGGAGGCAGCCTCTTCCCCAGCTATTTCTTCCTTATTCACATTCCTGAGGGCTTTGACCCATCCCGCCAAGGGCGGCCTTTCCCTGTCATTCTCTGCACTGCATTTGGATAGCTCTTCCTTCCTTGCTTCGAACCCTGTCCTCAGTCGTTTCGTTAAGGCTTGCTCCGGCGTGGTCACCCTTGCCCACTGAACCCAGTGCATGCCAAGCACTCCAAAATGGGTCTGAATATGGCGTCTTTTCTGCAACCCCTCAGGAATACAAATTCTGTTTCCTTAGAACCCTTAAGAATTTAATCTGAGGGTTGGCAGGGACTTTAGCCGCGTATGAGTTATTGGGCCTCCTGGCTAAAGGGCGGTGGAAATCCTCTCAGAAAGATGAGAGCAGGGAAGGCAAGCTCTCAGGGAGCACATGAAGCTCTGGGGAAGGTCAATTTGCATTAGGTCTTTAAGGAGAGAGGCATCTTTCCAGAGAGTAACTTGAACATCAGGTGGAAACCCTTCCTCTATTTATTCCAGACTGGGGCCCCTCCCAGAGGATTTAAAAGTCAAATAGCTCAATACCTTGTCTCTTTACTCTTTTACCAAGCCCTCATCTCCCTTTTCTTCAGCCCCAGCATCCCTCTCCTTCCGCAACCCCCCTCAGAGGAATTCTGATTGAGAACTTCACTGGGATTTCAAACCCAATTCATCGCCAACTCTAATTGCCAGGGATTTGCATGAAAACCATCGTATGCTATCTAATTATTCTGACAACAGCAGCTCGCCGTCTGGGCACAAAGAGAATCGCAGTTTTAATTAACAATAATGCACCTTGCAGAGGAATGTGACTGTTTAGGTTAATTAACAAGTCCAAGTCCCTCCAATTCATCTGTAGACATCTTCCAGGTGAGTTGGGCAGGAAGGGTGCAGGGGAGTGGGAAAGAGTAGAGAAATCAGTTCAGCAAAAACACATGCTTACTTTTTCTGTAACCATATGGCGAAGGAGTTTTTATAAAGGGCATAGTGTTTGTCTTTTCCATCTATATTATTAGCTTTTGAGGGTGCATAGGCCTCTTAGAAAATCTGATCAACGCCATGGAATATTCTTTAGGACAAGATAATACAACATCCCAAATGTTGTTCTCCACAGTTGACCCTAAGAGTAAGATCGAAATGCATACATACTACCTCAGCTACCTCCAGGAGACAGGCCTCTGGAAAATTGATGTCAAAGCATTTGTGGACATTGCTTTGGGGGATGTATTGGACATCTTTGGGTCACACTTAGATTTACAAAACTTTTTAGACACACCTGTATAAATGAGAGGACAAAAATCTTTGTCATTTTAAATTAATTATCTCTATTTATTGTCTAGTGGTTTACAACCTTGGTTTCTAGCAGAAAAACTCCAACTTTCCCATTTCTGACTACCTTCTTCTATCTGTTCCTCCTATATTTGGGGATATTGTGGTCTCTTTAAACTGGCCCAAACCAAAACCAAACTCATTGCTGTCAAGGTGATTTCCACACCTGGAAGCCCCATGTATTACAGGATAGAACTGCCTTCATAGGATTTTGCTTATAATCAGTACAGAAATAGATCATATCTTTCTTCTGAGATAAGACATTGGGGCAGTTAAACCCCTAAATTCTGCCAACCCGAAAAAGCATGCAGTTCAAATCCACCAGCTGCTCTATAGGAGAATGGTGGGCAATCTCCTTCTGTGCTATCTTAAAACCCATTGCAGGGTCAACTCTAAGTCTGTTCTGACTCAATGGTACATAACAAATTGCTCACTCCTTTATCAACTCACAGCTGAGCATCTGTTGGGTTTCTGAGGCTGTAAATCACAGGAGGATATTGTCCACATCTCTCTCATGGAGCTGCTGGTGGATTTAAACCCTATTGAAGTACGGCCTTTGAATAAGCATCTCTCTATACAGACTACTCCGAAAGAGCTTATTTTTGTTATTCGAGTATGAACTATTTGCACTACTCAGGACCTTCAAAGTAACCTACCCCTGGAAGGTCCCAGATAAAGTTACACGTTCCACTCTTTGGCTTCCCAGAACAATTTGTACTTTTGTGTTGGGTGTTTCGTAGATGTTGGGTATCCAATAGATGGTGAAGAGATTGAGATTGTTAACAGCCTTAGTTTGCTTGGCTCTACAATCAACACTCTTAGTACCAGCAGTCAGGAAATTAAAAGGCGAATTGCTTGGGTAAGTCTGCTGTCAAGGACGTCTCCAGAGTCCAGAAGAGCAACAATGTCAGTCTGGAGACTAAGATGCACCTGATACAGGCCATAGTCTTTGCAATTACTTGCTATGCATCAGAGAGCTG
This sequence comes from Elephantulus edwardii, assembly GCF_000299155.1. Lineage (NCBI taxonomy): Eukaryota > Metazoa > Chordata > Mammalia > Macroscelidea > Macroscelididae > Elephantulus > Elephantulus edwardii. The sequence goes on from NW_006399918.1 coordinate 3,438,930, forward strand.
GACAGTGACTAGGGATGATAGAGAATTGATGCCTTTGAGCTGTGGTGCTGGTGAAGGGTATTGAATGTACCATGGACTGCTAGGAGAACAAACAGGTTCATCCTGGAGTGGGTGAAACCAGGCTGCTCCATGAAGGCAAGCGTTCTGAGGCTTCATCTAATATACTTTGGGTATGTTGCAAGGAGGGACTAGTCCTTGAAGAGGGACATCATGGTTGGAGGATGGAGGGACCATGCAAAGAGAGGAAGACCCTCAATGAGATGGATTGATTCAGTGACTGGGATAATGAGAGTAGATGTATTAGAGACAATAAAGTTGGCACAGGACAGAGCAGGTTTCAGGGCTGTTGTACATAGGGTCGCTATGAGTCGCAAGTGGCTCAAGGGCACATAACAACAACAACAACATATATAGTTCCAAGCTATGTCGTTATAAACTATGGCTTGGTGTGTGTCTAATTCCTCTAGATTGTTACTATTAATTTTTGAGGGGTGCATAGCAGGAGTGGCATCCAATTCCTAAACCATGCCCCTGGAAACTCTTTAATCTTGGAGAAACAGCAATAGCTATTGAAAGGCATTAGGTCCTTTGTTCATAGAGTCACTATGAGTCAACCTCAACTTGATGGCAATCAACAACAACAACATAGATCTCTTAGAAAAACTGATAAAAGCTGTAGAGTATTTCTTTAGAACAATATTATAATATAACACCCCAGGTTTGGCATTTAAGGCCCCTCCGTTGAACTTAAGAGCTAAATCTAAAATGCAGTCACACTACCTCATTGGACTTACTTGGCTGGGCAGGGCTTTGCCTACCCTCAGATGGCTAAGCTGTGGCATCAGTGGCAACTTTTCTGTTCATTAAATGAGCAAATCTCTTTTCCGTTCTAGGATTTCTGTCTTTGTCATCTCCTCTGCCGAGAATGCTCTTTCTGGTATTCTTTATGTAACTGGTGCCATTTCATCTTTCAAGTCGCAGTGCAAATAACACCTCCTCAGAGATTGGCCATCCAATGAGTTGTAGCCCCCTAGCCACACTATGCACCCATTTACTCTCGACCAACTCACCGGGGATGGCTCCCCTGCAGCATTTATCACACACGAAAATTGCCTTGTTCAAGCATTGATTTGTTTACTATCTTAGTGCACCCTTCTTTCTATCACCAGAAAATAAGCTTCAAGAAAGAAAGAAACGTTTCCCTTTTGTGAATAGTCAGAGCTCAGTAACCATTTGTTAAATGTACAAGTTAATTAATTAATTTCCCATGAATAAAGTGTGGCTCCCACTCGGCAGGGTTCACGGTCCACTGGGGTAGAGGAATAAGTAAGCAAATAATTAGTGCTGAAAAAGTGCCAGAACACTGACCTCCCGGTTTTGTCCTCTGCCTAAGCATTCCCATGGTATCCCTCCATGTGAGACAATTGTCTGGGGGCTGAGGAGACTGGAAGACTGTCAGTTCTAGACTCTGGCCTGTAAATCTGGGGTTGTTTTGTGTGTGTGTGTGTGTGTGTGTGTGTGTGTGTGTAT
>NW_006399918.1:3440559-3442790 GCF_000299155.1 Elephantulus edwardii
ACTTTACAGTTTCTGAGTTTGTGGGAAATGATTCTCTGTTTCTTTGGGATTTCTTTTCTTTCTTTGAGATAGCGCTAGAGAAAACTGGGAGGGACTGTAATTTTTCATCTTTACTTGAGGAGAAGTGAGTTTCAAGGGATGCTTCCTCCATTTTGCAGACCCTTTTGCACCCTTGAATTCTAGGAGGCAAACTCTTCCCTTGGTTTAAAAGAAAATTTGGAGAACTTCAATCTCCTCAGGTTTTATCACACTCAGGCTAATAGATGGAGAGAAGATTGAAGTTGTCAATGATTTCATCTTACTTGGATCCACAATTGAAACCCTTGGTACCAGCAATCAGGAAATCAGGAGATGCATTGCCCTGGAAAGTCTGCAGTCAGGGATTTCTCTAAATTATTGAGGATCAGTGATGTCAGTTTGAGGACTAAGGTGCATTTGATTCAGGCCCTGGTCTTTTCAATCACTTGCTGTACATCTGAGAGCTGGAGAGTGAATAAGGATGACAGAAGAAGAATTGATATCTTTGAGCTGTGGTGCTGGTGAAGAGCACTGAACATCTTATGGACAGCCAAAAGAACAAACAAATATATCTTGGAGAAAGTGCAGCCAGAGTGCTCCCTGGAGGGAAAGATGATAAAAGTTTATCATATAGCTGGTGGATGTTGCTCAGAGAGGCTATTCCTTAGAGAGGGTCATCATGCTTGGAAAGGTAGAGGGTTGACAAAATAGAGGAAGATCCTCAACCAGATGGATTGACATGGTGACTGCTTCAATGGGCTCTAGTGTATCAGGAACTGTGAGAGTGGCATATAAGATAGGACAGGGTTGAGATCTGTTGATCATAAGGTCATTATGGGTCTTCCTTGACTCCAGGGTACCTAACAACAATGACAACAAGGTATCCAAAAGGCATCTGTGTCTGTTACTTATTTGTATTCATCTTCCCTTCCTTCTCTTTGTTGTTTCTGACCCTCCAGTGGAGGAGGCTCCAGAGGATTTTCAGAGGCAGTAAATATCACAGGAGGGGATTGCCTACCCTTCTCCCGCAAAGCAGCTGGTAGATCCAAACCACTTTACGTTGAGATGACAGTGCCACTTCTTACCACTAGGCCACCAGACCTCCAGTTTTCTTGTTGCTGTTGTTGTGTGCCTTCAAGTTGGAGCCCACCCATCGCTGACCCCCAAGTTAAAGGCCCTATCTTCGACTGATTCCTCCTTTTCATCTTTTGGCTCCTGTTACCCCCTGTAGCAAGTTCTCCCTTTGCAGTTCTGGGTTGTTAATAAGCTTTCCTCCTCCTCCTCCTCCTCTTCCTTCTTCCTCCTCCTCTTCCTTCTTCCTCTTCCTCTTCCTCCTCCTCTTCTTCTTCTTCTTCTTCTTCTTCTTCTTCTTCTTCTTCTTCTTCTTCTTCTTCCTTCTCCTTCTTCCTCTTCCTCATCTTCTTCTTCTTCGTTTTTTTTTAAATTGATTTTAATAAAAGTTTACAGAGACTTTGGATTTCAATTATTCACAAAATTCTTATACAAATTGGAACAACTTTTTAAAATTTCCCTTGCCTTTCTCCCATCAAATTGTACAACCCAATGATTAATCCCATCTTCCCCCTTGCACATCCACATCCCTCTGCTTCTAGTCTATCCCACTTGTCCTGGATCCTTATATTCATTCTACAATAATGGTCTTATATAATATTTACCCTTGTGGGACTGAGTTAGTTCACTCAGCGTAATGCCCTCCCGTCCCTCCCAGGTTAGGTAATAATTTATGAAGTTATTGCTCCTGCATGCTGCATAGTATTCCATTGTGTGAATGTACCATAATTTCTCAATCCATTCATTTGTGGTTGGATATTTGGACTGTTTTCATGTTCTTGTGATGGTGAATAATGCTGCTATGAACATTGGTGTACAAATCTCAGTTTGTGCCTCAGTTCTCATATTTTCAGGGTATATTCCAAGGAGTGGAATAGCTGGGTCATATGGAATTTCTATGTTCAGCTTTTTGAGGAAGCACCAAACTGACTTTCAGAATGGTTGCACCATTTTACAATCCTACCAACAATGTATAAGAGTTCCTTTCTTGCCACATCCTCTCCAGCATCTATTACTTGCTGCCTTTTTAAACTCTGCCACTCTACTGCACTGCAATCCCAGAGGTATTTGGTTCGAACCCACTAGACGCCCTGCTGGAGAAAGAGGGGCAATCTCCTCCTGTACCAGTCAGATCTGATTTG
>NW_006399918.1:3442890-3455047 GCF_000299155.1 Elephantulus edwardii
ACACACACACACACACACACACACACAACCAAACAAAAAATCACAAACCAATAAAAAAAGAAAAAGAGCCACAAAAAATAGAGGGGTTGCACCATCTTGTGTTAATAAGCTTTTAAGTCAACTCCGACTCATAGTGATCCTATGCACAATAGCTCTGAATGCTCCTCTATTCTGAGCCAGTCTCACTGCTTCAGACACACTTACCCTCATTACTCGAGTTACTGTGTTAATCTGCTCATCCAGGGTCTTCCTCTCTTGTACTGTCCCTCTACTCTTCCGAGCATGATGTCCTTCTCCAAGGACTGGTCCCTCCTGGCAACATGCCCAAAGTATGTTAGATGGAGCTTTGAAATCCTTGCCTCCAAGAAGCAGCCTGGTTTTACCCTCTTTAGGACAGACCTGTTTGTTCTCTTGGCAATCCATGGTATGTTCGATACTCTACTCCAGCACCACAACTCAAAGGGATCATTTCTTCTTTTGCCATCTCTGGTCATCATCCAGCTCTCTGATGCACAGCAAGTAGTTGTGAAGCCTATGGCCTGGATCAAGTGCTCCTTAGTCTCTAGACTGACATCCTTGTTTTTCAGCACTTTAGAAGGGTCCCTGGCAGCAGATTTTTCTAATGCATTTCTTCTTTTGATTTTCTGACTGCCAAAACTGTTGATTATGAAATTGAGTGAGTTGTAATTGTAATTGTAAACAATCTTAATCTCTTCTCCATCTATTATGGTGCTACCAATATGCCAGTAGTGAGAATCTTTGTTTTCTTGATGTTGAAAGACTTCATATTGAAAGACTACAGTCCTTAACCTTCTGCAGCAGATGTTTCGGTCCTCCATAGTTTCAGCAAGCAAGGTCGTGTCCTCATCATTAATACAGGTTGCTGGAGAATTTTCTTCCTGTCCTGATGTCACATTCCACTTCTAAAGAATTTTATGAAATATCTTATGTTCAAGAAGCAAAAGTAATAGAAGAGGAAATTCAAGTTTTTCTGAAGGAATTGGCAAAAAACAAAGCCCTAGGAATTGATGGGATACCAATTGACTTATTTCAACAAATAGATGCAGCCCTGGATGTGCTCACCAGGTTATGCCAAGAAATCTGGAGAACAATCACCTGGCCAACTGACTGGAAGAAATCCATATTTATTCCCATTTAAAAAAAGGTGATCCAACAGTGTGGAAATTATCAAACAGTATCACTAATATCACATGCAAGTAAAATCTTGTTGAAGATCATATAAAAATTACTGGAACAGTATGTCAACAGATAACAAATGGACCTTGGCTGAAAGCATAGAGTACCAGAGGAATGTTTATCAGTGTTTCATTGACTATGCAAAGGCATTTTTAAAAATTTTATTTATTTTATTTTATTACTTTGTTTGTACGTGTGTGCACCGTCAAATCGGATCTGACTGGTACAGGAGGAGATGGCCCCTCCTTCTCTGGCAGAGCATCTGGTGGATTTGAACCGTGTATCTCTGGGATTGCAGTGCAGCTTCTTGCCACTAGGCCACCAGAGCTCCCCTTATGCAAAGGCATTTGACTGTGTGGATCATAACAAACTGTGGCTGACTCTGAGAAGAATGGGAATCCCAGAACACTTGATTGTGATCATGCGAAACTTGGACCAAGAAGCAGGTGTCAGAACCCTGCATTGGTTCAAAATTGGGAAAAGAATGTGTCAGGGATGAGTCCTGTCTCCCTTTCAACCTATAGTTCTGGGTAATTGAGGCTCTTAAAGTCAGTTGCTTTCCAATAAATCACAACTCAGGGTGACCCAGACTCAAGGTAACAAGGAGAGCATTAGAACAGAACTGTACCACATTGAGTTATTGGTTGATTTTTCAGAAACAAATCTCTTATCCAAGGTGCTTGTGGGTGGACTTGCACCTTCACTCTTTCAGTTAGCATTTCAACACAGTAACACTTTGTATCATGCAGAGAGTCCTTGAAGGCATTTGCTTACCCAGTGGCTTAGAGGGATTGACTCAGTGATTCTACAGGAGGAGTATAGTTGCCTCATAGCATTTCCAAGTCTGTAAATCTTATAGAAGCAGGATGCAGCATCTCTCTCACACAGAATAGCAGGTAGGTTCAAAATCTGATGTTTCAGTTAGTAATTGAGTGCTTAGCCAGCCAGGGCTGCTTATTGTGTCTTGAAGGCTCCTTTTCTGGCAACAAGGCATATATAATTAATTTCACTTAAATCATTTGATGATCACCTACTAAGTTCAAGACACTGTGAGAAACACTGGCAGAGAAAAACAAGAAAAACCATCACACCAAAACGCTAAAGAAAAAAGAAAAAATTTTAAAAACCCTCAACACAAGCTTACTAACTTACAATGATGGAGTCAATTCAGTCTCATAACGGTCTTCGACTGGGTTTTCAAGTTTGTAAATTTCAGTGGAGAAGACTACCTATCTTTTCCCCATGGAGTAGCTGGTAGATTTGAACCTGGCAGGCTGCACCATTTTCTCATTCATATGCTAATGACTACACCACCTTAGAAAGCTGACTTTAGATCTAAGTGTCTCCTTCAACAGCTCTGGGCCCCACCTTCCTTCTGTCTACTTTCTTTACTAGGTCCTCAGAATGGTTTGGACTTTTTCTCAATATCTCTGCATAGTTTTTCAGGCCAAGACACACAAAAGCTTCATACAACACTCAGCCACCTAGCTGTCTCCTTCCAGGACTTATGTTAGTAGCTAAAGACCCCTGAGCAAATCGCAGAGATCCTAGCTAGTGAGTGATCCTACCTGACTGTCACCACTATGGCAAGAATGCTCTTGATGGGCAGACACATAAGGAAGACACAGGAGGGAATAGAATCTGTCTACCCACTGTGTTCCAAGGGTGAATCTGATAAGTAAGCACACTGAAGGCCAATTTCACCAGAGGAGAGGAAATGAGTGTGGAGGGTTGGACAGAAGAGCTTTTAACAAATTGGTTGACCCTCTTCTGCCTGTGACCTAAGGAAAAAAAAGGCGGGGGGGGGGGGGGGGAACTAGACTGTCTCTCCTATTGGAAGCCTGGAATTTTCCAAAAGTATAAACACATTCTCTCTCCTTCAATCATTCAATAGGGCTGCCTGTTTTTTATTTGTGCTTTATTGATAGACATCCTGCCCCCCCCCCCACACACACACCACAGAGACACACATACAGAGAGAAAAATAAAGACAGAAAGTCTTAGGAGGCTTGGGGGTGGGGTTATAAAAGGAGAAAAGGAAGGAAGGTCAGAGGGATAGCAAAAAAATTACAGAAATTAAATAAAATTTAATAGAGATTAATGCAAAACCTGCACTTCCCAAAATCAATTTCATAAAACAGGGTGGAAGAGACCTGGCTTAACAGAAATTCTTGTAAAGAAAAGACTAAGAGGTTTCATTTGGCCACAGGCTAAAGATGATTCAGAAATCTGTGTGGAGGCCAAAACGCTAATGCAAACTCACGCTGCATTAAAGGACACAGCACACAGGACAAGGGAGGGCACTACACCGCACCCCCTTACCCAGGGCAGACCATATTCAGGAACAAGGGTTCCTGTCTGGATCCCCAAATGTTGAAAGCACTACTAACAGATTAGAGCTTCGGCTAATTGTTATTCAAAGCCAGGCTACTTCTATAAGGAGGGGCTGAAGGATTGGGTGGGAGGCTGCAATGGAAATGTTTAGAAAACGTGGGGTTAGGCCCCATTGTGTCTACTTTCTGCTGATGGTGACCCCATTTGCGAGTAGAACTAGCCCATAGGGTTTCCTAGGAAGTGACCTTTACTGAAGTAGGCTGCTGGCTCTTCCTGCAGTCTCACTCAGTGGGTTCGAACTGCCAGCCTTTCAACTACCAGCTGAGTGCTTTACCATATGCACCACCAGGGCTCTTTAGAAAATATGTTTTGTTGTGTGTTGTTGAGTCAGTTCCAGCTCAGCGGCCCTATACGGCAGAGCCGAACTGTTCCACAGGGTCCCCTAACTATATTGCTGGAGCAGATTCCCAGATCTTTCATAGACTGACTGGTGTCTTCAAACCCACGGCCAACCTTTGAGCTAGCAACCAACCACTTAAGCTCAGTGCCGTCAGAGTCCCACAGGAAGCATTTTAGCCATCTCTGGTGCGATTGGCACAGGACAGAGCGGAGTTTAGTGCTGTACATAGGGTCGCTATGAGTCGCAAGCAACTCGACAGCACATAACAACAACAACAACTGAGTTACTGAAGATCTTTCCTGTGAAAGAAGCAATTTCTTTCTTTTTTTTTTTTTGGTAGCAGAACTAGCAAGACTTTTGTTGTTAGGTCCCATCAAGTGGAAACTGACTCATAGCTGACCTTCCAGCAGTTTGTCAGAGGCTGTAAATCACACAGAAGGAGATTACCCAGCTTTCTCTCAAGGAGCAGCTGGTGGACAAACCACATGCCTTGGGGTTAGCAGTGCAACTCCTTACCACTCAGCCACCAGAGAGTAAATACTAGGGTGACTGACTTTGAAGGAATGTTCCACAATGGAAGCTGTGTAACAGGGATGGAATGTGGAAGTCTCTTAAATGAAAACTGATGATCATACACATCCCTAGTGGTATAAACCATTAAAATACTTAACTGCTAACCCAATACTTGAAGGTTTGAACTTGTCCACTGGTGCCCTGAAAGAAAAGTGTGTCAATCCACTTCTGAAAAATCAATGATTAAAAACCTTATTATGGAGTATAGTCCTGCTCCAGCATGACTGACTACCTTTAGTCAAAACAAATTCAACTACTATTTCTTTCTTAAAATATATTTCTTTTTGTTGTTGTTGAAACTATACACAGCGAACACACACCGATTTAACAATTTCTTCCTGTACTATTCGTGGCATTGACTGCATTCTTCATGTTAGAAAACCATTCTCATCCTCCTTTTCAAAGTTGTTTTCCACATGAGCATAAACTCACTTTCCTCATCTAAGTTCTTTATTCAAACCTTGGGTTTCTATTGTCAGTTTGATCCCTTAGGCTGTTGTGAGATGCTGTCAAACCCCCACAACTCAAAGAGACCCTATGAACAACAGACTTGAACTTTGTACTAACCTACACCATCCTTGCCATGCTCAAGCCCATTGTGACTGTTACTGTGTCAAACCATCTCATTAAGAGTCTTCTCTTTCCATGCAAATCAAAACAACTATGAGATACCACCTCACCCCAGTCAGAATAGCAAAATTTAACAGAACCGCAAGCAACAAATGCTGGCAAGGTTGTGGAGAAACTGGAACCCTTATTTACTGTTGGTGGGAGTGTGAAATGGTGCAACCACTGGGGAAGGTGGTATGGCACTTTCTCAAAAAGGAGAAAAAGATACACAATAGACGCACAAAACACACAGTGTAAAAGTACAGAATTAGAAATATTGTGAAAGATTAGAAGCAGCAGGAGTGGCATCCACTTCCCTAATGACATGCCTCTGGAAATGCTATGAACGTAGAGAAATGTCGATAGTTATAGAAAGGCTTCAGGCCTTTTGTTCATAGGATTGCTGAGTTGTGCTCAACTCAACAGCAATCATCATCAACAACAACAACATTATAAATGAAAAGAGAAAATTCCAAAGAAGAGAACAAGACGGGATGATGAATCAATCCACAGTTCCAGATTGGACAGGAACAAACTATTAAGATGTAATAGAATTTTTGCATTGGGAAGGCATACCAGGGTTTCCACCAATTGGGTTGAACATCAGAATCAACGGAGGAAAAATTTTTCATAGTCTTTGATCCAATACAAGGTATTCTGAGTCATAATATTTATAACTAGGAGGCTCTTCAAGTCCTACAATGTATATCAAATGAGAGCTCATGACAAAAATGTGTACACTTTGATTCTAGTGTTTGGGACTTACATGTGATGATCTTTCATTGTTTGGATCCCAGAATTCTCTAGAACTGAAATAAGATAGTTTGGTCTCTTTAGGCACTGGTTTGTAGAGCAATAAAGGGACTCACTGGCACATAACAACAACAGCCAGGTATGCACCTGGCCTAAATTTTTTCCAGCAGATGGGTCCCATGCCAGGCACCAATGGCTGCAGAAAGATTGTAGCTGGTGCCTGGGGTCCCTCTAGTGGTTAGAAACTGTCACTTTAGTTCTCACTTCTCTTCCACACCCAGTTTTGGACACAACAATCCAGACTATTAAACCCTACTATTTTGCTGATAACAACACTAGAACGGTGTGTGTGTGTGTGTGTGTGTGTGTGTGTGTGTGTGTGTGTGTGTGTGTGTGTGAAGGGGTTGAAGAAAGAAGGCAACTAGGAAGACTTCCGTGGAATTAGCATTAGTAAATGGAAGTGGCAGAATTTAGGAACTGTTTCCCAGATCTGGCTTGCTGTTCATCATCATGGTTTAGATGATTAAATTTAGAGGAAGAAGAAGGCTGAGAGAGATAAAGGCCCGGGCAGACAGCTGCTGGAGATACCAGGCTATTCATTAGGAATGCCAAGGGCCATTTCTGTTTTCTGGGAAAATGCAGTACCTTTCAGCGTTGGGTGTTCATAATGAGCAGAGGTGGGAGACATGCTTCTTGGCAGCCTTGGTACATACTTGCTCTGCATCACTTGCCAGCTTTCCAAGCTTCCATTTTCTTGCCGGAAAAAAACTCCCAACAGGTAAGGACACCTGCCCCACCTAGTTCACAGAACTGATGTAAAGATTAAATGAGTTGACAGATGTGGAAACTCTAAAAGGAACACAGCTGTGAGGAAGAATTCTGTTATTAGTGCTAAAGAAGACTTTGCCCCACAGGCAATTGGGAAAAGGTCTGTTTCCCTCTGTGTCCATTCTACTACCTAAACCTAAGCTCTAACAAAGGCATCAGAATGCAGGGCTTGACTGCTGAGAATTACGTCTGGCCCTGTGTCTCCGTGTAGACCACCTGGCTAACAATCTTCCAAGAGACAGTGCCTAATAGGAAGTTCCTGTGAAGTGTTCCTTTAAAGGAGTCACTCAGTTACCATTAAAGGTGCTGGGAAAATGTGGAAATGGATAATTGTGATGGTTGACCAACATGATGAATAAAATGAATGTCCCTGAGTTGTCCATACCAAGAATGCTGAAACGACAAATGATTTGTTAGGGATGGTGCCACTGAGAATTATTAACATGGCATTTCTAGCCACCATCTTTGACTTTCATCAGATGATGTGATTGTTGTGTACCATTGGGTAGGAACCAATGCATAGCTATTCCTCCAGGGATTTTCCGAGGCAGTAGATTGCACAGAAGGAGATTGCTCATCTTTCTCCCATGGAATGGCTGGTGGATTTATGAATTGGCTCTGACTCAATGGTATGCAACAACCACAACAACCCAACCATGTGCTGAAAGCCAAAGACAATGGCTAGAAAAGCCACATTAATAATTCACTGTAGCACCGTCCCTAACAAACCATTTGTAGTTTCAGCATTTTTGGTATGGACAATTCAGAGGCATTCACTTTACTCATCATGTTGTACAACCATAAATTATCCATTTCCAAACAAGACTACACAAATGCGAGGTGTTTGTGGCACCATCAGAGGGTTTGGGTAGTATGCTAATAAAGTATATCAGAGTTATAGCATGTTTTGGATGAGAATATGTAAATAAAGTGGATAGACTACTAATGAAAACATTAGTAAGTTATACTGTATCACCAGCTTTATCCTAAGCACTTTCAGAGGCAGAAAACTGTGGCTCTCACTATTATGTAGAGAGAAGAAGAAGAGAATTAAACATGTCTTTTGGGCCACATATGATAGATTGAGACAGATCTAGATCAACCAAGATCAGCAAGAACAGTACCGGTGGTGGGAAACCAGAGACCACGATGAGACAAAGCTGAACTAGGATTGCTGCCCCGAGGAGCCAGAACTTTAGCTTAGGCTTACTGATGGAGTCAGGGTACAGTGAACATAACTGGCTGAACTAAAATTGCTTTGTAACACTGGCCCAACATGTGAGGCAAGACCCAGGGCTCTAAGGCTGAAGGTTAGAGAGATGCCTTCCTGGAAGTGTCCCTGGGAAGTTATCTTGATTGAAGAATTGTATTCTGAGTATCTCCGACTTGAATGATAATCTGTTACTTCCTTAAAGTTTTTGTCCAAATGGAACAAGGAAATACTACATGGTTTAAAACAGGAAGGGTATACGTTAGGGTTGTAGCCTTTCTCTGTATCTATTCAACTGATCTTTGGAGAAAGACATCATGCTCAGAAGGGTGTATGGACAGTGCAGGAAAAGAAGACCCCCATATGAGATAGATTGATATAGTAACCAGGGCAATGGAGGTTGGTGTGTCAGAGTTAATCAGACTGGCTCAGGACAGGGTAGGGTTCAGAGCTGCTGCACTTAGGGTCGCAGGTGATTCGACGTCACATAACAACAACAACAACAACATTCAATCTGTATGCTGAGCAAATAATTTGTGAAGTTGGACTCTATCAAGAGGAATGTGGCATCAGGATCAGAGGAGATCTTGTCAACAATCTGCATTATGCAGATGACACAAGCTTCCTTGCTGAAAATGAGGAGGATCCGAAGAACTTACTGTAGAAAATCAAAGACTACAGCTTTCAGTATGGATTACATTTTGATATCAAGGAAACAAAGGTCCTCATCACTGGGTCAATAGGAAATATTATGATCGATTAAGAAAGGATTGAAATTATAAGGATTTCATTTTACTTCGAGCCACAAGAGCTTTGGTACCAGCAGTCAGGAGGTCAGAAGATGTATTGCTTGGACAAGTCTGCTGTCAGGGACGTCTCTCAAATACTGAAGAGCAATGATGTCAGTTTGAAGACTAAAATGAGTCTGATTCAGGCCATGATCTTTTCAATCCTTTTTTTTATGCATCTGAGAGCTAGACAATGAATAAGGATAGCACAAGAAAAATTGATGCCTTTGATGTGTGGTGTTAGAGGAAAGTACTGAATATACTATAGAGTGCCAAAAGAACAAACAGGTATGTCTTGCAAAAGGTGCAACCAGAATGCAAAGAAGGTGGAGTTTTGTTTCTCATATTTTGGACAAATTGCTAGAAGCATTTCCTTGGAAAAGTATGTGATGTTTGGAAAGGTGAAGGGTCAGTGACAAAGAAAAAGACTCATAACTAGATGGATTGATACAGTGACTGCAGCAATGGGCTCGAGTAGATCAGAGATTGCGAGGATGACACAGAATAGGACAGGATTCAGGTCTTTGCTCAGAGGGTCACTATGAGTCATACTTGACGGTGCCTTACAACAACAGCAATAACAACTTGCATAAGGGGCTCTTATGGCCTAGTAGCTAGGTAGCTGCATTGCTAACCTCCATGCAGGCAATTTGAAGTCAAAATTTGCTCCATGGGAAAAAGATGAGTAATCTCCCCATGTACAATATACAGCCTCTGAAAACCCACTGCAAGGTCAGCTATGAATGATTTCCAAACTCAATGATCTCTATTTTGTTTTAAACTGTCTTAATAAACATTGTAATGATGACTATTGTGAGTTCTGAGCGGTCATTGCAATGGATTAGCAAACCTAGTAAGAAGCTCATGAGAGCTATGAGAGACATTGTTAGAATTGGTAGACATAGGTACAGACACGGGGAGGTGGTTGAGTGGATGTTAGAAATTGGTTTTATGTTGTTGATGGTGATCTTCTCCCTTGTGGAGTTAGTGGAGTTCAGAATCAGCCGTTCTCATGCCAGTCACACTATGTTTAAAAGAACAAATGCACCAAAATATCACACACATACACACTTGCAAGTGGGCAACATGTGGGATTGAGGCTGTGGTGGTGATGGAGACTGTCAGTAGGCATTTGCCTGGCATTTGGGCTGGCATTTGTTGGATTACAGTCTTATTCAGAGCAGGGTTTAAAGTGTTCTTGGACTGCCAGAAAAAGCAGTGGTTCCTCTGCAATGCCATTCAACGTGTCAACTTGGTACCATCTACCTGAATATTATCAGATTCCAGCTCTTCTTACACATACTCTCCTAAGAGTTCTCTTTGAGACACGAACTCTGTTGAAGGCCCTGTTTATTGTGAGAGGGAGGAGTAGTGGGGAGAACCTGTCTATACAACTGCCACTGAGCTGCCCTCATGTCTCTGGAAATAGATGAATGTCATGTGCTCTATATAATCTTGCCTCTCAAAGTGTAAACTATGAGTTACTATCAATAGTATCTGGGAGTTTGCTAGAAATCCAGACTCTCAGTCCCACCCAGACCCACTGAGTTAAAACCTACTCTTAAAAAGACCCCCAGATGATCTTCATGTAAGCTGATGCTGAGATGCACTGCACACTTTGCTGGACTTTCAAATCCGGGCACTTTCTTCACGGTGAATTCCCTTCTCCCACCACATCCCACTTCCAGCAAGAGGAAGGTCCTGGCTCCCTGGAAACCTTCCTTCCCTAGTATTTTTGCCCTTCAGATTCTGCTTCAAAATTCAGCAATCATTATGTATTGAGGACAGACCCTGCACACACACATAGTTCCTATGCTTTAAACAAAGTGACGAAGAACCTCGTCTCTATCCCTCGCCAGGTTCCCTTCACCCTAGAAATGTATGTCTTATTCAATGATTCCCTGAAATGGCATGGGTTTGAAGGCTGTGCTGCGGTGAAGAATACAACCATTCTACCTATCACTCTTCCTCCTGCTCTGTATGGAAGAGATCTCTAGAAAAGGAGACATCGTCACTCAATTAGACATGAGGTGAGAGCAAGAACAGACCTCACTGAAGTTGAGGGGGTGTTGAGGATAACAATAAAACACAGGAAGGAAAAGTGAAAGTAGTGGGATCCACACAAGGTGTCACACTTCACACAGATCTCATACTATGTTGTCTCAAAATCGGGGGTGGGGGGGTTGGGGAGTGGAATGCATGCCCACAGCACACATGCACATATGTAGACACATATGCACACACCCTTTCCCTTGATCCTATATCTTTCAGATGATGGCCATGTCATCCCATTTCCAGTGACCAAGCATTGCCAATGTTGTGTGGCAGGGACATCCGCTTTAACTCTAGCCAGCTTTATTACACACTTCACACATGGGAAAAGTCGTCCACCTTTACTATGTGCTCTGGGTTGGGGTGGTTGGACAACCTCATAGCTCCCTGTAGCTTTCTCTTTGGTAAACCTTGATCTCATCGTGTGTTTCTTTTTTAACACAGACATTTTTCTAAGAGGGTGATTAACAAAAATGATACACAGACTGGATTGGCAAAAGTGAGGCACAGCCTTGGTGAAAAAATTGCCACAATAGTTGTGATGATGGGCTTGAAGGGGCTGGCAATCTTGAGGATGACCAGGCAACATTGCATTCTGGTGTACACAATGTCGTCGTAAGTCAGAGTCAACTCAAAGGCAGGCATCTCTCTCTATCTCTAGTCTTTCTACAGAGAAAAATATTGTTTTTATGTGCCATAGAGTTACCTGCAACTTATAGCAAACTATGACCCAATGTACAATAGCTTTTAAGTCTGTCCTATCCTGAGCCAGTCTCACTGACTCTGACACACCAATCCCCATGGCCTAAATTACTGTACCAATCCATCTCACCCAGAGTCTTCCTCTCCTGCGCTGTCCCTCCACCCTTCCAAGCATGATATTCCTCTCCAAGGACTGGTCCCTCCTGGCTACATGCCCAAAGTATGTGAGACAAAGCAAAACTGTAAGCCTCCTGAATGAATGGAAATCCAAATTCTCTGTAAATGTTCATTAAAATTATTTTTTAAAAACCCCATAAAAATAAAAAAAAAAAAAACCAACAACAAAAAACTGTAAGCCTCCAAAGAGAAACTTGATTTCACCCTCTCCAAGACAGACTTATTTGTTTTATTGGAGGTCCATGGTATGTGCAAGACTCTTCTCCAGCACCACAACTCAAAGGCATCAATTCTTCCGTCATCCTTTGTTGTTGTCTAGCTCTCTGATAGGTGTGGTTGTGTTGTTATATACCATCCAGTTGACTACAACTCATAGCAACCCTATACACAATAACTCTGAATCCTCCTTTATCTCAAGACAGTCTCATTGTCTCTGACTCCAGTTTCTGTGTCAATCCATCTCATCTGGATCCTTCCTTTCCTGCACTGACCCTCAATCCTTCCAAGCATGACATAGATATATAGATAGATATA
>NW_006399918.1:3455341-3478902 GCF_000299155.1 Elephantulus edwardii
ATAGATATAGATACAGATATAGATACAGATATATAGATATAGAGATATATATAGAGATATAGAGATACATATAGATATAAATGTATCTATTCTTATCATCATTTACACATTTATAAAAAAATGTCACAGGATCAAGGACATCAGGAGAAAATTGGGGAGCTGAGGAGGAGAACAAAGCCAAAAGGATGAAGGACAGATGTAAGCACTACAAATCTAGACTTCACCTGCCTCTCTCTGTTGTGCCAAGGAGCAGCTTATAGAATGTCAGCTGAATCACACAGGTCTGGCTTTTCCATGACAAGAAGAAGCACGGGTTGGCACACGGGCTTCCCAGACATCAATCACCCTGACTTGTAACAAAATCACTGCATCTACTACTAGAGCACCTTATATAAGCAGCCCTGGATGGGCTCCCCAGTCTGTGCCAGGAAATCTGGAGGACACCTAAATAGCAGACTGACTGGAAGAGATTTGTTCCCATTTCCAAGAAAGAGGATCCAACAGAATGTGGACATAATTGAACAATATCATTAATATCACATGCAAGAAAAATAACTGCTAAAGATCATTAAAAAAATGGCTAGACCAGTATATAGACAGAGAACTACAAGAAGTTCAAGCTCGGTTTGGAAGAGTTCATGTAACTAGAGATATCATTGCTGATGTCAGATGAATCCTATGAAGACTATCAATTTGTGCTTCATTGACTACACAAAGGCATTTGACTGTGTGCATCATAACAAATTATGGCTGACATTGAGAAGAATGGGTATCTCAGAACACTTAATTGTGTTCATGTGAAACCTATACCTAGACCAAGAAGCTGTTGTGCAAACACTACATAGTTTAAAATTAAGAAATGTGTGTGTCAGGATTTTATCCTCTCTCCACACATATTCAATGTATATGCAAAAGACAATTATTGAGGAAGCTGGACTCTATGATGAATAAAGTGGCATCAACACTGGAGGAATACTCATCAATAAACTGCAAATAACAACTAGATTGCTGAAAGTGAGGAGGCCTTGAAGCACTTGTTACAGAAGGTCAAAAAATATAGCCTTCAATATGGATGGCATTTCAACATTAAGAAAACAAAAATGCTCAAATATCATGATAGATAGTGAAAAAACTGAAACTGTCAATGACTTCATTTTCCTTGTATATACTGTTGAACTACAATCAACACTCTTGGTACCAGCAGTTAGGAGATCAGGACATCTACTAGGATAGTCTGAAGTCAGGGACCTCTTCAAATTATTGCAGAGAAATGATGTCAGTTTGAGGGTTAACATGTGCCTGATTCAGGCAATAGTCTTTTAAATCACATCTGAGAACTGGACAATGAATAAGAATGACAGATGTATTGATGCCTTTGAGTTGTGGTGTTGGAGCACAATACTGAATATCACAAGGACTAACAAAAGAACAAATAGATGCGTCTTGGAGAAAGTGCAGCCAGAGTATTCCTTGGAGGCAAAAGGATGAAGATTTGTTTCACATAGTTTGGGCATGCCTCTAAGAGAGGTTATTCTTTGGGAGGGACATAATGCTTAGGGAAAGGTAGAGGAAAGCTGACAAAAGAAAGGGAGACCTTGACTAGATGGATTGATGCAGTGACTTCAGCAATGGGCTCAAGTACATCAGAGATTGTGAGGAAGGTACTGGATAGGACAGGGTTCAGATCTGTTGTTTGTAGGGTTGCTATGTGTTGTACTCAACTCTATGGAGCCTATAAACAACCATAATTAGTTTATTCTTGAACAAGTTGTATACATTCTCTGAGACCCATTTTTCTCTTCTGCCAGAAGATCCCATAAATGACACAACACATTTTTTGTGTTTCTGTATTCAAAAGCTTCATGTTATACACAACAAACAACTAAAATATACTCAATGTGTCCAGTGTTAGACTGGAAATTCAAAGATAAGCCAGCCATAGGTTCTGACCTTAAGAAACCTTATCTAGTGAAGACAATACATAAAGACAGAGGTTAAGCAGTAAGCTGTTAAGTTTTATGCTTAAAATGCTTGAGGAACAGAGCAGGAACACAAACTCACTAATCTCATGGTGTTCCTCCCCAAGGAATAATCTCTCTGAGCAACACGCCCAAAATATGTGAGATGAGGCTTCATCATCTTTGTCTGCTAGGAGCATTGTTGCTGTTGTTGAGTAACATAGCTCAAAACTGACCCACAGCTGACCCTTCAGTGGATATTCAGAGGTGGTTAATCACACAGGAAGAGACTGACTATTTTTCTCCCATGGAGCAGCTTGTGGTCTCAAACCCTGTGCTTTTGGGATTGCAACACAGCTTTTTGCCACTAAACCACCAGAGCTCACTCAAAGAACATTAAGAATCAGAAAATCGAAGATTTTAAATGTTTTCTTCCCAGAAGGATTTCAGAGCCCACCTCTTCTCCTATGCCTCCCCCATCATATGTCATAGCCACACAACTATGGTCTGCATTTTTCAGTGTAGCCACTGCCATAAAGTAAGTTCCAACTTGTAGGGACCCTTCATTGGGTTTCTGAGTCTGTAAATAGTTATGAAAGAAGACTACCCAATTTGTCTCCTCAAAGCAGCTGGTGGAGTAGAGCCCCTTGGACCTTTGGGTTAGCAGGGTAACACGTAATACACTACACTAACAGATCTTCTTATAGATTCCAGATAATCAGATCTGACCCTCTGGAAAGGATCTCAGGGAGAATGAGGTCTGGCCTTTTTGTTTTATAGATGATGAAGATGAGATTCAGAGGTGAGACAGATTTCCACTTCATTGTGATGCACAGGGTAGTAGAGTTATATTGTCATCATGGTTTGACCTAGATTTAGACTAGAGAGGGCAGGGAATAAGGAAGGAGACAGGGATAAAGGAGTTCTCAGCCTACTTTCTTTAGACCAGGTCAAACGGAATTAAAGCAATGTATTTGTACTAACCATGAATCAAGGTCTCTGGGTGGTATGAACTGTTTGCATTTTGAATGCACCCCTTTCCCCAGCAGCACTGTGGAAGCTGTAGAAGAAAAGCCTGGTGATATTCTTCTGTAAATCAACCCCCTCAAATCATATGGCACAGTTCTACTTATAACACATGGACTCACTCTGTGTCTCTCTCTGATTGCTTTGAAGTCAGAACTGACTCAAAGCTTGCCCTCCAGGGAGCTTTCAGAAGCTATAAATGTTATGAAAGGAGATTGCCCATATTTCTCCTATGGAGATTTGGACACACTGTTGTCAAGGATCTCTTCAAAGTCTTGAAGAGCAATAATATCATTTAAAAGACTAAGGTGCATCTAATTCAAGACAAAGTCTTTCCAATTACTTGCTATGCATTTGAAAACTGGACAACGAGTAAGGATGACAGGAGAAGAATGGATACATTTGAGTTGTGGTGTCTGAGAAGAATGCTTAATATCCCATGGACTGTCAAAAGAACAGAAAGATTTTGTCTTGGAGAAAGCACAAACAGAATGTTCCTTGAAGGCAAAGATGGTGAAAATTTGTTTTACGTATTGGCATCATGTTTGGAAAAGTGGAGGGTCAGTGAAAGAGAGAAAGATCCTCAGTGAGATAGATTGATACTGTGTCTATGGCAATGGACTAAAATTTATCAAGGCTAATAAGGATGGTACAAGATAGGACAGAGTTCAGATCTATTGTTCAGAGGGTCACTATGAGTTGTACTCAATTAGATGGCACTTAACAACCACAACTCCTTGGAGCAGTTGGTGAATTCTAACTTCCTGCTTTTATATTGGCTGCCCAACTCCTTACCCATTAGGTCACCAGAGCTCTTTGGGGAAATGTACCCAGGACTTATTTGCTCATTCCAAAAAGAGAACTGTGGACTCCAGCACTTAAAGCTTCCTTCTGGCCTCACGCATTCCAAGAAGCCACATTCTCAGATGGAGAAAACAGTAAAGAGGGTCACACACATGTACACACAGTTACATAGGTCTATACACACACAGGGATGTAGATCATTCGCAGGCACTTTTCAAGTTAAATGTGATTATTGCCACCTTCAGGTTGTCATGAGTAGATTTTCTCTTCTCACTTTCCTTCTCACCCGCCCACAGGCCCTGTTCCTGACACTGGATGGAGGAGTGTGTGTGTGAGTGGTGAGGGAAGGGCAGTGCTCACAGAGGTACAGAAACTCCTGCTTTGGGAGGTGCCAAGGACACGGAGCAGTAAGGGCGCCTCCAGCCTCTAATCCTCACAACACTCCAATGGCAGCTGTTCGGTCACATCTGCTGCGTCCATGCTGAGATAACAGCTTCACCGATTGGAAGTTCTCAGCAAGCTGTATCCTTTTCCCCGTTAAGGTGGCAGCTCAATACAGAAAACTCCTCTGGCACCCAGGACAGTGGCCCTATACGAATATAAGTCAAACTGCAGGCTCTCTGTCCCTTCAGAATCTTTTCCTTCTGACTATGTTCCTCCAGCTCCTCTCACCTTTTCTCATAGAACCAGCCTTTCCAACTATTTGCCTCACAGTGGGCTCTTCTCCAACAGCCTTTTAATGGCACAGATTCTCAGAAAGGCCCAGAGGGGAGTCTATTTGGTCTTTCAGGCTGCCAGACAATCAGCACGATGGCTGGGTGCCTGAGAGCACGGGGAACAAAGGACAGACACAATCCTCCTGGTGCTTCCCAGCACAGAGAAGTGTCTTAGAAGCAAGTAATGGGGCACCAGCACTTTTCTTCTTTAGATCCTTAAGTCAGCAAAAAGACTCTTGAGGGATGATTTTGGTGAGATAGAATACGCAGGTAGCATCTAAGTGATATCAGAGTATTGTGTTAGCAACTCATAGATTCAACACTCTCCTATATGAATTTGCTGATCAGCTCATCAACAAATACCTTCTGTGTGCCTTAGTAAGTCATGAGCTTAGCACTTCAAACATTGTAGGGATTCAATAAATGCTTGCTAATTGTGTTGAATGTGGTAAAAGTACTGCATCACTTACTACTGTGGGATTTAGAAATTGGAAATGTACAGATGCTTGCCATTTAGGAAGTCAGTCTTCGAAAATAGTCGACATATTTTATTCCTGAGAGAAGGCACTGAACGATGACTCCCAAGTTCAATCACCAGCTGTGTGGCCTGGGACAAGTCACAGAATTTCTCTGCATCTCGGCCCTCACATTGCAAAAATAGGCTATTTGCAGGATTAAATCCCTAGGTGGCATAAACTGTTGAGGGTCATTTCTAAACCATCCAGCAGGACCACAGAAGAAAAAGCCTGGCCATCTCCTTCCATTAAGATCACAGTCACAAAAATCCTTAGAGCAATTCTACTCTGTAATAATCTGAGGTCACCATGAGTAGGAATTAACTGAATGGCATCAAACAATGACAATTTGCAAGATTAAATTGCCTAATATCTAAAGAGCTTAACACAATGCTTGGCATGGAGGGAGTGCTCAAGACATTAGCTAAAATAGAAGAAGGGTATATAATTAAGTCCAAATATGTCGTATAACTTTGGGCAAAAAAAACCCCTCCTATAATCTACTGTTTTCCAAACAATGTCTATGGACCAGTGCCAGTTTTTGACACGATTTCTAACACTCTGTGATTAAAAACAACAACAACAACAACAAACAAACCAACAATGTAGTAATAGATTTTTTTTTGCATCAGGTTCTCTTTTTTTCTCTAAAAAGGCATATGATAAGATTCCTAAGTCTTCTTTTTCTATGTCAGCCCACTACTTAATATCACTGGTGTTGTGTTAATGGAATTTAAAACCACTGCTTTAGGTTAAATAAAAAAGTAACTTATAACCTGTTGACCTTTTGCTCCTCCTGTTGCATACGTCCAAAGGTATTGTCATTTCTGAGAAGTTTCTCTCTCCTTAGATCCCACATAAAGATAACAGTACAAATTTGAAAATACCCTTCTTTCGCATTTTTGAAGAGAGAGACCATGAGGGAGTCTGATATGGGGGGGGGAACTTTAGTTTAAAACATGTTCCACTTCAGTTAGCATGTAAGGTAATCCTTTTGTAGACCAAGAGCATCTACCACTGAAGAGAACTGAAAACAAATCAAAGATGATAGTGTGTGTGAAAGTGCTTTTTAAATGGTAATGTGGCATGTAAGATATTGTCTATATTATTATGTTGTTTTTACGTGCTGTCAAGTTGAGCACCGTTCCTAGTGACCCTATGAAAAGCTGACTTGAACCCTGTCTTATCTTGTGCCATCCTCATTATCTCTGACACATAAGAGCCCATTGCTGAAGTCACCATATCAATCCATCTTGTTGGGGTCTTCCTCTCTTTTGCTGACCTTCTGTCTTTCCAAGCATGATTTCCCTTTCCAAGGAATAGCCTTGCCAGCTAACATGCTCAAATGATGAAGATGAAGTTTCACCATCTTTGCCTGGAAGAAGCACTCTGGCTGTACTTTTTCCAGGACATAAAGGTTTGCTTTTTTATTTTCATTTATTTATTTTGTGTGTGTGTGTGTGTGCGTGTGTGTACTGTCAAATCAGATCTGACTGGTACAGGAGGAGATTGTCCCTCCTTCCCCAGCAGAGCATCTGGTGGATTCGAACTGTGCGCCTCTGGGATTGTAGTTGCAGCTCCTTGCCACTAGGCCACCAGAGCTCCCCAAAGGTTTGCTTTTTTGTCAGTCCAAGGGATACTCAATACAACAGTATCAATTATTCTTCTGTCATTGTGTAGCTCTCTGATGTGTAGCAGGTTATTAAGAAACTGTTCATGTCAACAATATTGCTATAGAAAAACTTTGTTTCCATCATAATATCAACCTACCATGCAGCCTCTATCTTGGACTGCTAATATAAAGAAAAGTCAGTAGTTTGGATTCCAAAGAAGAAAGAGTGGTAATCTCGTCCCATAAGATTTATAGCCTTGGAAACCGAATGGAGGGTCCCCATGAGTTAGACTCAACATGATGTCAGTGAGTTGGGATTTTGTTTGTTTTGTCTACTCTGTACCTTCAGTTCTGCCTGCTTTAGATCTAGAATGGCTTGTCAGTCAGTGCTCCCCATGAAATATTATGCCAAGGATTAGACACAATCTTTAGATCTAGCCAATGATTTGGAGTAAAATGGAATAAAGAGGTGGATCGGGTGGTCTTTAGGGTCTTGAGCTCAGTGACTTTTCCTCTCTCCTGACCTGAGCACACTCTCAGCAGAGATAGTTCCTGTGTGTTTTCAGGCCAGCTAACACTCAAGATCCTAGGAAAGCTATTGTTATTAAGCACCTAAAAGCCTTTTCTGCACCTGTTGGGACTTCACAACCACAGTAATGCTAATCTTTGTTTCGCAATTAAAAAAGAAAAAACAACACAACTTCTCTTTGGAGAAAATAAAACACAATAAATTATGATCGGGGCTTCTTTTTCCTCCACATCTGTTACCATTTTACCATTAAATCCACTATTCTTTCTCTGACATGGAATATCCCTTTAAAAGCTAATTGAGAATATTATTCTGTCAAAGACATAGTCATTCTGCTGTTTAATTTGCCTCACAATGCCCTGAAAAATCTAGCAACATAGAGAGTATAGCACAGAGGTTTAAAGTGTTGATTCTGGAGTCATCTTACTAAGATTCAAATCCCAAATCTGCTACTTATTTCTTCTTTGACCCTGGGCAAAATGTTAACCATTTTATTTTCTAGATCCTTTATCTGTAAAAAGAAAATAAATATTGCACCTACTTCATAATGCAAATATGTGTGCTGAGAAGAGGGCTTGGTACACAGTAAATCCTCAGTAAATATTGAACATTAATATCATTGTTGTTCTTCCGGGGCCATGTGAACTTTCGCGTTTATTGTGCATTTTACGCTTCTCCTTATATCCTTTGAGCAGGTCTTTATACAATCTGAGCTCATCACAGAGCTCTTTATGCGGCCCCATGGGTTTTGTTAGCTGTCTTCTCCTTTTTTAATCAGTATGACTCATGATTATTTTATTTGAATTTCATTTCTTAGAAGTGGTGGTCCCATTAGAGAGTGGAGCTCCATTATTTTTTAGCATCATGGGTCACCAGATCATAATCCTGTGCTCTGAGAATGTAGAAATCTGCTTTTCTGATGTCTGAGATACACATAATTAAATATATTAACTAATGTATCCATATACTGACTTTTCCTCAAAAGAAATTGAGATAGCCTTATATTTGATACAAGAAGGAGCTGCTCTGTAGTGCATGATTATGGTTTTAGAAATGCCTTACAGATCTTCTTCCCAGTTTCCTATTATATAAATATTACATGTGTGCATACATACATATTGCTGGCTGGGTCTTTCTTGCTGATTATAGTTAAGTCCTGAGTAGCAATCTCCCCTCATTGCTTTTTCTACCCACTGAGAGATGAAGTTGTCAGCAAGGCAAGGCAAGAATTCATCAGATGTTCTGCATGAGACTTTCAGCAGATGTCCTGCTAGTAGAAGTCCCTCATCACCACTATATCTTGCCTCTCTGCCAATTTTTGCAATTCAGAGAAAAGATATTAGTGAGATATCTACATGCCAGTTGCCAATTGCCAATTGTACATGTGTCCACCTCATTTCCCTTGCAAGAATGAAAGCTCCCAGAAGGCCCCTACTCTGAACACCCTTTTCAGATGCTTGTGACTCTGCTAGATTTGTTTTTAGAGAAATCATTTTTAAACCTTCTAAATATTCATTAACGTTGAGGTACTTTATATGTTAAAGACCTCTTTTTGGGGGGAGGTGTGTCAAATATTCTTCTAAGTGGTATAGCACTGGTCTGTCTGTTTGCTGGACAGAGGTAACTCGTGATTGCTGTGATGCTAAACATTGTGACACCGATGTGTCAAATGTGAGAATAGCTACCCATGGTGGACAGTGTTTGGTGGAGCTCCTCGATTAAAAATGGTCACCCTTTTGGTTTAAAGAAAAGAGTGATTGCTGATAGCTGTGCCCATCTCTGAAGATAATCTATAAATAAGTCTTTGAGCAAGTGTCTGCATCCAAACAGGCTGGCATCCGAATATGGAAGGAGAATGAAACAGCCCCTGACAGAGAGAATCTGTGAGAAGAAATAGAAGCATGTAAGGTTACAGTTGTTGTTGCTGTTGTGTGTCATAGAGTTGGAACCAAGTTGTAACTGACCTTCCAGAAGCTTTTCAGAGGCAGTAAATCACACGTTAGGAGATTGCCCACCCTCCTTCTACGCTGGATTCGAACTATGCGCCTTTGGGAATTTCAGTGCAGGTTCTGACCACTCAGTCACCAGAGCTTTCAGGCTTCCAAGTCCCTTTGGAAGCCATTGATAATTCCAGAAAGGACATATAAAGACAGAGTTTGCGGAGAAAGACAACAGGTTGCTGCAGAAGGCAGCAGGTGAGTGACTACAAGTACTGCCTTCATCAGAGGGTCTTCCCAGACAGTTTTCCTAGAAGAGCACTTGACCAATCCTCCTCTGGAATTGTAACCATTCTTCTCCTCTGGGGACTTAGAATCACTGGTGGCAAAATGGCCACTACCTTAGAACTACCTCAGCAATGGAGATCTCAGTCAATGCAATGGATCTAGCAAGCTGGTAGGTTTTCCAATATGGCTCATCTAAAGAATACACCAAAGCTTTAGAAATACCACTTCAAATTTTCTTCCAAAAATGTTCACTGGGTAGGAAATGAAAAACAAAAACAAAACACCCCAAAACCCTAGGGAAAAAAATCATTTCAGGGATTGAGGACAAAGGGAAATGGATATCTTTGTTATTTAAGGATGGAAAGGAAGCAATCAGGTGAGGGGAGAGGAGAGACAGAGAGGCTTCAGCAGGCAACAATGAGAATCTTAGCCAGCACAGAGGAAAACTATAATGGTCTGAGCAGAGAATGACAAGCAGACTATTAACATTGTAAAAATGGGGGACAGGACAGGAGAGGTGGGGAAGGAATCAGATCAAGAAGGGGGTTATATTTTTTTTTACATTGCATTTCACTCATGCGCATTGCATCTTAGGCAGTCTTTCATTTCCACTGTGAGAGGGGTGTTTAAGAAGGAGTCCCTGTGTGGTACAAATGGTCAAGTGCTTGACCACTAACCAAAAGGTTGATTGGATTTGAGTTGGAATTGACTCAGCAGCAACTGTTGTAGTTTTTGCTTTTCAGAATAAGCCAGAGTTAGGAATTTTATCCAATTGGCACTGTGTACCCACTGAAAGGCTTTAAGCAGAAAAATGAGACGAGGTTTGTTTTTATTAAATCCATTCGATAAATTAACTTAGAGTTTATAGAGACTAAAGGTCTGAGGAAGTAAATGAAGAAGTTTCCATGATTGGCCAGGTAAAAGATGAGGGTGATCCGGACTAGGAAGGTGATAGGATGAGAGAAAAAGGATCAATCTAAAAAGTATCTAGGTAGTAAAATCAGCAGAACATGATGAGAAAAGAGGCAGAAGAAAGAGAACACTTAAGGATAATACTTGGGTTTGTAGCTTGGGTGAAAGGCATTTACAGTGTCTACCACATAATGAGTATTTGACAAATATTCATATAAATACAGTTCACTGTCATAATGATTGCCTTTTCTGTCATCAGTACTGAGTGTTACTAACGTGAACGTTTGATTGGAAGTTGTGAGGTTCACAGTCTAGTCTAGTTCACCCGCTGTGTAATCTCGTGAATGTTGCACTGTTTGCATGTCTTCTATAAAGTGAGAGGATCTGACAAGATAAATTATAAAGTCCTTTCTGTCTTTGACTTTCCTGGCAAAATACTAGTCTTTTATGGGCCAATATTGGGAAAAGATTATAACTTAAGCACGTGTGTTTTACATTTCAAACAACTAACTTAGAACAAATTTTTGGAACAACATTTTAAATCTTCTAACTTGACAATTTTATATCATATTCACTTTTGTATATTATATCCTTTTCTCCTTCTCAAGTATACTTTTTTTATGATGTAAACCTTACCTGACCAGAAGTTTTAAGAGATTTTGAAATATTTTTTAAATTTCCTATAATTTCTGGCAAAGATCTAGGTACATTTTAGACACTAAAATTTTGCTTGAGTTGAATTGAACTGTGTTTCTCTGCAGGAGGTTGATTCTGATCCTAAATACACATTTACCTGCCCATCCATCCGTCCATCCGTCCATCCATCCATCCATCCATCCATCCATCCATCCATCCCTTTGTTCAACAAATACTTATTGAATACAAAATAAAAGTAAATAAGAGATCAATTGTTTACTGAAGAACAGTGGAGCAGAGCACATAAAAGAGACATACAGAAAGCTATAATGTGTGCTGGGAAATAAATGATAGTAGAGGGGCTATCATTTCTAAAAGAGAAAAAGGTAATTACTTTCAAATATTGTGAATAAAGACAGCTGTTTTTATTTTGGTTTTTTAAAATTGTGATTTTAACAGAAGTTTACAGAAAAGTTGGTTTTTCATTCATTTGTTGTTGTGTATTTTTCTCCCTCCTACTCCTTTCTCCCTTCCTCAGTTCAATATTTAAAAAAAAAATATTTATCATCTCACAATTTCATCCCACCCTTTGCTTTCCCCCTTCCTCAGTTCACTCCCCTCTCCTAGTCCACTTTGCAATGCACCTCTTATTTTGGACTGTGAGACAGCTGGTTTTGGAAGCTATTAAGCTGGTTTGTGTCACTTCAGAAAATTGTGAATATAGATAAAGAGGTTGTATTTGTAGGCCCTTAAGAGGACGACATAGAGAAGAGTCACTGGACTTGGTGATGTACTCTGGCTGGGGGCACAATTTGTCTAGAGTAATACTGATAAAGGTCAACCTATGGTTGCACACCAGCTGTTGACTTCATGGGGCGAGCATAGAAATTCAGAACTCAACCTCATTGTTGTAAAGTCAGAGCCAACTCTTAGCTGACCCTTCAGTGAATTTTTGCCACTGTAAACGACACAGTATGAGAACGCCCATCTTTATCTGATGGAGTTGCTGGTGGGTTGGAAGTACCAGAGAAGCCGCGCCACTGGGTTCACAACTCCGCAGGTAACCTCTCGATGCCACTAGAGGTAGTGCGTGGAAATTTACAGTAGACTGTAAATTAGAGAAATGGGATTTACTCTTAGTACTTGAAATGCTTCTAAACCGGGAGACCTCTGAGAATTAGCCCAGCTTGTCTAACTTACCCTCTGATTGTTTTACCTAATGGATCACTAATAATGCCTTTCTAGCCTTGTGAAGATCTGTGGAGATGATAGTTATTAATGATTTAACTAATGATCACTAAGTACATGCAATTGTCTGAGTAACTTTAGTGTATTAATTCCTTGAATATTCATAATAAGTCTATGAAGTTGTTCCTAGGTGCTATCAAGTTGACTACAATTCACAGCAGCAACCCTCTGAACAAGAGATTGAAGCTTTGCTCTATCTTTCACCATCTTCACATTCTCTTCTGCACTGAAGTTCATCACTGAACTCACTGTGTCAGTCCACCTCTTTGAGGGTCTTCTCTGTTGCTGACTCTCTACTTTTCTGAACATGACATCTTTTTCTAAGGACTTGTGCCACTTGACAACATGCCCAAAGAATGTGGGATGAGGCTTCATCTGTCTCTAAGGAGCACCCTTAGTGTACTTCCTCCAGGACAGAAATATTTGATCTATTGACAACCCGTGTGTATTCAATACCCTTTGCCAACACCACAATTTGCAAGTCAGTTTTTCTTTGTTGTTGCTGTTGTGTATCGTCAAGTCAAAACTGACCCATAGCTGACACTCCAGCAGATTTTCAAAGGCAGTTAATCACATGGGAAGAGATTGTCCATCCTCTGGTGGACTCAAACCACATGCCTTCAGGATTGTAGCAGAGCTTCTTGTCACTAGGCCAGCAGGATCTCTATTTTTTCTTTAGTTTTTCTTATTTTAAAATCATATTTGTTTAATTGATGACAGACATTGGGATATCAGTAATTTGCTCAAGATCATGTGGCTATGAAGTAGTGGTTGTTATTGTTAAATGTCATCAAGTTGACTATAACTCATAGTGACTCTGTGAAGTGGCAGAGAAGGTGTCGAACCCAGGTAATTGGACTCAATAGTCACACTCTTTTAATCATTGTACTCTATTGTTGCTTCTTGCATTATATCATTCAGTAAATGCTCAATTTACAAAACATTATTCAATGTAAGTGATTCTAGCACTTGCTGTGAAGGGTCAAGGACTGCAGCCTTCAGTATGGACTGAGGCTCAATGTCAAGAAGACAAAGATTCTCACCACTGGACCAATTGGCAGCATCAGGATGGATGGCGAAGAGATTGAGATTGTTCACAGCTTCAGTTTGCTCGGCTCCACAGTCAACACTCTTGGCACCAGCAGTCAGGAAATCAAAAAGCCTATCGCGATGGGAAAGTCTGCTGTTAGGGACCTCTTTAAAGTACTCAGGAGCAACGGTGTCTCTCTGGAGACTAAGGTGCGCCTGATACAGGCCATGGTATTTGCAATTGCTTGTTATGCATCAGAGAGTTGGACAATGACTAGGGAGGACAGGAGAGTGGATGCTTTTGAGCTGTGGTGCTGGAAAAGAGTACTGAATGTACCATGGACTGCCAGGAAAACAAACACATTCATCTTGGAGAGGATTAAACCAAGCTACTCCTTGGAGGCAAGGATTCTGGGGCTTCGTCTGACATACTTTGGACATGTTGCCCGGAGAGACGAGTCCTTGGAGAGGGACATCATGCTTGGGAGGGTGGAGGGACAGCACAGGAGGGGAAGACCCTCTATGAGATGGATTGATTTGGTGACTGGGGTAATCGGGATGGGTGTGTCAGAGGCTGTGCGGTTGGCGCAGGATAGAGCAGGGTTTAGGGCTGTTGTGCATAGGGTCGCTATGAGTCGCAAACGACTCGACGGCACATAACAACACAACAACAATCCAAACAAACAACAACAAAAAGTCAGCATACAGTTTAGTAGGAAAAAATGAAAATGACATTAAATATTGGAACCAATAATCTTAATGGTAGCTTGTGGGTGGGTTGCTCTGTTCAGAAGATAGAATGAGAAATGATATAATTTGTCCAAACACTTAGCAATTGAATGACAGTTAGTAATTACATAGCTCAGACTTTTTATTTTACAACTAAATATATGCTTTGGAAGGTCAAATGACTTGACTAAGGTCACAGAGTTGGCAAATCAGATAATGGAAGAAGATTTGGTGATTGTAGAGTTTAGATTTAAATGAGTGAGATGTTCTTCAAAGCTAATATTATAAAATTTTCATTGGTTGATAGATCTAATTTTTCCTTTCAAAGTGTGTTTCTTAAGAAGTGAACTGCTTCTCTATGTTAATGCTAGAGACACACCCTATTTATAATGCTTCTTGTAGAAGATAGTTTAAAGTAAACCTCGGTGGATCTGTTTGTATTATATCATGTTCCTATGACAGAAAAATTAATACTTTTATACAAGATATGATTTATCTTATATTGTATCACAGCACTTAAAATTGACTACTTTCTTAAGTGTTTAAGAACACCATCCAGCAAAGGGAGACCTTTGTTTGGCTGTTACATTTATTTGAGTGTTTTATCCCTGTTACACGTAGAAATTTGAGTCTCTTACCAATTACCCCTATAAGTGTTCCTCACTTTGGGGACCAAAACCCCTCTATTATTGAGTTCTAAGGTTCTGCTACTTTGGTCTCTGTTAAGTGACTGAAGACAGTCTGATAAACTAATTTAAGCTCTGTGCCTGGTTGATAATGGCTTTCTGTGTGATTCAGATAAGAGATGTGTGCTTCAACAGAGGTTTTCACAAAAGGAATTTAGGGTATCTGGAAAGAGCCCTATAAAGATGGGAACTTGGAGAGGGGTGGGTTTGTGTGTCATAAAACAATAACGAACACAAAGTAATATTAAAAACATAAGCAAAGTTATCACTTACAAAATTCTTAATCTGTGCCAGAAAAAAGGCTTCTAATTAGAATATCCTTAAAAGATCTTTGCAAGTCAAATAAAGATCAGACTTAAATTGACGTGTTTGTGTGTGTGTGTGTGTGTGTGTGTTGTACTGTAGAGTGGGAATGGACCCATAGATGACCCTCCAGCTGGTTTTCAGAGGCAGTTAATCACACAGGAGGAGTCTTCCCATCCTTCTCTGTTTTAATAGTGTCTTTATATGTATCTGAGATATGATTATGTGATATAGAGCATCAAAATTTGCAATGATTGCATTCTGTTTCCCAGGGAACTTCTGAGTGTAGCTGAAAGGGAAGCCGATTCTCCTCTGTGGGTCAGAATGAGTTCTAAAAGGACCATGAACATTAAGCGGGAATTGGCCCAACAACGACTAACAAGAGCAACAAATTGTTACAGAAGCCAAAAAATTATGTTCAAAAATATCTCTTTGATTAATCAATGAGACAATTCTTTGACCAAATAGTATGCATTTTTCAAGATACCAGGAAATAAGAAATACTTGCTCAAGGCCATGCCAAGCCCTTTTCTGAACTGGAGGTTGTCCTGCCTCAATGCTATGTGTGCCTCAGACTTGGAGGATAGTGATTTTTGCTTAGGATCACCTAAACCACGGGCAAAGGCCCCTCTCTCCACAGAGAGGGAAGAATTGAGGGCATGGAGAAGTGCTTTTAGTTCAATGACAGGGCTCAGGCTCGCAGCGATGATTTACTCAGAACACAACCCCCTGGCCGTTGCTCGGTGCCCACAAGTTCAGGATGTTGGCACAGAAACAGGTGATGTCCATCTGGGCTGGTGAAAGCACATGATCTTCCCCAAACATGTGATAAAGCAGGCGCCCAGAGCAGTCCCAAACAGCAGGCACTGTGGCCATTTTTTGCTGCCGAGTAAATTTCCACTGCCATCACAGAAGGGACAGGGGGAATTACTCTTGCAAAGATCACACCCAAGGACCTACATCCTTTGCCCTTTCCCTTCTCCTGCAGTGCCTCTCCCCTACAGCCATTTCAGAGTACAGAGACACTTTATTACAATCTGCAGAATTCCCAGGACACAACCAAATCTAGGTGAATAATTATAAGAACAGTTTTAATTACTTTGGTTTGGCACTTGCTAAAACATAACGTAAATATTTGTTCATCAACTCCAGCGCATTTCCCAATTTAACTTTTGTTCTTCTACTATGCAACCGTAATTCTCAGAGTCATTTTCTTGGCTTCCCTGATTCGCTGATGAGGCAATGTTCTATCTTGACCTCAGGCCCACACCTTATTTTGAAGCTAAAGCTATCACTCTAACTACTGAATTTTAAAGCGGTGAACCCATGAGTGGTGAGGCTACCTCACAATTTCCCCAGACCATTTGGTAAATGTCACATGTATCGGAAAGCTTTCTGGGTGTGGCAAGAGCAATATGAGTCAACTGCCTAAGTAGATGAAAAAGATAACCATACAAAAGAGAAGCGGCCAGTCTTCCTCGCCTTCCATTGGTTGCATTTCATTGGAAATGTTTGCTAAATTCAGGGAACAATCAAGTTGGCATACATAGATGGAGAAGTTAGAGATAAGGTTAGGGACAAGACTACTGAGAGTGTTAATTCCCCTTATCAATATAGTTTAAAATATCAATTTAGTTTAAGGGTCATTCTACTAACAGCAACAGCAAAGGACATTTTTGAGTGCTTAGTATGTGCCTGTCATTATACTACACACGTTGGGTTTTCAGATTTAATTTCACAATAACTATATGAGATACAAATTAATTTTATCCCTAAAAGATAGGAGATTGAGGGTTGAGTAAATCACATGACTTGCCAAGGTCATGTTTGTTTGCTACTAAGTCAGGATTTCAACACTAGTCATCTGACTTAAGAGTTTCTGTGCTGAACACCAACTCCTCGATCATATGCTTTTTTCTGGTGAAAAAAAAAATAGTGAACAAGAAACAGTCTCCTCTCTAATGGAGTTCACAATCTTGTAGCAGGATAAGAAACTGAATAATTGTCACACATTATCTTAATGGCCACGATAAATTCATGACTTGTTGTGACAATGAAATAAGTTTGTTCTACTTGCTTCTCATCTCCTTAGCTCTCCTATAAACAAGAATCAAGATAACTTTCCAAAGGAACTGGATCTTATTAGACGAGGAGAGCCGAAATACTCCTAAACTGGGTAAGTTTATCAGAGAGAACTAAAAGGACAAAGGAAGTTGGCTGTAGAATAGAGAAGACTCAAGTAAAAGAGTAGTTACTTTTAGGTACTGAAGGAACCATTTATGGAGCTGCACACATGCAGTGGCTGGAAGAATTATCTTTTATTTTCCAATAGGCCTTTGTCCTGAGGACTTGACGCATTCCAGAGACTGTGGCTAGCAGTGAGGGTACTTAGGCGACATAGTATATTGAGAAAATCTGCAGTCAGGGACCTCTCCAAATTATTGAGAAAATTATTGACAATAATGGATGTAGAAGACCAAAGAAGAATCAATGCCTTTGAATGGCAGTGCTGGTGAAGCAAATTCCCTACAACATGAACTGCCAAAAGA
Organism: Elephantulus edwardii; assembly: GCF_000299155.1. Classification (NCBI taxonomy): domain Eukaryota; kingdom Metazoa; phylum Chordata; class Mammalia; order Macroscelidea; family Macroscelididae; genus Elephantulus; species Elephantulus edwardii. The sequence continues at coordinate 3,472,819 of NW_006399918.1, forward strand.
ACAAACAAACTCTTTTGAAAGAAGTGCAGCCCGAGTACTCTTTAGAAGTGAACATATTGAGGATTTGTTTCAGATATTCAGAGACAGACTTCGGAAAAAGACAACATTTTGGTAAGGTGGAGGGCCATCAAAAAAGAATACCATTAATGAGATGGATTGATCCATTAGATGTGACAATGGGTGCAAACCCACAACAATGGTGGGGTAGAGCAATGTTCTGTTGTACATAAAGTTGCTGTCAGTCAGAGCTGACTAAAGGTACCCCAAAACAAAAAAGGTCAATAACTTCTTTGAGAGGCTAAGTAGGAAGAAATGGTGGATTTATACAACATAAACTGAGGAAAATAAAGTAACCAAGAGACAACTAGATCTAGCACAACCCCCACCCCACAACAAACAAATAAAAACCAAATGAAAACCAAACAACAAAAAAAAATCCCTTTATTATTGTAATTTTATTTTTAGATAAATCTACTTTTTCTTTATTCTAAAACAATTATTTCCCTAGCTCTCTTTCTAGTTGTTGGGTGCCATCGAATTGATTTTAACTTATGATGATACTACATGACAGAACAGAAGTGGGTTTTGTAATAATGATTCAACTTTGAGGGGACTAGGGCAGCCTAGTGGGTAAAGAGTTGCACTGCCACCCAAAATTCATGGTTTGAATTCATCAACTGCTCCAAGGGAAAAAAGCTGGATACTCACTTCCTGTGAATATATAGCCTCTGAAAATCTTCGGGATGGTCGGCTATGAGTTGGTTTTGATATGAGGGCCCACAACAACAATAATAACACTAAACTTTGATATAAAAATATTTGTTCATCTTAAGTAATTCTGTAAGTCAGTTTCCAACTTATACCTCCAAACTAACTCAAAATGGAACAAAGACCTAAATGCCTGGCCTAAACCCATACAAGTTTTAGGGGAAAAAAACCCAAAAACAAACCACTGGTAGAGAAACCTACTCTTCAACACTGGATTCTTATACACAACACTGAAAGAGTGAGAGAAGAAAAAAAGAAAGAAATGAGATATCAATATTAAAATTTTATGCATATGAAATTAGTTTATTGGCAAGATTCTCATTGCCATGGAGTTAAAACTGATACTCTATTGGGCTTTAAATCACATAGGATGGAACAGCCCATTCTTCTCCTATAGAGAGGTGTGGCCTTTGGTTATCAGTACAACCTGACTTCAGACTCCACCATCAGAGCTCCCTTACTAACAAAATACATGCATATATGCACATATGTTGTTGTTATGTACCATTGAGTGAGAACCATGGCTGACCTGCCAGCAGGTGTTCAGAGGCAGTTAATCATAAGGCAGGAGAGCACCATCTTTCTTCTGCGAAGCAGCTTGCACATCTGAACCACGTGCCTTTGGCAGCAGTGCAATTTCTTACCACTAAGTTACCAGAGAACTACCAGAAATACCAGCTGGGTTTAGAAGAGACCATGGCACTAAAGACATTATCACCAATGTCAGATAGATCTTGGCAGAAAGCAAAGAGTACCGGAGAGATATCTATCTGTGTTTCATTGACTATGCAAAGGCATTTGACTTTGTGGATCACAACAAATTGTCGTTAATCTTGAGGAGAATGGGAATTTGAGAACACTTGATTGTGCTTATGTGAAACCTATACTTGGACCAGGAAGCAGTCCTCAGAACAGAGCAGGGAAACACTGCGTGGCTCAAAATCAGGAAGGGAGAGAGTTAGGGATGTGTCCTGTCTCTGTACCTTTTCAATCTATATACAGAACAGACCATTCGGGAGGCTGGACTTTATGAGGAGGAATGTGGAATTAGGATTGGAGGAAGACTCATTAATGACCTACATTAAGCAGATAACATGGACTTGCTTGCTGAAACTAAGGAGGACCTGAAGTGCTTGCTGCAGAAGGCCAAGGACTGTAGTCTTCAACATGTATTGAAGCTCAACATCAAGAAGATGAAGATCCTCACCACAGGGCCAATTGGCTGCACCATGATGGATGGAGAAGAGATTGAGGTTGTTAACAATTACAGCTTGTTCTGCTTTGCAATCAACACTTTTGGTACCAGTGTGCAGATTGCATTAAGTAAATCTGTTGTCAGGGAGCTTTTCAGAGTACTGAGAAGCAGCTATGTCAATCTAGAGACTAAGGTGCACCTGATCCAATCCATGGTGTTCACAATTATTTGCTATGCATCAGAAAGCTAGATAATGACTAAGGATGTTAGAAGAATTGATACTTTTGAATTGTGGTGCTGGAGCAGAGTCTTGAATATACCATTGACCAACAAGAAAACAAATAGATCTGTCTTGGAGAGGATGAAACCAAGTTTCTCCTTGAAGGCTAGGATTTTGAAGCTCCGTCTCACTAAGTTTGGGCATGTGGTCAGGAAGGACCAATCCTTGGAGAAAGACATCATGGTTGGGAGGGTGGAAGGACAGAGCAGGAGAGGAAGAGCCTGAATGAGATGGATTGATACAGTAACTATGGCAATGGGCATAGGCATGTTGAAGTCAATGAAACTGGCTCAGGACAGGGAAGTCTTCAGAGCTATTGTACATAGGGTTGCTATGAGTCACAGGTGACTTGATGGCACATAACAACAACAACAAGAGGCCGGTGAAGTTAATTTTTAAAGTTAGACTTTATTTTTAGGACAATTTTAAGTTTACAGAAAATTAAACTTAAGCAGGAAGTTCAGAGTTCTCATAAATGCTCTCTCCTCCCACTGGTAATTTCCACTATTACTAACACCTTGTTTTGTGTTATGCATTTACTACAATTGATGAATCAACATTGATAACTTGATTCCATAGTTCCCCTTATGGCTTATTCATTGTATTGAATTCTTCTCTGTGTGTTTTGAGATATCTATATACATATATATAGTCCTGTTTTAAACTTTTTTTCCTTGTCTTTTAAGTTTAGGAAGTATCTATTGATTTATCTTGCTGCTTACTAATTCTTTTCATCTCCAGCCTAGATCATTTAAGAGAGTCTTCATTTCTGTCACAGGAATTTTTAATTTCTAATATTTGCCTTTGACTCTTCCTGAGAATCTTCATTTTCCTCTTACTTACCTGCCTACTCTTACATACTGTCTACTTTCCCTGCTACGATACTATTCATGATTATTTTAAATTCCTAATATGATCATTTCAAAATATTGTCATCTCTCATCTGCTTCTGATGTTTGTTTCTTCAGTGCGTTTTTTCTACTTGTTATGTGCCACTGGATTGATTTTTAATGTCTTTTAATATTTATTTTGAAGCCAGACATCATGGTTTGAGCATAAAGTTCATAGTAATTAATGTGAAGTTCAAGGGTATTTCATTAGGTGTTGGATTGTGCTTACTCTTTGCTAACAGCTGAGGCATCTGAGATTAAAAGTTCTATCAATAACTTCTTTATTTTTATCTTTCTTAAGTTTCTCTAGAGTCTCCTTCTAAAGTAGAATGATTCTTGCAGTTCCTTTGACTATAACCCTCCATTGTAGAGAGGTCTGATTGGTGTGGTGGTATCCTGAGGAGGGAGAGAAGCATTCCATGATTAGGCCTCAGTCTTTTAGTGAGTCTTGTGTCTTCACAAGGGCTTGTTAGTTTTTCATGATCTCTTCTTAGATAAGATAAGAAAGCTAGAGGAAGTCAGAGTCCTGGTTTCCCCTCCTCCCTTCTTCTAGGTCAATTGTTGTTATGTGCCTTCCAGTAGTGACCCCAGGAGTAGTGGATTTGAACTCTTCACTATCTTTGTCATCTTCACCATCTCTGACATACTTGTGCCTATTTTCTGGGAAAACTCAAGTAGACTGGCCTTGGTAAAACAGTTTTCTTGAGGACTACACTTTATTTAGGAGAACAGAATGCTCTGGTTATATTCTCTTATCATTACTTTAATAATTAGATGGGGCTGATAGGGGGTTAAGCTCTCATCAATGTTAAACTCCACTAAGGCTGAGCCCCTAGAATATTCAACTCTCAGCTTATTCTATATTGAACTTCCAAGTCAGTATAGCAAGTCACCAATTAAGAGTTTCAATGTCACTACTAGTAAAGGTTATAGTGGTAGATTCTTGCTCCTACTTTCCTGTTCCTAGATTCTCAATATAAGAATGATTCTCAATATCTAACCCTTTCTTGTTTTGAGGGTAGCTGTTTACCCTATTACTTTGGTTCCTGATATCTCCAAGAATTATTGATTTTTCACTTTATTCAGCTTTTCTCTTATGAAAATAGGAATAACGACTTCCTAACTCTTCACAAGTCAAATTAAAAAACCTACACTGTTTTTGATACTGGTGCATGAGAGGGAGACAGAAAGGTTGTAAAGCTAATTAATTCAGGCTCCAAAACCTGGGTTTATTGCCAAATACCTATTTGTTCTTGGACAGGATATTTAAACTTTCCAAGCAGATTTTCCTGCTCCATAATGATCTCAAAGAAATAAGTGAAATTACAGAGGACATGATAAACATATCCACAAATGAGGGGGAAAAGTGAGTGATTGCTAGATTTGATTAACTTTTTCACTCTGTATTACAGAAACGTGAAAGGTAGAAGATATGTTGAAGTGAAGCCTAGAACAATAAGACTAGAAGCCAGAAAGGAGTAATCTTGAAACATTTTGATTATAAATTATACATACTTAGGGGAGCTCTGGTGGCCTAGTGGTAAGGAGCTGCAACTACAATCCCAGAGTGCGCGGTTCAAATCCATCAGATGCTCTGCCGGGGAAGGAGGGACAATCTCCTCCTGTACCAGTCAGATCTGATTTGACGGTACACTCACACAAAAATAATAATAAAAAAAATTAAAAAAATAAAATTATACATACTTGAAGTTGCTGCTGTTGTTATATGCCGTCAAGTCGGCATAGTGACCCTATGGACAACAACTCTGAGCTATCCTGAGCCAATCTTACCATCTCTGACACACTTGCCTCCGTTGCCATAGTCACTGTGTCAAGCCATCTCACCCAGGGTCATCTTCTCCTGTGCTGACTACCCTTTCAGGCATGATATTCTTCTCTGAAGAGTAGATTTTTTAAAATAGATGAAGAAAAGTTTTTATATAACTAAAAAATCGATAGTAATAGGAGTTCATATTACATCCTCAGGTGTCTTTCTTATTAGTTTATGTTGACTCAACAGTACTTAACAACATGTTTCTCTGTCCTTTTTTCCCATTATAGTAAGTACTCTTTCATTTGAAGCAAAAATGATCATAATCTCTAGGCTGTTGTGTTTGTTCCTTAAGCATTATCATCTGAATTGATTCTGACTTATAGTGACTCCACATTATTTTAAAGTAAAACTGAGCTCCAATGACTGTATTCTTAAAGAAGTAGATTTTACCACCTGGTAGATTTAAACTATCAATCATTTGGTTAAGAGTTGAGAGCAAATCATTTGTACAACCCAAGTACCAAGCATGTTCCTATGTGGCTGTAGTTTTTGAAGTAGAGACATTCAGGATTCATACCAACTTCTAAAAACGCTATCCCTTCTAAGGGTCATGTGCCTGTCTCTGAACTAATGATCATGTCTAAGACATTGGGTTGATAGGCGATACTAATGGGCCAATTTGAATTACACGCCCACCATATCTGTGAGATGTCACCAGCCCATAACTCTCCACTGATATAAGATACAGGCTGACTAGTCAGAAAATTCCATTTTTCTAAAATTAATTTTAATGAAATTTTACAGACTTAGGGTTCCCAGTTATTCATTGTTGCACTTTTCTCCCTCCCCAGACCCCAATTCACTCTTCTCCTTGAAAAGAAAAAGAAAAACTCTTTCATTATTTTGCAATCCCTCCCCCGGAAGTCCACTCCACCATGAAGCCTTCATTCTGAACATCTGTAATGACAAGAATACCCATTCATATGTCACTTTTAAACAGTTCTCTCCCTTATATGTTTCAATGCAATATACATTATTCCTCCCCTCCTTTTCTGTCTTCCCTCAACCCTGATGTCGTCCCATTTTACAACAGTGGCCCTATGCAATATCTGTCCTTTTGTGACTGAGATACTTCACTCAGCATAATGTCCTCCAGGGTCACACATTTTGAATAATA
>NW_006399918.1:3479307-3483635 GCF_000299155.1 Elephantulus edwardii
TGCTATTCTGACTGGGGTGAGATGATATCTCATAGTTGTTTTGATTTGTATCTCTCTTAGAGCTAGGGATTTTGAACATTTCCTCATGTGTTTGTTTGCCATCTGAATGTCTTCTTTATATCCTGTGCCCATTTTTTAATTGGGTTATTTATATTTATCTTGTGGTGAGAAAATTCCATTCTTGTGAACACAGTCTGAATTTTGGGAGAGTCAGTTGACCAAAAAAGCAGGATTTTATTCCAAAGAAGGAGAAATATGTCAAGGTAGAGGCCCCCCCAAAGCAATACATGTAATTGGGGAAAAAAAGATTAAAACTAAAAACATACAATAAAAGAGCTGGTACTTGTTGAGTTATAAATAAAAAAGTGTGTATTTTCTTATCAGCATACTGATAAGCAAAATTCATGACAGTTAGTCACTATGAAAAGACTTGAAACAATTGCTGTTGTCAGTAACACTCTTCAATAAGGGAAAGGAAATCTTGCTCTAGGCCCTACAATTTAGGAACGTCTATATACCATAACAATCATAAAAAATAAATTTATTGAAAAACACAAGGGCGCTTCTGCTCTCAATATCCAGTGCTCAGGCCTAAAACACATAACTCCATTAATTCTTACAGCTAACACTTTTTAATCCCTCTGAGAAATGCTTCTCTTGTTCTTTGTCTTCAAAATAAAATAGCAATTGTGTTCAAATACCATTAAGTTTGTAGACCGTGGCACTGTGAGATGGATACTGCCTATTGATAGAAGAACTTTGAATGACAGAAGCTCTTGGGGAAGAAAAAGCAGAAATTAATTAACTTGTCAAATTCTTCCTTTTAGATAACATGAATGCAGTAGGTTCTTTTTTAAAAAAATTATCATTTCCCAGGAGTGCCGATTGTCCATTTTCAAACTCCCCTTTGCATTCCAATTTGTGATTCCAAAGAGACTTGCCAACTAGCACAGATGAGAAATTTTGACAATTCATATCACTCTTAAGTTCATATATGTATAGCTAAATAATATGCACAATATTCACAAAACATGTCATTCTGTACACTGGCAAATAAATGGATAGTGTCTATACTGAACTCTAAAATGGAGAATAGTTTTGTTTTCTACTTACAGTCATTATAATTTAAGTAATGTTTTAAAATATCATATAAAATTTTTAATTTAAACATAATTGTAGGTTAAATTTTGACATGCATTATAACTAATATTTTCCTTTTAATTATTATAAATCTAAATACTTTAAGAGAAAAAAGGATTTTTTAAACTTAAAAGAACTTTATAAAATATTGGCATTTAATTTGAAATTTTGATGAAAACATGCTCACATGTTTTGTAAAGGAATTTTTACAAAATAATTAAACAAATGAGAATACATTAAAATGTGATAGAATTATAAAATTAAAAATATGAACTCATGAAAGAGATAAAGATGATAAAGAAATAAAAAAAAGATGAACTATTTTGAACAGAAGTAAACACACTTCTGATATGCATGATCCTCATAAAGTTTATTAGGCTATTAAAAGAAAGATTTGACTATTTATAAAAATAATGCATATAAGCAAATTATTCTCATCAAATTTGCCACTTAAACAAGTCAAATGAAATGTCTGTGGTTGTTAGGCATAATTGAGTGAAGGACAACTTACAGTGACCCTACGAGCAATTGATCTAAACCCTGCCCTGTGCTGTGCCGTCCTCATCAACTCTGATGTACTTGAGCCCTGATTCAGGCCATGGTCTTCTCAATCATGCTAAGCTTCAGAGAGTTGGACTTGAATAAAGATCACAGAAAAAGAATTATGGTGCTGGAGAAGAGTACTGAATGTCCCATCGACAGCCAAAATAACAAGCAAATATGTCTTGGAAAAAGTGCAGGAAGAGTGTTCCTTGGAGGCAAAGATGGTAAAGCTTCATCTTGCATACTTTGGACATGCAGCTAATAGCAAAGCTATTCCTTGTAAAGAGGCATCATGCTTAGAAAGATGGATGGTCAGCAAAGGAGAAGAAGACCCCCCAAAGAGATGGATTGCTGTGGCGACTTCAGCTCTAGTGTGTCAGAGATGATGAGGATGGCACAGAACAAGGTAGGGTTCAGGTCAGCTGTTGATTGGGATGCTCAACTTGACAGCACCCTACTGTGGAGGACAGTATGCAAAAAGCATGGGGGAAAGGGAGAACATTATAGTGAAGAAAACCCTGACAAACATTATCTCCTTCAGCTGAACAAGGTCACTATCAATGGCTGTAGGTTATGTTGGTTATATTTATCCTTGATACAATATAGTGGTGCTCTGGTGCCCTGGTGGTAAACAGCTGCACTACCATCTCATAGACACTTGGTTCAAATCGATAAACTGTTCTGTGGGAGAAAGATTGGCAAGCAAGTCTTCAACAATTTGCTGCCTCTGAAAACCCACTAACTTGGAGAGTCAGCTGAGTTTATTCCAACTTGATGGCATTTAACAACAGCATCAACTTGATATAATCTGCCATTTCTTCTCTTCTCTCTTTCTCATTACAGTTGAGATGGATTCAACACATCATTGACCCTATTGTGGGTTTCAGATGCTTTGAATTAAAAGGGCAGGAGCTGTCTATCTCATGGATCGAATCACAGCAGACTGAACAGGCAGTTTTTGAATTAGCAGTACAACTTGATACAGACTACTATCTTCATAAATGTTCTGTAAATATAAGGTTAATGTAATCCAAACCTCGAGTTGCAATACTTAAGGATGCTTTGGGCAGAATATGAAATGATTCAGGAAGTATTAAAATAAGATGGAAAGAGTATACAGAGTCATTGTACCAAAAGGAATTGGCAGACACAGAAGAATTTTATGAAACAACATATGAGCAAGAACCTATAGTGATGAAGGAAGATGTTCAAGCTACCTTGAGGGAATTGGAAAAAAAAAGGCCCAGAAATTGATGGTATACCAACTGACATATTTCAACTAACAGATGCTGCCCTAGATGTGCAGATGTACTCACCAAGTTGTGTCAAGAAATCTGGAGGACAACCACTTTGCCTATTGACTGGAAGAAATCGATATACGTTCACAATCCAAAGAGAAATGATCCAACAGAGTGTGGAATTTATCAAACAATACCATTAATATCACATGCAAGCAAGATTCTACTTAAGATTATCCAAAAATGACTGGAACAGCACATCAACAGAGAACTGCCAGAAGTGCAGGCTGGATTTAGAAGGGGTCATGGTACTAGGGATATTGTAGCTAATGTTAGATGAATCTTGGCTGAAAGCAGGGAATACCAGAGGAATGTCTGTGCTTAATTGATTATGCAAAGGCATAGGACTGTGGGGATCACAACAAATTGTGACTAACTCTGAGAAGAATGGAAATCCCAGACACTTGATCATGCTAATGAGAAACTTATACTTTGGCCAGGAGGCATCATCAGAACAGAGCAAGGAAATGGTTCAAAATTGGGAAGAGCATATGCCAGGGATGTCTCCTGTCTCCATACTTTTTCAACCTGTATGCAGAACAGATTATCTGGGAAACTGGGCTCTATGAGGAAAAACATGGCATGAGGATTGGAGGAAGATTCATCAACAATCTGTATTATGCAGACGACACAACCCTGCTTGTTGAAACTGAGGAAGACCTGAAGCACTTGCTGCAGAAGATCAAGGGCTATAGCCTTCAATATGGATTGAGGCTCAATATCAAGAAAACAAAGATTGTCACCACTGGCCCAATTGGCAGCATCATGATAGATGATGAAGAGATTGAAATTGTTAAAAGTTTTAGTTTGCTTGGCTCCACAATCAACACTCCTGGCACCAGCAGTCAGGAAATTAAAAGATGTATTGCAATGGGAAAGTTTGCTGTTAGGGACCTCTCCAAAGTACTGAAGAGCAATGATGTCACTCTGGAGACTAAGGTGTGCCTGATATTGGCCATGGTATTTTGCAATCACTTGGTATGAGTCAGAGAGCTAGACAATGACTAGGGATGATAGAAGGAGAATTGATGCCTTTGAACTGTGGTGTTGGAGTATTGAATATACCATAGACTACTAAGAAAACAAACAGGTTTGTCCTAGAGAGGGTTAAACCAGGCTGCTCCTTGGGGACAAGGATTCTGAAGCTTCATCTGCCATATTTTGCAAGGAGGGAACAATCTTTGGAGAGGGATGTCATGCTTGGGAGGGTGGAGGGACAATGCAGGAGAGGAAGACCCTCTATCAGGTGGTTTGATTCAGTGATTGGGATAATGGTGATAGGTGTGTAGGAGACAGTGAGATTGGCACAGGATAGAACAGGGTTTAGGGCTGTTATACATAGGGTTG
>NW_006399918.1:3484132-3493504 GCF_000299155.1 Elephantulus edwardii
CACAGGGCAGAGCAGAGTTTAGGGCTGTTGTACATAGGGTCGCTATGAGTCACAGGCGACTCGACGGCACATAACAACAACATGGTGGTCTAATGAACAAAGAATTGTGCTGTTAATCCAAAGGGAGGCAGTTCAGATCCACCAGCTGCTCTGTAGGAGAAAGATGAACAATTTTCCTCCTGTGTGATTTACAACTTCTGAAAATCTAGAGGGTCAGCTATGAGTTGACTGTTACTTGACATCCCATCAAAATAAAATAAATTAACCGAAATTACTGATTAAAAGGTTTAGTTTGGGGATTAGGGCTTATTAGGATGAGATTTATTGGATGATAAAAATAGGACTAATTTGGTGATATGTCTGACACTGGAAGATTTTAGGTTAGTCCCCAAATCCAGAGCTTGGCATTTTTATTGAGGAATAGGAATACTTTCACCAGCAGAATCTTCAATTAAGATTAAGCTATTTTGTTCACAGACTAGGGCAGATTCTATGAAAGTATTTAATCTTCCCTAAGTCTCATTACTAATATCATATCCTGAATTTTCGCTGAAATCCCTGCGTTGTGCTTTTTAAGTATATATAGTGTCTGTCAATTATCCTTAGAAGAGTTAATGAAGAGTCATGAGCAGAGACCAATTATCTCAGGCAACTTTGTCCAGTTTCAAGTACATACTACTATACTACTTCCAGGAATAAGGCCTTTCCTGAGGCTTTATGTTTGAAGCTGCCTTAGTCATCTTCAGTTAATCAATGAACTACCAGATCTTTTGATCATACAATTTCCATTTTCTACACTCTACAACTCTTGCTAGGATATTTCTATAACATAATCATTCTGTATTTTACTCTTACCTATTTTCCAAAGGTTTTGCCTCCAAAGAGGCATAATGAACTATTTTTGATATATCAAATAATCTTAAACAATTGTTGTTTTAACTTCTGTAAAGTTCAATAGGCTATAGTCAAATGTCAAATTTCATGGCTTTTTGTTTCGACTCCTTAAATTACATTTGGTAGTGCTATTGAGAATATTTAGGAAAAAATGAGAGGAAAGAGAGAAGGGGAAAAAAAAGGAGGGGGGAACCTTAAAAAAATAAACTCCATGTAAAGAACCTTCCAGGAGGAAATAGTAGAAGTGGGTTTTGTTTCTATTTGAAGGTGATAAGCTTAAGATCCCGATCTGAGAAGCATGCTATTCCTATTTTACTACCAGCATTTAACACCAACTCTTTTTAAAAAAAAAAAAATATATATATATATATATATATATATAAATATATACAAACAGAAGGGAATTCCCACTAAAATAACAGCCTGCTCACACAATGGGAGTCACTTCATCTTGACTGCAAACTTGAATGGGAACATGTTGATTTAATCAACAATTCCTATGAAGTTTAGTCTCACAGATGGGAATCCATAAGCAGTAGCTTGTAAGCCTACCCTGTTCCTTAGGCCCCAGTATGCTCCACACACACAAAGGATAATGAACTCATTAAAAAAAAAACACAACAAAATATTGGAGAGGGCATCCTGGTTATTTCGGAGAAGTAATTAGTTCCAAAGTTTAATATGCCTTTCTGTCAATGGAAGTGAGTCATAGCTAGGCATTCATGATTAGTAGTTAGTAAGGGTGTAGAACTAGAAAGACCTTTAAGAATGGATAGTCTGTTTGAATAAAGAGAGGGGAAAATCACAAAATCATATTGAGAACAATTAAAAAGAACTCTTTGAGGGGGAGATATCTCTTTATAAATAATAGAAAGAATGGGAGTATTATGTACAGTCAGTTGCTCAGAGCTATGATCAAAAGCATTTATTGATGATTGAGATAACACACTATGTCCCACCAAAGGCAAGACAAAACAAGAACTTAGGTGTCCTATAAGAAAGGGAAAGGTTCAGTCCTATCAGACTGGCTAACACTTCATGGCTTTGAATGACTCGTTTATAAAGAATTTAAATAGTGAACTACTTTCCCAGAGTCATACACACAAAAAAAAATATCTAGTGGCAGAGCTGATACTTTGCCCAAAGTCATCAAGTTCTCATTATGGTATTCCTCTTATCTTCCAATCTGTTTGCCAATGGTGTGCATTTTCTGTCTCTTGACCAATTAGGAGCATACATAAACTGAGTATCACAAGTCTTCTATTCCCAAATCCATCTTTGATTTCTCCTTCTAGTCTTCAAGGAAGGAAGGATACTTAGTGGTGCAATGGTTAGGTGCTCTGCTGCTAACTAAATCTTGGTGGTTGGAAACCATCAAGAGCTCCATGGGAAAACAGATGATCTGCTCTCATAAAGATTTTTGCCTTAGGAGAAGAGTCTTGGAGAAGAATCGACTGCCAAGAAAACTTATAGGTCTGTCTTGGAGAGGGAAGAAACCAAATTTCTCCTTGGAGGCTAGGATTTTGAAGCTTCATTTCACATACTTTGGGCATGTGGCCAGGAGGAACCCATCCTTAGAGAAGGACATCATGCTCAGGGTAGAGAGACAGCACAGGAGAAGAAGACCCCTAATAAGATGGATTGATTCAATGACTAGGGCAATGGGGATAGTAGGTGTGTCTGAGTCAGTGAGACTGGCTCAGAACAGGACAGACTTCAGAGATTTTTTTACATAGGGTCTCTATGAATCACAGGAACTTGATGGTATATAACAATAGCAATAAACTCTTAGCAGTTATATTCTGTCAAATAGAGTTCTAGGAGTAGTAATTGGCTTCGCAGCATGCAACAATATGAAACCGGATACACATTTCACATCATACACAAAAATCAACTCAAAGTGGATCAGAAATTTAGGCAGAAACCAAAACCCATGAAGATAACTGTTATTGTTGTTGTTAAGTGTTGTCGAGTCGCAGACGACTCATACCAACCCTATGAAGGAGAATCCTCAATACTTGTGTGTCTTTCATCCTCTCTCCAGGTTCATAGTGTTTCTGGAGGCAAGCTATTACAGAAGTGGATGCCACTCCTGCTCCAAACTATGAAGATAATCAGAGAAAAAAATTAAGAATAAATTTAGAAGCTCTAGTCTATGGCATGAGTAGGCTGGTAAACACAGCCAAAAAACCACAATGAGGAGGGCAGGGGAATAATGAATGAGACCTTCTAAAATTAAAATACCTGTGTGCATTTAAGAAAAAAAAACACCACAAGGCGAAAAGAAAGCCCACAGACTGGAAAAACATATTTGGAAATTATATATCTGATGAAAGTTATAACTAAAATTTACATAATGCTGTAAAAAACTTCTCTCCATGTTCTAATTATTAAAGGACATTTGCAGCTATTTTTCCTCATTTTGATTGATTTCTAATCTGGACTCTACCTCTAATACTATAACTATCTCTGTTCTTCTACTGTTCATAGGGTTTTCAGAGACCTGCTATTTAAGAAGGGGGTGAAAATTCCTGCTTATTAGTCTGTCTTAATCTGCAAGCTCTTCTAAAACATATCGAACATGTGTGATCCTTGTGGCATTTGACACACTGGTGGTAGAGCTTTCAGCATCACAGCCACCCACAACTTACTTCAGTACAGCAAACTGACAGACAAATACTGTAATTGTTAGAATAATATATTCCCCAAATACAACAAACTGACAATTTAGTGTTGTGCCTCTAATAGCAAATCAAGCATATAAATATCGCATCATCAGGTTCAGTTGAAGCCTATGTAGATGTGGCAGAATGTGCTCCTAGGAGGGTGTTGAAACATTCCACCTGAGGCTTGCTATGTGTGTGTTGGAGTTACAGTGTTGTAGAAGAATACTGAATATCCCATGAATTGCAAAAAGAGCAAACAGATATGTTTTTGAAAAAGTGCAGACAGAGTATTCCTTGATGGCAAGCATGATAAAGTTTTGTCTCAAATATTTTGGACATGTTGCTCAGAGAAAGACTTGTTCCTTGGAGAGGGACATCATGCTTGGAAATGTGGAGGGGAAGTGAAAGAGAGGAAGACCCTCAACCAGATAGACTTACACAGTTGCTGCTGCAATGGGCGCTGGTGGGTCAGGAAGTGTGAGAATAGAACCTGATAGGACATGGTTCAGAGCTGTTGTTCACAGGGTCGCTATGGGTTATATTTAACTTGATAGCACCTAACAACAATAGTTTTCTCCACAAGGAAAAGATTAATAACTCAATTACAATATGAAAAAAAGATATAAAAAGACTCTTAAAGATGATATCTGGATGGCCAACAAACAAATGAAGAGATGTTCAAAATAACTAATATTTGATAACTCTTATTAACATTCTTCAACATCGCCATTCATAACAATCTCACATTGTACCACACTTCTCCACAACTGTTTTCTTTTGCCATATCTTCAGATTCTTTTAACCTCATACGCTCTTCTCTCCTTCCAGAGTACAACCAAAATTCAGATTGTTTTTTATGCAGAACAACTTGACATCTCTGCTAATTTGTCCTTCTTTTCATAACAATCTGAGATATTTAAGAAGGAAGAGGAATTAGGAGCTCCGCATTATAGCACAGTTTGATCTAAAATGACACGTGCTATTGAAAAGACCATCTGCTGCAGAAGAAAGGGACAAGGAATTGAATAAAACCCCAAATTTCTGTAAATGATCTTTAAAAATTACCTTATGCCTTATTTACTATGTTACATTAAGAAATTCAGCAATAAGAATCTAAGGTGAAATACTACAACCAAATATTTTTTTCCTCATCAAGTAAAATACATGGGATAGATCTGAACATAATTACCTAACAAAGGATGAGTTCAGGCTTTGCATTTAAGAAAATAAATATTTCTTTTAAGTGAGAAGATAAGGGTTTTACAAGGGATTTGTGTGAATGAAGGAGGCTTAAGTTCCATCAGTTTCTCAGAAAATCCATCTCTAGGTCTAATCACAAGCTTAATGATAAAAGTTCTTCTCAGTGCCACAAGACCTTAAACAGATGTATAAACTTAATTATAATAGACTATTAAAAAATACAAAACTTATACTCGGACCAAGAGGCAGTTGTCAGAACAGAGCAAGGAGACACTACATGGTTCAAAATCAAGAAGGGGGTTCATCAGGGATGTATTCTGTCTCCATACCTTTTCAATCTGTATGCAGAACAGATCATCCGAGACGCTGGGCTATACGAAGAGGAATGTGGCATCAGGATTGGTGGAAGAATCATCAACAACCTGCGTTATGCAGATGACACAACCCTGCTTGCTGAAACTGAGGAGGACCTGAAGCGCTTGCTGCAGAAGATCAAGGACTACAGCCTCCTATATGGACTGAAGCTCAACGTTAAGAAATCAAAGATTCTAACCACTAGGCCAATTGGCAGCATCAGCATGGATGGTGAAGAGATTGAGATAGTTAAACAGTTTTAATTTACTTGGCTCCACAGTCAACACTTGGTAACAGCAGCCAGGAAATCAGGAGACGAATTGCATTGGGAAAGTCGGCTGTGAGGGACCTCTCAAGAGTACTGAAGAGCAACGATGTCAGGCTGGAGACTAAGGTGCGCCTGATCCGGGCTATAGTCTTCGCAATTATGTGCTATGCATCAGAGAGTTGGACAATGAATAGGGTTGATAGAAAGAGGATTGATGTCTTTGAGCTGTGGTGCTGGAGGCGAGTGTTGAATATACCATGGACTGCTAGGAGAACAAACAGGTTTGTCCTGGAGAGGGTGAAGCCAGAGTGTTCCCTGGAGTCAAGGATTCTGAAGCTTCATCTGACATATTTTGGGCATGTTGCAAGGAGGGACTGGTCCATTGAGAGGGACATCATGTTTGGCAGAGTGGAGTGGCGGCAAAGGAGAGGAAGACCTTTGATAGATGGATTGATTCTGTGACTGGAGCGGTGGGAATAAGTGCATTTGAGATGGGTAGGTTGGCACAGGATAGAACAGCATTTAGAGCTCTTGTACATAGGGTCGCTATGAGTCACAAGCGACTCGATGGCACATAACAACAACAACAACAATACTGAACATGCCATGGCCTGCCATAAGAATAGATATATCTGTCCTGGAAAAAGTACAGCTAGAAATCTTCTGAGAAATAAGGTAGTCAGACTTTGTCTCACATTCTTAGAGAATGTTATGAGGAGGGACCAACCACTGGAGAAGCCTATAATGCTTAGTATAGGATCAATGAAAAAGAGAGAGACTCTCAATAAGATAAATCAACACAGTGATTAAAATAATGAGCTCAAATGCCGCAGTGATTATGAGGTTGATGCAGGACAAGGCAGTGGTTCCTTCCATTGCGTGTAAGGTAGCTGTGAGTTAGAATCAATTAGATGGCACATAACAATGACAACAAAACTGTTGTTGCCAAAGAAATAAATGAAATAAAATTAAAATTTGTTGCTGCCAATCAATACCGACTCAAGGCAACTTTACATTAGGCTTCCAATGTTGTAATATTAATGATGGAAAATACTTTACCTTTCTTTTTAATTCATTGCAAATACCATTTAAAAAAATTACTTTGGTTTGCATATAAAGTTCATATACATTGTGTTTCACATTATCCTCCATTCACATTGTGTTTCATACAATCATTCTCATACATTATGTTTTAAAAAATAAATCACCATCAAAGCATTTACTCCCTTTACCCCTTCCCTCTACCCACCCACCCACCATCTTTCTCTTACAGAGGAATTGGTGAATGTGAGCCCCCGCTGATCCTTTGATTAGCAGCCACATCATGTACTAAATCACTGTTGTTATGTGTGGTCACTTGTGATTCATAGCAACCCTAGGAACAATATCTCTGTACCCTGTCCTATCCTACCGAGCCAATCTCACTGTCTTAGACATACCTACCCCCATTACCTCAGTCGCTGTATCAATCCATCTCAGTCTTCCTCACCTGAGCTGTCCCACCAACTGGTCCCTTCTGGCAACATGCCAAAAGTATGTGAACTGGAGCTTCAAAATCCTTTCCTTCAAAGAGCCAACTGCTTTCACTTTCTCTAGGATACATCTGTTTGTTCTCTTGATGGTCCATGATATGTTCCATACTCTTCTGTAGTACCACAACTCAAAGACAACAATTCTTCTATCATCCTTACTCATTATTCAACTTTCTGATGCATAGCAAGTAATTGTAAAGACAATCCATAACTTGAATCAGGTGCACCTTAGCCTCTAGACTGACATTGTTGTTCCTCAGCACTTTGGAGAGGTCCCTGACAACAGATTTTCCCAATGCAATTTGGCTTTTGATTTCTTGACTGTTGGGGTCAAGTGTTTTGATTGTGGAACCCAGCTGAAATCATTAACAATTTCACTCTCTTCTCTATCATGATGCTGTCAGTTTGCCCAACGGTGAGAATCTTTGCTTGCTTAATGCTGAGGTGCAATTCTTATTGAAGACTGTAGTCATTGACCTTCGGCAGCAAACACTTCAATTCTTCCAATTCTTTCAATAAAAAAGTTTGTGTTATCTGCATAACAGAGGTTGTTGATGAGTCTTTCTCCAATACCGATGTCATATTCTTTCTCATAAAGACCAGCCTCCTTCCAAATGATCTGTTCTGCATATAGTTTGAAAAGGTATACAGATAGAAGACATCCCTGATGTACACCTTTCCTGATTTTGAACCATGCAGTGTTTCCTTGCTGTGTCTGACAACTGCTTGTTTTTCCAAGTATAGGATTCACATGAGCACAATCAAGTGTTCTGGGATTCCATTATTCTCAATGTTAGCCACACTTTATTGTGATACACACAGTCAAATGTCTTTGCATAGTCAATGAAACACAGAAAGACATCCCCTGGTCCTCTCTACCTTCAGCCATGATCCATCTGTCAGTGGCTATAATGTCCTCAATGTATAGCCTCTAAGCCCAGCTTGCACATCTGGCAGTACTCTGTCAATATTCCAGTTGTTTTTGGATAATTTTGCTCCTATTGCTTTTGGATAATTCTGGGCAGGATTTTGCTTGTGTGTGATACCAGTTATATCGTTCGATTATTTCCACACTGTTGGATCACCTAGGCAACTCAGTAATATTATTTCAATGTCCTTCATATGTTGGCTTTCCTTTTAAAAGCTTTGTTTAGTAAAAAATCTCCTTGAAACAATATCAAATATGTGGAATTTTCTTGAAACTACAGTTATAGTCAACACAAAGTCCTCAGAAAATAGTAGGCAATGAAAGGGAGGCTTTTTGAATGTTGTCACATATAATCTTTATATATATTTCCTCATCTGTTTTATAGATAAGAATCTGGGAGCTTATAAAATTTTTATTTCCTAAGGACAGTGAGACTAGATGAGTTTTCAAAAAAGTCATACTACAAGTCACGTTCTGATCAGTGTATAATATTACTACTTGAATAACATCAAACTCAGAAGCTGTAGCACCCTATGAGAGAGTTTTTACATTGAGATTTAATCAGTTTTCCAATAGATTCTGTTCAATCACTTAGGTTATAAAGAACAAGGCTAGTCCTCTTTCAGGACTAACCCTAAATTTTCTAAGGACAATCCTTTTAATGTTGTTGTTATGTGCCATCAAGTTGACTATAGTCATAGCGACCCTATGCACAACAGCTCTGAACCTTGCTCTATTCTGGGCCAACCTCATTGTTTCTGACACACCTACCCTAATTATTGTGTCAGTCCATCTCATCTGGGGTCTTCCTTTCCTCTACTGTCCCTTGACCCTTCCAAGCAAGATACCCTAATCCAAAGACTGCCTTCTAGCTACATGCACAGAGTATGTGAGACAGAGTCTCAAAATCCTTGTCTCCATGGAACAACTTGATTCTACCCTCTCCAGGATAGCCCATTATCTTCAATATTCTTTTATAGCACCACAATTCAAAGTCATTGAAGCTTCTCCTGTCATCTCTGTTATTTATCTAACTTTCTGCTGCATAAAAAAACAATTGAGAAGACCATGGCCTGGATCAGGCATACGTTAGTCTCGTTGCTCTTTAGCACACTGGAGAGATCCTTAACAGCAGATTTTCCCAAAGCAATTCATTTTTTGTTGTCCTGACTGCTGGTACCAAGGAAGTCAATTGTGGATTCAAGCAAGAAGAAATCATTAACAACCTTATTTTTTTTCTCCATCCATGATATTGCCTCTTGGCTGGTGGTAGGAATTTTGTTTTCCTCATGTTGAGATGCAGTGTATATTTGTGCACTGCAGTCCTTGATCTTTTGTAGCAAACATTCAAGTCTCCTCAGTTCCAAAAAACAAAGTTGTGTCATCAGGCTAACACAGGTTGTTAATAAGTCCTCCTCTAATCCTGATATCACATTCTTCTTCATAAAGTCCAGCCTCTTGAAGGATATGTCCAGCATATAGTTTGGAAAGGTAAGGAGAAAGGATACCTCCCTGACACACTCCTTTTTT
>NW_006399918.1:3496064-3503138 GCF_000299155.1 Elephantulus edwardii
TTTGGACATGTTGTAAGGAGGAACCGGTCCTTGGAAAGGAACATCATGCTTGGGAGGGTGGAGGGACAGCACAGGAGGGGAAGGCCCTCTATGAGGTGGATTAATTCAGTGACTGGATAATCTGGATGAGTGTATCAGAGACAATGCAATTGGCACAGGACAGAGCAGAGTTTAGGGCTGTTGTACACAGGGTCGCTATGAGTCGCAAGGGACTCAATTACACATAACAACAACAACTGTCAAATCAGATCTGACTGTTACAGTAGGAGATTGTCCCTGCTTCTCCAGCAGAGCATTGGTGGATTTGAACCACGTATTTCTGGGATTACAGTGCAGCTTCTTGCCAGTAGGCTATCAGAGCTCCCTTAACATCTTTATTTTTAAAATTATGATTTTGATAACAGCTTACAGAGCAAATGAGCTTTTCACTCAATAAGTTATACAAATTTTGTTTCATGTCACTGATTGTAATTCCAGTATGTCATAGATAACTCATTCCACCTCCTCAATGTGTTTCCTGTTTCTCTTCCTTCCTCTTCTTCTATTCGTCCATGATTTCTATGCATTATCCTTGGGCATATGTTGCCACTTTGATTTCAAATGTTCTAATAGTGCCTGTACCCACAGTGTCACCATTTGCCTTGTAAATATATTTTGGCTGAAAATTGAGAGATGGGGTGAGTTCTTCCAGGCTTAAAGAATGGCTAAGGCTTATATATATTCTTAGTGATCCCACCAGTCTCACTTTGACCAGTAATATCTGTGTTCTTTTTTATTGTAATTTTTGCTCCATATTTTTCTTCCATATTATCCCTTACAAAGCAGTTAGTAGTCATAGCCTGGCACCACCTAGTTATTTTTTCGGGGTTATGAAAGTAGTAGTAGTTTGTAGTACTTCTGGTTAGTCTTTTGAGCTTACTGTTTCCATATGTCTTTTAATTTCTTTACTATTTTCTCTGTCTGAAGAGAGGTCAAAAGTTGTACCTTAGATGGCCACTCAAAGGTTTTAAGACCCAAGTACAAAGAAAAGAGTATTTTCTTTGTAGACTTTGTTGTGTCAATTGAATTTAATGCCCTTGGAAATGATGGTCATTAGCATGTGTTGTTGTTGTTGTTATGTGCCGTTGAGTCACTTGCGACTCATAGTGACCCTATGTACAACAGCCCTAAACTCTGCTCTGTCCTGTGCCAATCTCACTGTCTCCAACACACCCATCCTAATTACCCCAGTCACTGAATAAATCCATCTCATAGAGGGCCTTCCCTTCCTGCTCTGTCCCTCCACCCTTGCAAGTATGATGGCCAGCTATTCAATCTGTCACGTTTAGTCATAACTAAAAAATTTTCATAACTTCCCCCATGTATTCTCTACTAAAGTTATAGATATATCTTCAGCATATGTAAATATTTTGTTGTTGCTGTTATGTGTAATTGAGTCACTTGCACCTCATAGCGACTCTATGTACAACAGCCCTAAACTCTGCTCCGTCCTGTGCCAATCGCACTGTCTCTGACACTCCCATCCCGATTAACCCAGTCACTGAATCAATCCACCTCATAGAGGGCCTTCCTCTCCTGCGCCGTCCCTCCACCCTCTCAAGCATGATGTCCCTCTCCAAGGACCGGTCCCTCCTTACAACATGTCCAAAGTATGCCGGAAGAAGGCTCAGAATCCTTGCCTCCAAAGTGCCACCTGGTTTAACCCTCTCCTGGATGAATCTGTTTTCCTAGAAGTCCATGGTACCCTCAATACTCTTCTCCAGAACCACAGCTCAAAAGAATCAATTCTCCTTCTATCCTCCCTAGTCATTGTCCAACTCTCTGATGAATAACAAGTGATCGCAAAGGCCATGGCCATATAAATATGTAAATATGTATGTAAAAAGACAATGTATATAGTCTTCATTGTAGTTCTATTTACCTTCTCATACCTGTTTAGCTGTGTGTCTATTTATGTGTTACTCAGTAGACTATTTTGAAATATAATGTCTGAAGTTAAACCTCTCTGGTCAGAAAGTATCCAAAACCTGAGGAGAAATACATGAAAACATCAAGTAATATTTGGAATGTGGAATGTTCAAAGTATGAATCTGGTAAAATTGGAAGTTGTGAAAAAATGAAATAGAATGTATAAAAATAAACATTCCAGGCATTAGTGAGCTGAGTTGGACTGGTATAGGTAATTCTGAAACAAGTAGTCTTATGATTTATTATGCTGGGAATCATAAAGTGTAATGATGTTGAATTCATAATGAAAAGAACCTATCCTGAAATATAATGCTGTGAGTGTTAAGATACTACCCTTAACATATTCAAGGAAGACCCATTGATACAATTATTATTCAAACATATGGTCCAACAACAAAAGCCAAATATGATGAAATTGAGGATTTCTACAGACTTGCTGTCTGAAATGATAGAACATGCAAACAAGACGTATTAACAACTGGTGACTCAAATGCAAAAGTTAGAAACAAAGAACCACTGCAGTTAAAAATATATGACTTTGGTGCCAGAAATGAGGTTGGAAATCACAGGATAGAATTTTATACTATCAATGATTTATTTATTGCAAATACTGTTTTAAGAAAATATAAACTGCAACTCTGCTCAGGGCCCTTATCTGATGGACTATACAGGAATCAGACTGAATGTTTCTATTGAAAGAGACAATAGAGAAACTAAATATTAGTAGTAAAAACAAAGTCTAGGGCTGACTGTGGAACAAGTTAAAACAAGTTCTTGACTAAAAAGCAGGTCTCTCCATAAATCAGTTGTGGGAAATAGATGTGTAGAAGTAAACTGATAGCATACAGGGTGCGCCATTTCTCAATTCACTAATTGTGACTGTTTGAGAATAGGTAAGGAGCTTTAGCTCATGGCAGTGAGGGCTTCAGGAGACATAGTGGTTTGGAACAGAGGGGTGTGGTTTATAGGGAGGAAGCACTAAGTCTGTGTACTGACTAGAAGCATAGTTAAAGCAAATCCTTCAAAATGGAAAAGGGAGGGGCTACTTAAAATGGCTCTCTGAGCCACTTCTGTTTGTCTTATGCTTCTCTCAGGGAAAAACATCAGTTCTTTTCTACTGTCATTCATGTACGTTTTATAGGGAGTAAACACCTCAGTCCTAGTGAAACAGTGCTTTTGACAGCTCTGCTGGGAAAGGTTAGGACCAACTATAAATTAATGTGGGCTGTAAAATGCAGTGTGTTTCTTTCACTTCCTGTTTTTCCTAAGAAGAAAATAACAAATCTTTTGTTTTAAAAAAACCCCAACAGCAAAAAAAATCAAAATACAAATAAAAAAGTCCTTGAGAATAAAAATGTTACCTGGAGTTTATTCTAACTGAATTTGAAAACCATTTCAAGAGTTGATTTGATACATTGGCCACTAAAGATGAAAGGGCAGACAAATTGTGAGAATTACCTAATTACTTACACTAAATACTTAATTCTTTAATTAAGAGAGATGTGTCCAACAAGCTCTGGTGGCCTAGTGTCAAGAAGCTGCACTGCAATCCGAGAGGTATGTGGTTCAAATACACCAGATGCTTTACTGGAGAAGGAGGAACAATCTCCCCCTGTTCTAGTCAGATCCGATTTGACGGTACACACACATAAAATAATAAAAAAATAAAAAAGAGAGAGATGTGTCCAATATTATGGACCAAGTAGAAATGCTATTTACATTTTGTCCAACAAAGACATAAGAAAACTAAGTGAAATAGGTGTGAATGACAATCTTGGAACCTATAGGTGCAAAATAAGGTTACAGAAGTAGATGAAATGCTGTTAAGAAGAAAAAACTTATGTAAAGGACATTGTTGTTGTTGTATATTGTAGAGTCAGAACCAACTCATAGCTCACCTTCCAGTGGGTTTCCAGAGGCAGTTAATTGCACGGTAAGAGATTGTCTATTCTTCTCCCATGGAGCAGCTACTGGCTTTGAACTTTGTGCGTTCTGGATTGCTGTACACCTTCTGGCAGTTCCCTGTTCCAGCCACTTTTTAACAATCTTCAGCAACATTCTACTTGCTTGTGATATTAATGATATTGTTCGTTCAATGATTTCCACACTTTGTTGAACCATCTTTATTTGGAAAGGGGGAAAAAAATTCTCTTCCAGTCAGTTGACAAGGTCTTCCCAATTTCTCAGCATTGACTAATGAACTGTGGATCGCAGTTCACCTTCTTGCCACTAGGCCACCAAAGTTCCCTGTCAAGGACATTATCCCTTTAAAAAAGTAAAAGGTTATTACAAAGACAAGAAAGAAAGAAAATACAAGAATGGATGTCAGAAAAATCATCCATTTGAAAATTTCTATTGGCGTGTTAAACATTAAAACAAAGAGAAGATATAATGACATAAGAAAACTGAACAGAAGATTTGAAAAAATAGCTCAAGAAGACAAAGCAAAATACTACAAAAAGTGCAAAGAGCTGGAGTTAAAAAACTAAAAGGGAAAACCACGTTTGACATTTCTCAAACTGAAAGAACTGAAGAATAAATTAAAATCTTCAGTTGTGGTACTTAGTAGAATCCTATATAGGCAAAATCTTGAATGATGCAGTAACCATCAGAAGCTGATGAGAGGAATACAGAGATACTGTACCAATAAGAATTAGTTGATACTAAATCATTTCAGGAAGTAGCATCTGATTAAGAACCAATAGTACTAAAAGAAGAAGTTAAAGCTGCTCTTAAGGCACTGGCAAAAAAAAAAGTTCTAGGAATTGATAGAATCCATGTAGTCAAGTTTTAACAAACAGAACCTTAGATATGCTCATTGGTCAATGTCAAAATGTGCAAGACATGGAAATAATTTTCACAAAAGAAGATATTCGAATGCAACAGACACATGAAGAAATGCTCAAAATCACTGGCAATAAAAGATGCAAATCAAAACCACAATGAGATACCATCTTACTCCTGTAAAAGTGGCAAACTTTAACAGGGCAGCAAGTAATAAATGTTGGAGAGTATGTGGTGAGAAAGGAAATCTTATACATTGTTGGTGGGATTGTAAAATGGTACAACCACTTTGGAAGGCAGTTTTGTGTTTCCTCAGAAAGCTGAACATAGAAATTGCATATGACCCAGTTATTCCACTACTTGGAATATAACCTGAGAAAATGAGAATTGAGGCACAAACAGATATTTAAACGCTAATGTTCATAGGAGCATTATTCACCCTCACAAGACATGGAAATATCCCAAATGCCCAACCACATACAAATGGATTGAGACATTATGCTACAGTCACACAGTGGAATACTACACAGCACGCAGGAGCAATGATTCTGTAAAATATTACCTAAGTTGGGAGGGACTGAAGAACATTATGTTGAGTTATGTGGAACTCAGTTCCACAAGACAAATATTGTATAAAATCATTATAGTAGAATGAGTAAAGATCCAGGATGGGGCAAGATAGGGAGTGGTTTTAATCTGTTGTTTATGGATTTGCAACGAGTCCTTGTTGACTGGAAGGCACCTAACAATAACACTAACAACTCATAGATCATTATTATTACTGGGGTTTTTTTTGTCCTAAGATATATTATTAAGATTACCGTTGAAGTTTAAAAAAAGACTAGATATTAAATACTGTTAACTTGCTGGTTTTGATGTTGTATGATACATACGACATCATTTCTCAATCTTTTCCCATTATTGCTCCTTAAAAAATAATAATACTTAATTCTATAATTAAGAGACATGTGTTCAACATAGTGGATGAGGCAAAAATACTCTTGGGAGTCTGTAGAACAAAGACATAAATCAAGTGAAATTGTTGTGAATGGCAATCTTGGAACTCATACCTTCAAAATAATGTAATAGAAGTAAGTGAAATACTGATTATAGGAAGAACCTGAATAGAATTACTGTGAGTAGCATTTTTTTTTATTATTGGTTTGCTTACAAGGTTTGTATATACTGTGCTTCACACTTTCTTCATTCACATTGTGTTTCATAAGTCATTTCCATGTATTATGGTTCAAAAATGAATCTCCACTAGACCTTGCCCATTATTACCCTGTCTTTTCAGGTCCCTACCAAAATCCTTCCCATTTACTTTACCCCCTCCTTCCCTCCACCAAATTGTACAACCTTGTGGCTTAGCCCCTACCTACCCTCACCGCTCTGCTCCCCCCCTTACCCTTTTGGGTCCCCATACATGTTTTACTAGCTATCCTTCTATTTCTCAAACAATGGTATCATACAGTATTTGTTCTTATGAGACCAAGTACACATACAAGGAAGACCTGCTAATATTACTATTTTTTCAAATATAAGCACCAACAGCTAAAGTCAAAGAGAAGAAAAGTGAAGATTTTTCTCAAATTTTGCAGTCTGAAGTTGACCAAACATGCAACCAAGATGGTTTAATGATAACTGGTGACTGGACTGCAAAAATTGGAAATAATAAAGAGGGCAGAAATAGAATTATCAAATATGGTATGTTCAATGACTTATTCATCATAAATACCTTTATAAATAACGTTATAGATAAATATATTAAAATATATATAAATAGACTTTGTACATGGAGCTCACCTGATGGACTGTATATGAATCAAAATGACTATGTTTGTGGAATGAATTGCTGGAGAAGCTCAATATTAGTATTCAAGACCAGACAGGTGCCAACTGTAGAAAAGACCATCATTTGCAAGTTCAAATTGAGGCTTAAGAAAATAGAAACTAGTCCCCAATAAGCAAAATATGATTTTGAGTCTATTCCACCTGAATTAAAAAATCATCTTAAGGACAGGTTTGAAGTGTTGAACACTAATGATTGAAGACCAGATGAGTTGTAAGATGACATCAAAGGATATGATCCATGAAGAGGAAGTCTTTCTTTTACTTTTGAAAGAGAGGAGCGAAGTGGGGGGCGGGGGGAGAGGGCTGGGCAGGGAGAGAAGTGCAGCAATGAATGAATGGAAATCCAAATTCTCTGTAAATGTTCATTAAAATTATAAAATAAGGGAGGAACAATCTCCTCCTGTACCAGTCAGATCCAATTTGACGGTACACACAAAAAAAGAATAAAAAAAATAAATAAAAAAAATT
>NW_006399918.1:3503238-3516597 GCF_000299155.1 Elephantulus edwardii
TTTAAAAAAAGTTGTAAATACAGACACCATTTGACCCAGCAACTCCACTACTGGAAATATACCCTAAAGAAACCATAACTGCCACCCAAGTAGATATATGCATATCATGTTTACTACAGCTTTGTTCGCAATGGAAACAAGCTGAAAACAACACAGGTGCTCGTCAACAAAAGAGTGAATAGAAAAGCTCTGCTATATTCACACAATGAAACACTATGCAGCATTGAAAAATAAGGAACTCAAGAAATATTATGCAAAATGGATGACCCTGAAGGACATTATGCTGAGCAAAATATCTCAGTCACAAAAGCACAAATATTGCATAGGGCCACTGTTGTAAAATGGACTGACATCAGGGTTGAGGGAAGGCAGAGAAGGAGGGGAGGAATGATGCATACAGCATTGAAACAGGTGAGGGAGAGAACTGTTTAAAAGGGATATATGATTGGGTATTATTGTCATTGCAGGAGCTCAGAATGAAGGCTGCACAGTGGAGGGGATTTGGGGTGAGGGATTGCATAACAATGAAAGAGGTTTTCTTTTACTTTTCAAGGAGAGGAGTGAATGGGGGGGAAGGGGTGGACAGAGAGAAAAGTGCAACAGTGAATGACTGGAAGCCCTAAGTTTCTGTAAACGTTCATTAAAATTTATATATATATATATAAAGATAACAATCTCCAAGAAAAAAAAGTCAAAAACTAATGGTCAATAAGACTCAACTTTTAATCCTCATCAGTCAGCCATGGATGGCAAAGAAATAGAGAAACAAGAAAAGATTGCAAAGTAAAGGTTCTTATGTAAGAGATCAGGCAGCAAGCCCAGGTGACATCACCTTCATGCTGGCCGTGGGTTTGGACTTGAACCTAATAGATGGTGTCGAGGAAAACCTGATTCTGATCAAGGAAACGGCACAGTATCAGGAAGCTGACTGATACCCTTATTCTGCCTGGCCAAGTCCTTTCAGGATTCAGGTGTGGAGAAGGACGCACATCTGAGCGTGTTAGATGGGGAAGAATCTCTGTTGCACGGTTACTGGGACATGTCTTCCCTTTTGAGACACGTAAACACCAGGTACATCACAACTGACCACTCTATCAATAGTCTTCTCTAACCTTGTTAATCTGATACAGGCCATTCTGTGGGTTTAAAAAAATGCAGAAAGAGCTCTGGAGGTTTGAATCTATCTGCTGCTCTGTGGAGAAAAGGATCATCCTTCTCCGTTGAGATTTAGAGCATCTAAAACCCACTAGGTGAGCTATGAGTGGGTTCCAACTCGACGTCAATGAGATAGATGATGATGAGTGGTGGGCTTATGTTTGCAAGAGCTCTGGGGAGTTCTCCTGCATTTGTAGTGTGTAACATGGTTTGCGCAGGGACAGGCTGCACTTCCAACTCGTTTCACAGGCACTGAAAACTAGGCTGACTCCTGCTCTAAGAAGTGTACAGGCCACACCTCTGCCAGCCCACATATGGAACCACAGAGACGTGATCCCATCCCAATTAGGGGCCTCTGTTTACAGTTCTGTGGTCTTTTGCACATGAATCTTATCCCTGGCTCTTCCAAGACCAGTGTCTGTTAGAAAAATTAAGGACAAGTTCAATGAAGATCTCAGGGTGCCCTTCAAGAAACATAAACAAGATTAACAGCTCAGATACTATGAGGCTCCTGTAATTCACAAGAAAACTGACAAGCCACTCTGATGGTTCATGAAAACAAAATGAAGGTGTTTTTCAGGCATTATGCACAGTTGCTGATGGTCAATCCAATCCAGGAAATGATTGAAGAGGGCTGGGAAATGGAGGTAGGGCTAGTCATTCTTGTGAAGACAGTAATTAATGACTGCATTTCTATTTCACCTTCTCCAAAGAATGTGTCAGGTTATAAAAATATAAACAAATAATTGATATTTAGGAAGTGAAGTGGATAATTTTTTTAGATTTGTTTTTTTTATTAATTTCAATAAACATTTACAGAGGAAAAAAAGATAATTACAAAGACAGAGAACAAAGAGATCAAATGAAACTAATGTCATAAGAAACTCTGAAAATTGTACTACAGCACTGAGAAGACAAAACAAAGGGAAGAAATGCTGAAGTAAGAGAGTTTAAGAGAAAATTTCAAAGAGCAGCTTGAAAACTCAAACCTAAGTACTAAAAGGAAATGTTCAGAGAGTTGGAATTAGGGGATAACAAACAGAGTTCAAAAAGAAACTCTGTTGCATTTCTCAAATTGAAAAAAACTGAAAAACTAATTCAAGCCTCAAATTGTAAAAGAGATGCTATGAGCAAAATCTTGAATTATCTAGGAAGCATCAAAATAAGTTGGAGGGAATACACAGAATCACTGTACCAAAAAGAACTGGCTGATACTGAAATATTTCAAGAAGTATTATATTATCAAGAGCCAGTAGTAATGTGGGAAGATGATCAAGCTGCACTGAAGGCATTGGCAAAAAATAAGACCCCAAGAATCAGTAGTATATCAATTGACACATTTCAACTAACAGCTGCAGCCTCAAATGTACTTACCAGTCTGAGCCAGGAAATTTGAAGGACATCTGCCTGACAGATCTTTTGAAAGGTGACCCAACAGAATGTGGAAATAACAAAACAGTATCATTAATATAACATGCAAGCAAAATATTGCTGAAGATCATTAGAAAATGGCTTAAAACAAACATAAACAGAGAACTGCCAGAACTTTAAGCTGGATTTAGAAGAGGTCCTGGCACCAGGGATGTCATTTCTGATGTCAGATGGATCCTAGCTGAAAGCAAAGAACACAAGAAGAATGCCTATTTGTACTTTTTTTACTATACAAAGCTATTTGACTGTATTGATTATAACAAATTATGGCTAATGTTGAGCAGAATAGGAGTCCTAGAACACTTGATTGTACTCATTCAAAACCTAGACCTAGACCAAGAGGCTGTTGTGTAAACAAAGCAAGAGCACACAGTTGTTGTTGTTATATGTTGTCGAGTTGTCTGTGACTCATAGAGACCCTATATACAACAGTTCTAAATCCTGCTCTATCCTATGCCAACCTTATTGTCTTTGACACACCTACTCCCATTACCCCAGTTACTGAATCGATTCATCTCATCGAGGGTATTCCTCACTTGTGTTGTTCCTCCACCCTACCAAGCATGGCATCCCTCTCCAAGGACTGGTCCCTCCTTGTAACATCCAGAATATGCCAGATGAAGCTTCAGAATCCTTGCCTCCAAGGAACATCCTGGTCTCACCCTCCTGATGATGAACTTATTTGTTCTCCTAGCAATCTATAGTATATTCAATACTCTTCTCCAGCATTATGTCTAAAAGGCATCAATTCTCCTTCTATCATCCTTAGTCATTGTCTAGCTCTGTGATGCATAGCAAGTAATTGCAAAGACCATGGCCTGTGTCAGGTGCACCTTAGTCTCCAGACTGACAATGTTGCTCTTCAGTACTTTGGAGAGGTCCCTGACAGCAGACTTTTCTAATGCAATTCATTTTTTAATTTTCTGACTGCTGGTACCAAAAGTCTTTATGTGGAGCCAAGCAAACTAAAGCTGTTAACAGTGTCAATCTCTTCACCATCTATCATGATGCTGCCAATCAGCCCAGTGGTGATAATCTTTGTTTTCTTGATGCTGAGCTTCAATCTAGATTGAAGGCAGTCTTTGCCCTTCTGCAGCAAGTACTTCAGGTGCTCCTCATTTTAAGCAAGCAGGGTGTACTACATTATTTAAAATTAAGATAGGTGTGCATCAGGGTTGTAACCTTTCTCCATACCATTTTAATATGTATGATGAGCAAATTATTTCAGAAGCTGAATTCTATGAAGTAGAATGTGGCGCCAGGATTGAAGACTCATCAACCACTTGTGCTATGCTGATGACACAACCTTGCTTATTGAAAATGAGGAGGATCTGAAAAACTGCTGTAGAAGATAAAAAACTACACCTTTCAATATGGATTACATCTCAAAATCAAGAAAATAAAGATTCTTACCACTGGGTCAATAGGCAATATTATAGCCTTGAGAAAAGATTGAAATGGTAATAGATTTAATCTTGGTTCTATAATCAGCATTCTTAGTACCAGGAGTCAGGAGATCAGGAGACGTATTGCACTGGAAAAATCTAAAGTCAGAAACTTCTCCAAAGTATTGAGGAATGATGATGTCAGTTTTACAATTAAGATGTGCCTGATTTAGACCATGATCTTTCTTCATTCATTTTCTATTCTTATGAGAGCTGGACAATGGATAAGGATGACAGAAGAATTGATGCCATTGAGCTCTTGTGTTGGAGAAGAGTACTGAATATTCCATGGACTGACAAAAGAATAGATGTCTTGGAGAGGGATCAGCCAGGATACTCCTTGGAGGCAAAGGTGATATAGCTGTCTCATATATTTTGGGTATGTTTCTGGGAGAAGCTATTCCTTGGAGAGAGATATCATGCTTGGAAAGGTGAAGAATGGTGAAAGAGAGAGGGAGAACTATCAAGCAGCTAAATTGACAAAATCACTGTAGCAATGGGTTTAATTGTGAGGATGGTGCAGAGTAGCACAGGGTTCAGATCTGTTGTTCATAGGGTTGCTTTGAAGTGTACTGAACTCGAAGGCAGCTAACAGCAACTTGCCAGTGCTGTGCTGCTTCCCCTCCATTTTCTTTGTCTCTTTCTTGTTACTGTTTTCTTTTCTTTTTTATCCTGCTCCCTGCCTCATTTTATACCCATGGTCTCATGAAGCATGTGCCTCTCCCCCCACTTCCTTTGTCAGCAGTACCCATTCACATCCTTCGAAAGTGAGTAGTTTGTGTGCTCCCATGGAGTAAGCACTACATTCCACTGTTTGGTGGTTACCACTTATACTAGTGCTGTATCACTTTTTAAAAACGTCCTTTCTCTACAATCCTTCTGTTTCTCGACATTTTTTTTATTTTTCCTTATTTCTTTTCCTCTTTCTTCCCATCCTTTTTTTTTAAATAATTTTGTGCAGTGGGAAACTCCATATACAACAGTGCCTGCCTCTGGGACCTCCACAGGCACCATTGTGTGTTTCCTCTATAGATCAAGCTCCGAATTTTCACTAAGCTTTGTGGCTAACATTTGCATAAGTACTTCACTTCTTTAATTATTTCTTTTTAATTTATTTCCTTTCTTCATATTCTTCTCTATTTCCCCACCTGTTCTTTAATCTTCTTCTTTAATCTCCACCTCTTTTTACATGCTATAGAGCTGATGCTCCACATCTTCTGCCTTCACGCTTGGTAGCCCCTGCCTCCCCAATCGGTAATGCTGGTCTCCACAACTTCCAAAGGTGACAGTGCACAATCTCAGGA
The DNA here is from genome assembly GCF_000299155.1 of Elephantulus edwardii. Classification (NCBI taxonomy): domain Eukaryota; kingdom Metazoa; phylum Chordata; class Mammalia; order Macroscelidea; family Macroscelididae; genus Elephantulus; species Elephantulus edwardii. The sequence goes on from NW_006399918.1 coordinate 3,508,574, forward strand.
AACAGACTCTTTCCTTCTACAATCCTCAGTCAACAGTATGCTTTTCCTTGGAAAAAAATGTAGCTTTCTTTTTGTAGCTGTGTTTAGTACTTAATACTTGCACCTAGTACATGCTGCTTTCTTTCTCCTCCTTTTGTTTTTCTTTTGTTCTTTTGTCTATTTTTATTATTTCCATCAGTTATAAGCCAGTGATCCCACTCAGCCATACCTGTTGTACCCACCTATCTATTGTGTAAGTGGCACCACCAAGCTAGAGTACCACTGGATCAGTGATGAATAGTGCTTATCTCCCATTGAACCTGTCCTCAGATGATATACATAACAAATGTTTAAGGATTCTCCCCAACATTCCAATGAGTAGAAACTCATTATTATTTTCACTTTGGTACAGGCTGTGAGCATCTCAGATTGCCAAAGTAGGGACAGAGTAGCATGCCTACCTGGTTCCTAAATATATTAAAATAAAATGAAAAACCAAGGTGAAGCAAAATAACACACAATTAACAAATTAATACAATAACATCACAATGTGTCACAAATGACAGACAGCTTCAAATTTCTCTCAAACAATGGAAGAAAATGTGGAACCAGAAAACTTTCCAGGGAAAGAAATGCTCTTGGAATTATTGGTCAAGAATTAAAAAGAATTATGTTTAGGCACATTCAAAGATTAAGAGAGAAAAAAACAGATAAAAATCAAGGAAACCACAAACAAAACTAGAAGAGTTTAAAAAAAACCCTCAAGAATAAATTGAAAAAGTGGAAAATTAGAAATGTTTCAAAAACATCAACAAGAAATTTAGATTTCTATTAAATTTTCAGAAATAGATAATGCATTTAAAGAGTAAAATAGTATACTTGTACTAGCAGAAAACAAATTAAGACAAATCTAGTATAGGAAAAATTAGAAAAATAATAAAAAGAAATGAAGACAGTCTAAGTGTATATGGAATACCATTAGAAGTAATAACAAATATATGACAATAATTCCAGAACAAGGCAAGGAAAAAAAAGGACTAAAATGTTCAACAAATTTGTGGGAGAAACTCCTAATATTAGAAAAGACTAAAAGATACGCAATCAATAAGTTCAATAAGACCCAAATAGGATAGATCACAAAAGAAAGTCACCAAGATACACTATAATCAAATTTTCTAAAATCAAAGACCAAGACAGGGTTCTTTAAAGTAGCTCAGGTAAAACAAAAAGTTATCTATAAAGATTATTGGAGAAGCAATAAGACTAATTTCTTACAGGAACCATGCAGGCAAGAAGGAAATGAGGTTTCAATATATAAACTCTGAAAGAAAAATAAAATGCTAACCATGAATCATATATCTAACAAAACTACCTCACAATTATGATTATCATAACTGTGAGATAGAAAACCAGAATATTCCCACATAAGCAGAGATGAAAGGAATTAATAAAAAATAGATCAACCTTAATATTGTAGAGATAGGAAGATAACGAGTAAAATGTGTTTGAGGATCCTACACAGCCAGCATACTCAATACAATGTGCTATGTACTATAAATTTTAACCACTACAATATTAATGTGGCAGGATTAGGATTGGTTCTGTGAAGATATAATTCACCTTATCTGATTAAGGAGAAGTCTCCTCATGGGTAGGGACTGTATTGAACATATATTTTGACTCTCTAGCAAAAAAGCAAGCAAGCTTTTTGTCAGATCTACATATGGCTTTGCACAAAATTTGTGCTGGCAAAAGGACAAATATTACATGATGCCACTGTTGTAGAATGGGACTGTCCTTGGGGTTGGGGAGAGAATGAGTAAGATGGGTTCAATAATGTATACTGCACTGAAACAGAGGTGGGAGAGAACCGTCTAAAAGAGAGATGTAACTGGGTATTTCTGTCATCACAGGAGACTAGAGCGAGGGCTGCATGGTGGAGGGGACCTGGGGGAGGGTTTGTAAAACAATGAAAGAATCTTTTCTTTTACTTTTCCATAATTTTTGGACTCATGTACTTATAACTTGTTAGTCAAATTTGTGTCTTCTAGGTTGCAACACCCCCATGATACATCCTGAAGGATATGTACATGTACAGCCAAGCACAATCAATAAGAGTGCATCTGAATTCCAAAATCAATCTCCATAATAGTCTATGTGTTTCCTACTGCCAAAGGGGCCCTTTAGAGTAGTGAGAGAAGATCTTCACCCTGAAACCCACAGCGTCCCTTTTCAGCAGGAAGTAGCTAAGAGAATGCGCCGTCCCCTTTTCCTTATGAATCAGGGTGAGGTCTCTCTCAGGGAGGAGTGATGGGGAGTGGCAGGGGATACACTGACAAGGAGGATTGATCAGAACTGGCTTTGGCAGGCACTGTGGCATTTGGACAAGAACAAACTGGGAGGAGGGTGGAGAGAATGGTGCAGCAATGAATGAGTGGAAGCCCAAAATCTCTGTAAATGTTTATGAAAATTAATAAAATATAATTATAGAAAAAAAATAAAAAATGAAATGGAGTTAAAAAAAAACAAACAAAATTTGTGCTGGGCAAATCTACCATTATGGATAATTTTAAAGTTCTAGAGAGCAAAGATATCAGTTTAAAGACTAAGGTGTATCTAACACAAGTCATGGAGTTTTCAGTTGCTTTGCATGCATATGAAAGTTAGATAATGCGGTGTTGTGCATCACCCAAGCCATATGGCACCTGAGCCGTGTATTGTCTCAGTTATACAGTGGATTTCTTCCAGTCAGTTAGCTAAGTACCCATCTTAAAAATTACTTAGTGTAGCTTGGAATGTTTTCCTGCTGGGAACACTTGATGATGGCCCAACAGCCTGAAAGCCTCCTGGTCCTGCTGCCTTGATCCTTGAATCCACTGCCTGGAAGACCCAACCCTGCTGCCCAGATTCCCAGACCCACTGTCTGGAGGATATGGCCCTGCTTCCTAAATGCCCCCAACCATTGTCTGGATGCCCCAGCCCTGCCACCAGCAAGATAACTCACTGCCACCTCTCTGCCTCAGTGAAACCAATATCACAGGTGAAGCCATTTCCTCCCTCCTACCAGAGCTTGCACTGTCTTTAGCCCCTGGTGCTTTGGACTTGCCTACCAGCAGTAGTTTCCTAACAGGGAAGGCTGTTAATTCAGAGGTCATATCTCTCCCCAACTTACTTCAAAGTTTTCCCTTGAGTCAAAAGAAAAGAGTGAAACTCAGGAAGAATAGCTGCCCTGCTCACCTCTGGAATAGTGACTTCATGAGTCAAGGTTTTAAGATCAAGTGCCTCCTAAGATCTCAAGCATGGAAATCTCTACCTCAGCAATGACACAGAAGAAGCAGACTACCTCACACTCTATACAAACCCAAAGAGAGATGACACCCCCCCCCCAAAAGTGACACAGTATCAATGGATTTCCTGAAGCCAGAAAGTCTGATGGAACTTCCTGAATCAAATGTCAAAAGAACAACAATTAAATATTTACAATGGGTGAAAGACAAACTTGAAGAATTACAGGACTATGCAAGCAAAAACCAAGACAAGCTTAAAAAAAAAGAAAGAAACCAAGACAATGTAGATCAAAAGAATGATGCATTAGAGGCTCTGTGAAAAATAAGAAACCACAACTAAGGATATGATAACCAATATTTCAGATGCTGTCAACAAGTTGGGGGGAACATACAAACAGAGTAAAAGGGATGGAACACAGAACTAGCGAAATAGAAGACACAGATGTCATCACTGATCTACCAGAACAAAAAGAAGAATCAAAAAGGAAAGAAAAAGAAAAAAAAAACCCCTAAGAATAATGTGAGACATCAAGAGGAATAATGTGAACATAATTGGAATCCCAGAACAGGAAGAAGCAGGTAAAGGCACTGAGACAGTTGTGGAAGAATTACTACAAGAATACTTTCCAGGCATAATGAAGAATAAGAAAATTAAGGAACACCATATAGATTAGACCCCAAAAGAAAAACAAAGGCTTATCACAGTCTAATTTGCCACACTAAAGATCAGGAAAGAATTCTAAAAGCAGCTAGGGAGAAATGAAGAGTAACTTATAAGGAAGAGCAAATAAGATTGTCAATTTCTCAGTAGAAACCATGTGAGCAAGGAGACAGTGGAATGGCATATATTGAACACTCAAATAATGTAACTGTCAACCTATAATACTGTACCCAGAAAAACTGTCCATCAAATACGAAGGAAAGATCAAGATAGATATTCTCAGAGAAGCAGAACCTACGGAGTTTGTCAAAACAAGATCAGCACTGCAGGAAACACTGAGGGAAGTCCTTCTTACAGAGATGTCACAGAAAGCAGGATGGAGCAAAGTAACAAACAACAACATAAAAAAGAACTCAACAAAATGATGTCAATACAAACTTGTTGCTTAATAATTACACTGAATGTGAATAGCTTAAATGTACCACTGAAGAGAAAAAGAACAGCATATTGGATAAAAACCTAAACCCCATCAATATGCTGTCTACAAGTGACACACCTGTAAAGTGAAGATAGAGAAAGACTAAAATTAAAAGCTTGGGAAAAATATATCAAGCAAATGCATGCAGAAAAAAGAGCAGGAGTTTATTAATAATAGAAGGATATGTTGTTGTTGTTATGTGCCATAGAGTCGCTTGTGACTCATAGCTACCCTATGTACAAGAGCCCTAAACTCTGCTCTGTCCTGTGCCAATTGCACTGTCTCTGACACTCCCATCCCAATTGCCCAGTCACTGAATCAATCCACCTCATAGAGGGCCTTTCCCTTCTGCGCTGTCCTTTCACCCTCCCAAGCATGATGTCCTTCTCCAAGGACTGGTCTCTCCTTACATGTCCAAAGAATCCTTGCCTCCAAGGAGCTGCCTGGTTTAACCCCCTCCAGAATGAATCCGCTTGTTTTCCTAGCAGTCCATGGTACCCTCAATACACTTTTTCAGCACCATAGCTCAAAGGCCTCAATTCTCCTTCTATCCCCCTTAGTCATTATCCAACTCTCTGATGCATAACGAGTGATAGCAAAGACCATGGCCTGTATCCATAGAGACACCATTGCTCTTCAGTACTTTGGAGAGGTCTCTAACAGCAGACTTTCACATGGCAATAAGTCTTTTAATTTCCTGGCTGCTGGTGCCAAGAGTGTTGACTGTGGAGCCAAGCAAACTAAAGCTATAAATGATTTCAATCTCTTCAACATCCATCCTGATGCTGCCAATCAGTCCAATGGTGAGAATCTTTGTCTTCTTGACATTGAGTCTCAATCCATATTGAAGGCTGCAGTCCTTGACCTTCTGCAGCAAGCGCTTTAGTTCCTGCTCAGTTTCAGTAAGCAGGAGTGTGTCATCTGCATAATGCAGATTGTTGATAGATCTTCCACCATTCTTGACCCCACATTCCTCCTCACAAAGCCCAGCCTCCTGGATAATCTGTTCTGCATACAGGTTGAAAAGGTATGGAGACAGGACACATCCCTGGCATACACCCTTCCAAATTTTGAACCATGCAGTGTTTCCTTGCTCTGTTCTGACGACTGCCTCTTGGTCCAAGTATAGGTTTCATATTAGCAAGATCAAGTGTCCTGGGATCCCCATCCTTCTCAGAGTCAGTCACAGTTTGTTATGATCCACACACTCAAATGCCTTTGCATAGTCAAACACAGATAGACATTCCTCTGGTATTCCCTGCTTTCAGGTAAGATCCATCTAACATAAGCTACAATATCCCTAGTACCACGACCCCTTCTAAACCCAACCTGGACTTCTGGCAGTTCTCTGCTGATGTGCTGTTCCAGTAGTTTTTGGATAATCTTCAGTAGAATCTTGCTTGCATGTGAAATCAGTGAGATTGTTCTATAGTTCACACACTCTGTTTGGGTCACCTTTCTTTGGGATGGGAACAAATATATCTCTTCCAGTCAGTTGGCCAAGTGGTTGTTCTCCAGATTTCTTGGCACAACTTAGTGAGCACATCCAGGGCAGCATCTGTTAGCTGAAATATGTCATTTGGTATACTATCTATTCCTGGAGCCTTATTTTTTGTCATTTCCTTCAGAGCAGCCTGAACTTTCCCCTTTATCTCCATAGGCTCTTACTCATATATTGTTTCATGAAATTCTTCTATGTCTGCCTATTCCTTTTGATACAGTGACTCAGTATATTCTTTTGATCTTCTTTTAATACTTCCTGGATCATTTAATATTCTGCCTAAAGCATCCTTGATTATAGCAACTCAAGGTTCTACTGAAGATTATCCAAAAACGATTATAACAGCACATCAGCAGTCTTTAAAATGACATCTCTGTGCCTTAATACCTTGGAGAGGTATTTACCCAATGCAATATGTCTTCTGATTCATTGGCTGCTGGTGCCAAAAATGTTTTGTAGATCCAAACAAGATGAAGTTGTACAATTTCAACTTCTCCGTCTGTCATGATGTTGTTTTTTTGGTCCAGTCATGAGGATTTTTGTCTTCTTGATGTTGAGATGTGGTTCATATTGAAGGATGTAGTCTTGTTTTTCCACAGCAAGCATTTCAAGTATTCTTCACTTTCACCAAGCTATGCTGTGCTATCTACACAATGGAGTTTGCTGAAGTCTTCTCTGATTCTACATTTTTTTAAATAAAATCTAGCCTCTCAAATTATACAGTTTGAATAGATATGGACAAAGGATACAGTCCTGCCTTACATCTTTCTTGATTTTAAATTATACCATGTCTCCTTGTTCTGTTCTGATGGCTGCTTTTCATCTAAGTACAGGTTTCATTTGAGCACAATTAAGTGTGCTGTGATTCCCATTCTTTTTAATGTTAGCCATTGTTATCCACAGTAAAATGCCTTTGCATAGTCAATAGAACACAAATAGACAACCTTCTGGTATTCTCTCCTTTCAGCCAAATTCCATCTCACATCAGCTATGATATTCCTGGTGTCCCTACATGAACTAAAGGAAATTCCTTAACATGTTGTTTGGTGCCAATTAAAATAGATTCCAATTTATGGGCCATCTCCTCCCATGTGATTAACTGCCTCTGAAAACCTGCCAGAAGGTCAGCTATGGGTCTGTTCTGACTCCACAGTACACAACGATTACTACAATGTTTAACAAATGTAAAATAAAAAAAATATATTTATAAATATGTGATATATTTTTATATTACATAGAATTGGCAATTTTTCATATTGCTTCTTTTTGAAAACAGTTGTCCCTGGAAAAGAAAATCAATATCAATATGTATAATTCTAGAAATAAAAATTGTAATTGGGTTTATGATTGGCATTTTATACTCAGTACATTAATAGAAAAAAAGAAGAAAAAAGATTCAAAGTATGATTTGGTATTGCACAGAATGGATAAATGGGCTTTAAAAAAGTAATTAATTAAAAATACCGACAACAACAACAACAGAAAACCCAACTACAACAAAATAAGCCAACAAAAAAAAACCCAACAAGTTGAGACTTTGCCTGTTCTCCACCATTCTCTCAATTCTGCTGCACTCAAGTCCATTGTTTCAGTCACATTTTAATCCTTTTTATTGACACCTTTTCAAGGACTGATCCCTCCTTATAAATATCCAAAATATGTAAGACAATGTCTCATCAACCTTGCTTCCAAGGAACACCCTGGCTGTTCTTTTTCCAAAATATGTGTTTGTTTTTTTGACAGTATATACTATGTTCAATACTATAATTCAAATACATAAATTCAATAGATAGAGACTACAATTTAAAGGTAGCATTCTTGTTTGGTCTTCTTGATTCATTGTCCAGTTTTCACACATATAGGAAGCAACTGAAAAACTCATGGTTCATGTGAGGCATATTTTACTTTTCAAATCACACTGTCTTTGCTTTTTAGCAATTTAAAGAGGTACTCCCCAGCAGAACTGCTTAATGAAATAACGAATCATTTGTTTTCTTGCTTGCTCCTTCCCCAGATATTCATTGTGAATCCAGGTAAAATTAAGTCATTGACAACTTCAGTCTTTTCTCCTAAGTATTAGAGACAAAGCTTCACCATCTTTGCCTCCAAGGAGGAAAT
>NW_006399918.1:3529683-3540921 GCF_000299155.1 Elephantulus edwardii
GGGAAGACCCTCTATGAGGTGGATTGATTCAGTGACTGGGGTAATCGGGATGGATGTGTCAGAGGCAATGAGATTGGCACAGGATAGAGCAGGGTTTAGGGCTCTTGTACATGGGGTTATATGAGTCGCAAGTGACTCGACGGCACATAACAACCACAACAACAATCCCTTGTGTTTTATCATTCTGAAGTCTTTTTTTAATCAGAGATTAGTTTTGTCATTCCTGCTTTTTTGAAGATGCCATTTTGCTGCTATACTTTTTTACAGCTCTTGATTTTGAACCTATCTTTCTTTTCATTTCCTAGATGTATCTCTTGTAGACAAAATATTAATGGGCTTTGTTTTTTTATCCATTCTGCTACTCTTTTCCTCTTAATTAGTGTATTTAGTCCATTCACATTAAGTGTGATTACCGACAGGCCAACTTTTAGCACTGACATTTTGCTATGTTTCTTTTTCTGTTGTTTTTTATTACTATGGTCCATCCACTTAAAATTTCTTGTAGATTTGGTATTGTTTTCCCAAATTCCTTAAATTCCTTCTTTTATGCAAAGGATCTAATATCTCTTTCATATTTAATGGACAGTTTTGATGAATGCAGGATCCTTGGTTGATAATTGTTTTCTTTCAACTTTCTATATATACTATCCTATTGTCTTCTTGCTCGCATGGTTTCTGCTGAGAAATCACAACTTAATCCAATTGCTTTTCCTTTGTAGGTGTCTCTTTTTCTCATGCTGCTTTTAGTATTTTACCCATATATTTTATTTTGAAGAATTTGACCGTGACACATCTTGATGTTTTCCTTTTTGGGTTCAATTTATTTGATGTTCACTGAACTTCTTGAATTTGGAACATGTATTTCCTCCTTCTTCATAATACCTTCCACAATTTTCTCAGTGATTTCCCTGTTCTTCTAATATTCTGGAATTCCAATCATATGTATGTTGTTCTTCGTGATATCATCACACACGATCTCTCATTTTTCTTCTAGTATGTTTCCGTTGAGGTTCTTTTCTTCCAGCTCACTGACTTTCTGTCCCGTTTCTTCGGTTCTACTCTTATTGTCCCTCCAGCATGTTGGACATTTCAACCATGTTGGTCTTAATATTCTTAATTGCATTGTTATTAATTTTCACTATTTCCAGTACTTTCATGGCTGTATACTCTCTATCTTGTGATGCTTTTTAAACTTCTTTTACTTCTTTATCTATAGTTTAAATCATTTCTTCCATCTTTTGCATTTTCTTCCTAAGTTGTGCAAGTTTCTGCCCATCAATATAGTTCTTCTGGCTCCTTGTGTCTGGAGCATTTACCTTCTTAATGGCTTCCATTGTTTCTTCCATATTTGTATCTTTTTCTGTAGCTGTTCAAATAACTTCACATCAATATATTTCTTCTGGTTTTATGCCTCTAGGGCATTCTCTTTATTTGTGACTTCCGTTGTTCCTTCCATCATTTGTGTTTTCTCTCCTACCTGCTCAAATGCCTCTATATCAACATTTATCTTCTAACATCTTAACTTCTGTGTATTCATTGAGTCTGAAATATTGGGGTTTTTTTTGGTTTGTTTTTTTTTTTTACAGTATTTGAAACTACCTGCTGCTTTATTGACATTTTTGTGAAGTTTTTCTTGGTAAGTATTAGGCTGTTTCTGTTGTGTCTGAGTAAGTTGTTGATAGTTCTTGTCTTTATTATGTTATTAATTAGTTGCCAGTTTAAAATATTCAATCTTTAGGGTGAGCTACTCACTCTACTGCACGTCCTTTCTGGGAAAATATATGCCTTTTCTAAAGGTCTTGAGGTTCTTTCTGGTCTGCAATGTAGCCCTTCAGGAATCTGACCTTATTGTAGATGAAAACTCCGTTTTCATCCTTCATGTACAGAGTGGCTGAGTGGTGCAGGATCAGGTTCTCCACTCAGGCAGTTTCTGTCTAGGGAGCTTTCGAGTCAGCTCTCTTTCTCACAGGTCAGTGTGCCAACTGAGAAAGTCTTTTTCCTGATTGTAGCATTCTGTTCCAAACCCTGTTGTCCTGTTTTGTCTCTGGGATGGCCCCACAGTGGTGAAGGCAGGGATCCTCAAGTGGAGGATCCTTTCCCCAGGGGAGTTTCAGTCCATTCTCTCCCGAGCACACACCTGAAAGTACTAACTCTGGGGAAGAGTGTCTCACCTGATGGTGCCTTCTCTCCTGAAGCTTAATGTTTTCCTTTGTCTCTGGTGTGGAGCGAGATCAGGGGCACTGACTTAAGTAGTTTAAGTGCAAGGGGGTTTCAAGTCACCTCTCTTTCTCACAGTTCAGTATGCCAGCTGAGAAAGTCTTTCCCTTTCCCCTGTTTTTAACTCTCTATCCCAAACTATCTTGTCCTGTTTGGCACATGGGATTTCTATTCAATATTGTGTTTGAAGTACTTGTTAGGAAAAAACAATAAGAGAAGAAAATGAAAGGCATACAAATGGTAAAGAGGTGATAAAAATAATACATGCAGCGACATGTTAGTGTGCACAGAAACCCCCAGAGATTCAACAAAAAACCTATTAGACCTACTAGACCAATTTAGCAGAGTCATAGGATATAAGATCAAAATACAAAAATCAGTGGGATTTCTCTACAGTGACAAAGAAAATATGTAAAAGGAAAGTAAGTAAGCAATATCATTTACCATAGCCAACCACAAATTAAGATACTTGGGAAGAAACCTAACTAGAGACACAAAAGACTGTTCTAAGGAAAACTACAAGTCACTACTTCAAGAAACAGTAAGAGACTTCACTAATGGAAAAATATTTCCTGTTTATAGGTAGGAAGGATCAATGTAGTGAAAACGACAATCCTATCAAAAGCACTCTACATATTTAACACAATCCCAGTATAGATATCAAACTCATTTTTTTCAAAGAGAGAGAAAAGAAAACTAGCAAGTTTATTTGGAAAGGAAAGAAACTCTGAATAAGCAAAGCACTTCTGAAAAACAAAAATGAAATGGGAGGCATAGCATTCTTTGATTTCAAAAGCTACTGCAATAACCAAAATGGCATGATATTAGGACAATTGCAGACACATAAACCAATGGATCAGATTTTCATTTTAGTGAGTTTACAAAGAGATTGGATTCTTTCATTCATTAATTCACATACATTTTCCTCCTTTTTCCTCCCCCACCCCAGTTCTCCTTGTAAGACTATTAATTGTCATGTACATGGTTTCTAATTCTTCATTCCTTTCAGATTGTCCTTCTTTTCACCCATTCCAGTTCAGTGTTCATAATCTATCCATTCCTTTTCCACTCTCTCTCCATCTCTGTCTTGATCCTATTATTACAATCATTGACTTATGTAGTATTTGTTCCTTTGTGACTGGGAATATACTCCAAAGAAATCAAAGCTGAGACACAAACAGATATATGTACACCCATGTTTATCACATAATTACTCACAGTATCATAGAGATTGGCCAACAACTCAACAACCTGTTGCCCATCAATAATTGAATGGATAGAGAAACTATAGTACATTGACACAATGAAATACTAGACAACATTGAAAAAATAATGAACTCCTAAATAACTACACAATGTGGGTGAGTCTGGAACACATTAAACTGAGTGAAAAATCTTAGTCACAAAGTAACAAGTACTGCCTAAACCCTTTATTGAAATAATTGACTCTTAATATTAAATCTTTGAAAAGCATATACAGTGAGATGGATTTGTGGGTATAGTGTGGGTATAGTGTTTGGATGTGTGTATACATAAGTGTGTGTAAAGAATCTAGATGCAAATTATGTGGAAATTTCTTGTACTTTTATTGTAACTTTTCTCTAAATTTAAAGTGAGGTCAGAATAAAATGTTACAAAGCAAAAAAAGAGAAACAAAAATAAGACAGCCAGCTTGTGTAGAATGCTACTACCGCAATAGGTGATTCTTATTTCCTTTGAGGATAGCACAAAATCCCACACGGTTAATTCCTAATTTCCCCACCAAAAGACAGGCCTTGTCAAGCTTGGTCCCAAGAGAATCTTGCTGCTGCTCTAGGATAATCTTATTTCTATCTAATTGTTTATGCTGTACTCACCGGAGGCTTCCCTTCCAGCCTCTGTTCTATGATGCTCAAAGCTGACTACAACTAAAAGACCTAGACCAAAGAGGGACCTAGGGTTCTTAAATCCCCTTTCTATCTATCTCCAATATATAGACTGTGGTCTTCAGTTTTATTCAGATGTAAAAACCCTTGCCATTGAGTCAATTTTTATCTTCCAGGACAAAGCAGAACTATCTCATAAGATTTCCAAGGCTGTTTATATTTATGGAAGGAGATTGCCATGTCTTTATTCTGTGCAGTGGCTAGTTCAGCTGCTTTCCTTTCAATTAACAGTCAAGCACTTCATCATCACACTCTAAAGTTTCATAGAAATTGCTTATTTTCTTTGTCCATGTCCTATATAATAAGAGGCCTTACCCGTGAGTGAGGTGAATGTGCAGAATGTCTATGGAATTAGGACATACAACATCTGAAGAGAAGAGATAAGATACAAATTTTCATATCAACTTTATGATGACTTTCATGTTGACCATATATTGACTTCTGGTGATAACTACAGAGTTCATTAGAATTTACATAAAATTTCAAATATAAGCTAGTTTATTTATACCTGATAAAAGAATTCAAGATTATATGTGATAAATTACTCTTCCCTGACTGACTTGTTTGATTCTATCCGTTCACTCCTGGGTAATAAAAAGGGCTGATTTATTGAGTTTAATGAACAAAGGTTGTGAGAGCAACAGTGTTTCCCTTTGTTTTTTCATACATGGTCCTTATGTTGTTGACATTAAAAGTTATGAAATTCTTTTAAGTTGGATGTGACTGAGGAGAAACAAGTATGGTGTTAATAATTTTTTTGGGCAATGACTTAATTTTCCTGAATACTGATCATGATTTCTATTTGGAGAACAAGTAGAAAGTTTAATTAATTGATAAAAATACTATTTGGTCTCACATTTTCTTTTTTTTTTTTTTTTTTGCCTACAGCACCCGGTATTCCCAGGTGGTCTCCCATCCAAGTACTAACCAGGCCCGACCCTGCTTAGCTTCCGAGATGGTCTCACATTTTCTAAATCAATTAATCAGAAAAATGCCAAACCCCATTGGTTTAGCATCCCTAAAATTGCCATTTCAGAAACTGAGGCTAACATTTTAAGGTTGCCCTTCTGTTTAACATCCATTCAGACATGAGGGTTTAATAACTGTGCATTCCTTTATTTTGCTTACAAAAAATAGAAGAAATAGAAATTGTCTTATTGCCAGATAGGACTAACAGTAAACTGTTACCGTAATTTACTAAATCAAAATGTTACCTTCCAAAGAAAGTACATCCAGTGGGATCTTTGCTTCTTCTTTTTATAAGGTAAGATAATGGCAACAAAATTCTTAAGTATATTTCCCATATGAACATTGAATAAAGTTTTTATTTCTTCATATCCCCAAATCAAATTATTAATGCAATTTTCAGAATATTTATCCTAATTAATTGAATCTATAACTGGAGAGATGACTTTCATCTGCTCCTTTCTGTAAAATGCTTGTCTGTCAGATACTGTCCTAACTCTAAGCCTTCAAATTAATATACACTAGGAAGAAGGATTGGTCATCCACTTCTGAAATAATAGGCCTTCAAAAGTCCTATGTACAATACAGCACACTTAGATTAGCAGATATGGCAACTGAGGCTGAGCCCTCAAATATGGAAACACAAAGGAGGAGGAACAGTTGTAAGCAGACACTAGTGATTGGAACACAGAATGTGAGAAGCATGAATGTAGGAAAATTGTTAAGAAAGAAATGGAATTAAAAAAAAATACTGACATACTAGGTATTGGTGAAGTGAGATGGACTAGTATGGGACATTTTGAGTCAGACAAACCTATGATCTACTATGCCAGAGATGAAAAGATGAGGCTAAATGGGGTATTTTTCATAGTTAAAGAAGTCATTTTTAGATCCATTTTGAAATATAATGTTGTGAGTGACAGGATAATATATACATGTGTACAAGGAAGTTCAGTAAAAACCACTATAATTCAAATATATACATCAACAGCTAGAGTCAAAGAGGAGGAAATAGAAGATTTCTACTAACTTTTGCAGTCAGAAATCAATTGAAAATGCAATCAAGATACATTTTAAGGGGTGACAGGAATGAAAACGTTACGAACAAGAGAAAAAGGATCAGAAGTTGGAAAACATGGACTTGGTAACAAAAAATGAAGCTGGAGATAGAATTATAGAATTCTGTACAATCAATGATTTTATTCACTGCAAATATTTTTTATAAGAAATCTAAATGCAGGCTGTGTACATGGATTTCACCTGGTTGTATGCATAGGGATCAGATTGATAATATCTGTGGAAAGAATAACTGGAGAAGCTCAATGTCAGCTGTGAAAACTAGGCCAGGTGCTGACTGTGGATCAGACCATCACCTTTCTCATAGGCAAGTTCAACCTGAAGCTAAAGAAAATGAAATCAAATACATGGGAATCAAAATTTGACCTTGAGTCTATCCTACTAAAATTTCAAAACCATCTCAGGAACAGGTTTAAGGTCTTGAACACTAAAGAGCGAAGACCAGATGAGCTGTTCAAAAGGTCACTACAAAGAGAAGAAAGAAAAGACCAAGATGGATGTCAGAAAAGACTTTGAATATTGCTCTAGAGTGCTCCGAGAAGCCAAAGCAAAGGGAAGAAATCCAGAAATTAAGGAGCTATACAGAAGATTTCAAAGGCAGCATGTGAAAACAAAGTAGTGTTATAATGAAATGTGCAGAGAACTGGAGTCAGAAAATCAAAAGGGAGGCTCAGCATTTCTTAAGCTGAAGAAATGGAACAAATATTTTAAGCCTTGAGTTGCAATACTTAAGGATGCTTTGAACAGAATATTAAATGATCTGGGAAGCATTAAAAGAAGATGGAAAGAGGATACAAAGTCGTTGCACCAAAATGAATTGGCAGACACGGAAGAATTTCAAGAAACAATGTATGAACAAGAAACTGTGATGATGAAGGAAGAAGTTCAAGCTGCTCTGAAAGAATTGGTTTAAAACAAGGCCCCAGGAATTGATGGCATAGAAAATGACATATTTCAACAGACACCACCCTGGATGCACTTACCAAGTTATGCCAAGAAATCTGGAGGACAACCCACCTGGCCAAATGACTGGAACATGTTCATATTTGTTCCCATTCCAAAGAAAGGTGACCAGATAGAAATTTTCCAAGAATATCATTAATACCATATGCAAGCAAGATCCTGCTGGATATTATAAAAAAACAACTGGAACATCACATCAACAGAGAACTGCCAGAAGTGCAGGCGAGGTTTAGAAGAGGCCTTGGTACTAAAGATATTATAGGTAATGCCAGATTGATCTTGGTTGAAAGCAGAGAGTACCAGAGGAATGTCTATCTGTGTTTCATTGACTGTGCAAAGGCGTTTGACTGTGTGGATCACAACAAACTGTGGCTGACTCTGAAAAGAATAGGAATTTCAGAACACTTGAATGTGCTTATGCGAAACCTGTACTTAGACCAGGAGGGATTCATCAGATCAAAGCAAGGAAACACTGCATGTTTAAAAATCAGGAAGGGTGTATGCCAGGGATGTGTCCTATCTCCACATCTTTTCAATCTGTATGCAGAGCAAGCAGATCATCCTAAAGCCTGGGCTCTATGAGGAGGAATGTGGCATCAGGATTGGAGGAAGACTCATCAACAATGAAATCAAAACAATCAAACAATGATTCAAACCAGGTGCCTTTAGGTTAGTAATGCAATTCTTTGAGTGTTCTACCCCTAAGCCCTTGAGCTCCCTAATTATACCTAAAAACAGTGGAAGTAATCTCATTATATAAGTTTTACAAAACTTCTACAAAGATATTGGCCTTTTGTTATTCCTATTTTACATGAGGGTAATTAGAAACATAGAAACAAACAACTTACTAAAAGCCATATTGTTTGAAGAGGGAACTGGATCTCTGAGCTAAAATTAGTCCTTTTTTTCAGAACAGAATTCTTTATAAAAAAGTAATCTAAACCAGGACCTTAAGCATAATGAAGGTGAAGGTGGACAGACCTTTAGCAAACCATTAAAAAGTAATAATTTTCCCATATGGAGATAATGTAGGCTCTCCTTTCCCCGACCCTACAGATTCTTGACCTCAGTCAATCCTTTCTCAGAAGTCCTAGCAAGAGAGTCAAGCTTCAGTACCTCTTTCAAGGAAAATTATTTGTTCCAGTTCATGAAAGTCAATTTAAATTATAAATACATATGGATAAGATTAATTTCGTCCCGTTTGATCACTTGTGTCAGGTGTTATGACTGCTTTATCTCCTGTAATTTCCCCATTTTCTGCTTTGTCTCGAGGAGGCAGAGTGTGTGAAATAAGGAGTTGGACTGTGCTTTCATAGAAGCAAAGGATCTTTGTTATTTACAGAGTTCCCAGGTCGTGAGACAAGGTAGAATGAAAAATATTGCCATCTCATCAGAAACTTTGCATCATTGTTTATCAAAGTCAGCTGTGGATGTTAATGGAAGTGAAGGGGAAAACCCTCAGTTTCTTTGTTTCTTACAAGTGGAGCTTGTTGAAGACCTTCAGATGGAAAGCAACTGAATAGGTCTACCTGGTAGCCTAGAGGGTAAGGAGTTGTGCTGCCAACTGAAAGGGGGGCAATTCAAATCCACCAACTTCTTGATGAGAGGAAATATGGGCAATCCCTTCTCATGAAGTGTATCATGAAGGCTCAACTATGAGTTTGTTCTGACTCAAAAGCGATCCATGAGTGAGATGGTTAGTGACTATCAGAAGCTCCTGCTCCTGACTCGTCATTCGGTGAGTTTATCACTGCCAGGCTAAGTAGTAGTTTTGGCCTTTACATAAGTTTACATGATTTTTACTGAGTTACACATTCATTTATATCCATAATAGGTCATTGGTTAAAATTACAGATATAAGAAGCATTCATGTCGAAACGCTACTTAATGAGGAACATAAAAATCGTTACTCAAAATAAAATTAATGTTTTAAAAAATGACTCAGAACTCATCAGTAGATTATCATTAAAATGAAAATAATATTAATAATTATACAAATCTTCAATCTATAAAAAGTAGAGATACAAATATAAATCAAATGTCATTCACTCACCACGGCCATTTTTGCTATACTTGTTTCTCATCCTATTTTTAAGTAAAAATTTATGGATACAATCACAATCTTAATCTCTTCAGTTCTTTTCCTTTAGTTCCAACCACTATACTAAGGTTGTGTGTCTTGCTCATATACAAAATGTAAATTTAAAATGACATATGATACTATGTAATGTTTTAATCTGTATTTTATTTTTTATATTTACTCACATGGATCATCAAAAAAGTTTTAATTAATACTTTTCTTTAGCACTTAAATACAGCCTTCCAAAGTGGTTAATTAGTAATTATTAATATTAGGAATATTTTTCAGGCTCTAAATGTCAGGAAGAAAAAGAAAAATTATCAAGGAAATTTTTGTATTACCCTTCACTGTAACAAGTAGTTACATTTCAATTGCTATTTTAATGCCTATATATACACTTGTGAATAAAATGTGTCTATAAACTACATTTATTTTTAATCATTATATTAGAGTTTGTTCAATAATGTGAAACACTTACTAAATGCATACAAATCAAATTTGTTAATATGTCTGAGTCTATTATAGGCTTTAATCAAGTTAACTTGCAATGTAACCTTTAATGATAATGTTTTTATTTCAAATAGTGTATTTTGTGTTGTTGTTGTTATGTGCTGTCAAGTTGGAACCGACTCACAGGTCACCCTCTAGTGGATTTTCAGAGGTTCTACATTGCACAGAAGATCAACCTTCTTTATCCCATGGAGCAGGTGGTGGATTTGAACTCCCTGTCTTTGGGTCAGCAACGCAATTCCATTCCTTAACACTAGACTACCAGCTTTTGTTGATAAGTACCGTGGAGTCAGAACCAGCTCATAGCTGACCCTCTATCAGGTTTTCAGGGGCAGTAAATCATTTGGAAAGAAATTGCCCGTGTTAACGGTTAAGAGTTGCACTGCCAATTCAAAGGTAAGTGGTTCGAAACTAATAGCTGCTCCAGAGGAGAAAGACTGGGAAGATTTTTCTGTGCAATTTGCTGGCTCTGAAAACCCTCTGGAGGATCAGTTATGAGTCTATTCTGATTCACCCTCTATTAGTTTGATGTCACCAGAGCTCCCTGTATTTTATGTAGTATGCTAAGAGAATGAACAGGTTCATCTTGGAGAGGGTTAAATAAGAATGCTCCTTGGAAGCAAGGATTCTTAAACTTTGACATACTTTGAACATTGTTGCAAGGAGGGGCCAGTCCTTGGAGAGGGACATCATGCTTGGGAGGGTGGAGAGACAGCTCAGGAGAGGAAAACCCTTGGTGAGATGGATTGATTCAGTGACTGGAGTAATGGGGTAGGTGTGTCAGAAACAGTGAGACTGGCACAGGATAGAGCAGGGTTTAAGGCTGTTGTACAGAATCGCTATGAATCACAGACGACTCAACGGCACATAACAACAATAACAACATGAAAAATTATGTCCAAAATTCCCAGGATGATGCTTGATGGTATGTATTACTATAAATGTAGCTTCAGAAGTGAGGACAAGGATTTTAGATCAATTTGAAAACTATACAAATAAAACGAAGATCTTTAAATACTTTCATTCCAATCACTTGTTTTGGATTCATACAGTTATTGTCCAATAGCGAACTGTTCTGCTGTTAAATTGCTCAGCTGAGGTCAGAAGAACCACTAATTCCAAATCCCTAGCCCACTACATGAACCAAATCACTGTTTGTATTTTTCATAAAACTGAGTTTTGCGGTAGTTTGTTCCACAGCATGATGTGGTAGAAATAGACTTCTAAAATTAGCTATAGTGGCTTTTTGTTTGCTTTTCTTGAAAATCGTAACTCATGCAACTTTCTTTAGTTCTTCTTATCAACCTAGAAACACTCAATAAGATGAATTCACTAAGTACGTTAGAAAGCTCTAGTGTTAAGAAGCTGTATTGCAATGCCAAAAATTTGTGGCTCAAATTCACGAGTTGCTTCATAAGAGAAGGATGAGCAATCTTCTCCCATGTGATTTACAGCCTCTAAAACCCCCCTGGAGGGTCAGCTATGAGTCAGTTCTGACTC
>NW_006399918.1:3541526-3598495 GCF_000299155.1 Elephantulus edwardii
GGTGAGAATCTTTGTCTTCTTGACATTGAGCCTCAGTCCATACTGAAGGCTGTAGTCCTTGACCCTTCGCAGGAAGTGCATGAGGTCCTCCTCAGTTTCAGCAAGCAGGGTTGTGTCATCTGCATAATGCAGATTGTTACTAGATCTTCCACCAATCCTGATAAATTACAGTGATGTTGTTATGTGCCATCAAATTACCTGTGACTCATAGTGACCATATATATATATATATATACACACATAGCACTGAAGCCTGCCGTGTCCTGAACCAGTCTCACTGACTCCAATACACCTATGTCCATTACCCTAGTTACTGTATCAATCCCTCTCATTCCGGGTCTTCCTCTCCTGCACTGTCCCTCCACCTTTCTGAGCTTGATGTTCTCAGACCAGGATCGGTCCTTCCTGGTCACAAGCCCAAATTATGTGAGACAGAGCTTTAAAATCCTATCCTCCAGGGAGAAACTTGGTTTCACCCTTTCCAAAACAGATCTATTTGTTTTCTTGGTGGTCCATGGATCAAGACTTTTCTCCAGTAACACAACTCAAAAGAATAAATTCTTCTTCTATTATCCTTTGTCATTATCCAGCTCTCTGATGTATAGCAATAATTGCAAAGACCATGGTTTGAATCAGGTGCACCTTAGTCTCTAGACCGATATCATTGCGTCTCAATACTCTGAAAAGGTCCCTGACAGCAGATTTACCTAATGCAATTCACCTTTTGATTTCCTGACTGCTGGTGTTGTAAGTGGTGATTGTGCAGCTGAGCAAGCTATAACTGTTAACAACCTCAATCTCTTCTCCATCCATCATGGTGCTGCCAATTGGCCCAACAGTCAGAATCTTTGTCTTCTTGATGTTGAGCTTTAATCCATATTGAAGATTATAGTCCTTGACCTTCTGCAGCAAGAGCTTCAGGTCGTCTTCAGTTTCAGCAAGGAAGGTTGTGTCATCTGCATAAAGTAAGTTGTTGATGAGTCTTCCTCTAATCCGGATGTCACATTCCTCTTCGTAAAGCCCAGCCTCCTGAATGATCTGTTATATATATATTGAAAAGGTATGGAGACAGCATGCATCTCTGACACACTCCCTTGTTGTTGTTTTCCTCTGCTCTGTTCTGAAGACAGTTTCCTGGTCCCAGTATAGGTTTCACATAAGCACAATCAAGTGTTCTGAGATTCTCATTCTCCTCAAGGTTAACCACAATTTGTTAAATTGTCAACACAGTCAAAAGCCTTTGCATAGTCAATAAAACACAGATAGATGTCCCTTTTGTACTCCTTGCTTTTTGCCAAGATTCATCTGATATTGGCAATAATGTCTCTAGTCCCATGACCTCTTCTAAACCTAGATTGTATTTCTGGTAGTTCTCTGTCAATTTACTATTCCAGTCATTTTTGGATAATCTTCAGCAGTATTTTGCTTATATGTGATATGACTGATATTGTACAATAATTTACACTCTGTCAGGTTACCATTTTTTTTAAATGGAAATAAATATTGATCTCTTCAGTGAATTGGCCAGATCATTGTCCTCCATATTTCTTGGCATAACCTGGTGAGCACATCCAGGACAGCATTTGTTTGTTGAAATACATCAATTGGTATTTCATCAATTCCTGGGGCTTTATTTATCGCCAAGTCCTTCAGAGCAGACTGAACTTCCTCTTTCATCACCATTGCCTCTTGATCATATGTTGTTTCTTGAAATTCTTCTGTGTCAGTCAATTCTTTTTGGTAGAGTGACTCTGCATACTCCTTTCATCCTCTTTTAACACTTCCTGGATTATTCAATATTCTACCTCTAGCATATTTAAGTATTGCAACTCGATGCTTGAATTTTTTCTTTAGTTCCTCCAGCTTAAGAAATGCTGAATGAGTATGGCCCTTATGTCTGCAGCTCCATTTCTTTGCACATTTCATTATAATACTTTACTTCGTCCTCTCATGCTGTTCTTTGAAATTTTCTTTTCAGCTCCTTAACTTCTTGATTTCTTCCCTTCACTTTAGCTTCTCAGTGCTCTAGTACAATATTGAGACTCTATTCTGATACCCATTTTGGTCTTTTCTTCTTCTTCTGTCTCTGTAATGATATTTTGCATTCTTCTTGGATTCCTTCCACAGCTCATCTAGTCTTCGTGCATTAGTGTTCAAAGCCTCAAACCTATTCCTGAGATGGTTTTTATATACAGGTGAGAGAGACTCAAGGTCAAATTTTGATTCCTGTGGATTTGATTTGACCTTCTTTAGCTTTAATTTGAACTTGCATATGAGTAGTTGATGGTCTGTTCTACATTCAACACCTGGCCTAGTTTTCACTGCTAATATTGTACTTCTTCAATGATTCCTTCCACAGATGTAATCTGTATAATCTGATTCCTGTGCATACCATCATATGAAATCCATGTGTATAGCCTGTGTTTATGCGCTTGTTATGCATCAGAGAGTTGGACAATGACTAGGGAGGACAGAAGGAGAGTTGATGCCTTTGAACTGTGGTGCTGGAGAAGGGTACTGGATGTACCATGGACTGCCAGGAAAACAAACAGATTCATCTTGGAGAGGATTAAACCAAGCTACTCCTTGGAGGCAAGGATTCTGGGGCTTCGTCTGACATACTTTGGACATGTTGCCAGGAGGGACGGGTCCTTGGAGAGGGACATCATGCTTGGGAGGGTGGAGGGACAGCGCAGGAGGGGAAGACCCTCTATGAGATGGATTGATTCAGTGACTGGGGTAATCGGGATGGGTGTGTCAGAGGCGGTGCGGTTGGCACAGGATAGAGCAGGGTTTAGGGCTGTTGTGCATAGGGTCGCTATGAGTCGGAAACGACTCAACGGCACATAACAACAACATTTACTATGAATAAATCCTTCATTCTTCAGAATTCCATCATTCTATCCCCAACCTCATTTCTGTCACCAAGTCCATGTTTTCCGAGTACTGATCCTTTTTTCTGGTTCCCAACTTTTGCATTCCAGTCACCCATTATTATTAATGCATCTTGGTTGCATGTTTGATTGATTTATAGCTCCCAAAGTTGGTAGAAATCATCCATTTTCTCCTCTTTGACTCTGGTTGTTGGTGCATGAATCTGAATGATGGTGGTATTTACAGGTCTTCCTTGTATGGGTATGGACATTATTCTGTCACTCACAACATTATATTTCAAGATGAGTCTAGAAATGTTCTTTTTAACTATGAAAAAGATCCCATTTTTTCTCACCTTTTCATCTCTAGCATAGTTAGTCATATAATCATCCGATTCAAAATGTCCCGTGCCAATCCATCTCATTTCAGAAACACCTAATATATCAATATGTATGCGTTCCATTTATTTCTTAATGATTTCTAGTTTTCCTACATTCATGGTTCTCACATTCCACATTCCAATCATTAGTTTCTGCTTATTCCAATTATTAGTTTCTCCTCTTTTTAGTTTCCAAGTTTGAGTGCTCAGCCTCAGTTGCCATATCTGTTATTCTACCCTAAGTGTGCTTTATTGTACATAAAGTTTTCAAAGACCTGTTATATTTTAGAAGTGGATGGCCAATGCTTTTTCCTAGTCTGTCTTATTTTGGATGCTTAGCTTTGGAATAATATATGACAGACAAGCATTTCAGTGAAAGGAACAAATGAAAGACACTTCTAGAAATAGAGCTTAGGGAAAACCACACTTGGTTTATGTGGTTTTTTGATGTTAAGACTGAATGATATACAATTAATTTTTTAAAAGGGGGAAACTTGTAAAGCATTTTACATAACATTTTTTTATTTTATTATTTTTGTGTGCGTGTACCGTCAAATCAGATCTGACTGGTACAGAAGGAGATTGTCCCTCCTTCCCCGGCAGAGCATCTGGTGGATTTGAACCACTCGCCTCTGGGATTGTAGTTGCAGCTCCTTGCCACTAGGCCACCAGAGCTCCCCTTTACATAACATTTTAATGGAGACAGAAGCAAAGATCTATGTATAGGTTTCAAAGAAGCACAAGAAAGAGAAGAAAATTCCAACAAGATGGATAAACAGAATAACTGTAACAGTAAGTTTGAACATAACAGAGAGGATGATGATGGTGCAGAACAGAGCAAGGTTCAAGTTCTGGATTCCTGAGAATCTGTTCTCCAAACAGAACAACAGAGCACTGCATGTTGTTTGGTTTATTTTGTTTGTTTGTTTTTAAAATATGAAACACTTCACGAATCTGAAAATCATCCTTTGTGCTGGGGCCATGCTAATCGTCTCTGTATCATTCCAATTTTAGTAATATGTGCTGCCAAAGTGGGCACAGCACTTCCTGTTTTAAAAGCAGGAACCTTCAATCCTTTCTCTATACCTATTCAGTGTGTTTGCTTAGCAAAACATTCAAGAAGTTGTATTCTAGGAAGAAGAACGTGGCATCAGGACTGAAGAAGACTCATCAACAGTTTACATTGTCACAACCTTACTTGCTGTGAGGAGGACTTGAAACAGTTGCTGCAGAAAATCAAGGACTACAGACTTTGGTATGGATTACATCTCAACTTCAAGAAAAGAAATGTTCTCATCACTAGGCCAATAAACAACATCATGAAAGATAGAAAAAGGATTGAAGCTGTCAATAATTTCATTTTACTAGGATCCACAATTAACATCCTTGTGACTAGCAGTCAAGAAATCGGGAGATTTCTGCTGAAATTGGGAGTCTACCATCAGGGAGCTCTCTGAATTTCCAAGGAGCAATAATTTGAGTTTGAAGACTAAGATGTACCTAATTCAGGTAACGATCTTTTCAGTTACTTCTAATGCATCTGAAGGCTAGACAATTACTAAAGATTACAGAAGAAGAATTGATGCCTTTGAATTGTGGTGTTGGAAAGAGTACTGTCCTGTGGATTTCAAAAAGAACGAACTTATATGTCTTGGAAAAAGTGCAGCCAGAGTGTTCCTTGAAAGCAAAGATAGTGAAGCTTCTTAATCTCTCATACTTTGGGCCTGGTGCTAGGCAAGGTTATTCCTTGGAAAGGAACATCATGCTTGGATAGTTGGTGGAGGAAACAACAAATGAAAGACCTTCAACAAGATGGATTGACAAGTGACTGCAGCAATAGGCACAAGTGTGTCAGAGGTGATAAGGACAGCACAGGATAGGACAAGGTTCAGGTCTGTTGTTCTTACAATTGCTATGAGTTATACTCTATTTGAAGGCACCTAACAACAAATAATTCTTCATAAACAACCTGGTTATTTTTCATTGAGAACATTTCTATTCTGGCACTAGCCAAAGTTTCTCTCTCTCTCTCTTTATAGATATAGATAGATTAGCTAGAGCTAGAGCTAGAGATAGAGACAGAGACAGATATACAGATACATATATATAGAGAGAGATAGATATAGATAGATAGAGATATAGAGAGATAGAGATAGAGATAGAGATACAGATACAGATACAGATAGATATAGATATCTTTAACCCCACAGCCACCTGAATAAATGTCCTTAATCTACTACTTGCTACCGTGGAGTTGGGTCTAACTCAGTGTCTGTCCTTTGGTTTCCAAGGGCACAAATCTTTATGGAAGGTGGTTGCCCATTCTGCAGAGCCACTTATGAACATTGCCAAACTTTTGCTAACAAAATTGTCAACCTTCGGTTACCAGTTTTATATATTAACCTCTTCTCCTTTCTCAAGATGGATTGACAGAGTGATTTTAGTAACAAGCTTTAGTGCATTAGAGAGGGCAAAGATGGCACAGGATAGTGCAGGGTTCAGGTCTATTGTTGATAGGATCACTTTGCATCATAGGCAAGTTAACTGCACCTAGCAACAACTGCACTCTCAATTCATTGCTATTGAGTGAGGGGGCTGGGGAAAACGGACTCATGGCTGATCTTCTAGCAGTTTTTTTGGAGGCTGCAAATGACACCAGAGGAGATTACTCACTTTCTCTCACTGAACCATTAGTAGATTTGAACTAACAGAGAGGTGCCCCTCCCTATGGGCTTTGCCACTATGGTTCCCTATGCCACTAGGAGCCTTTTAATATACTCTTTCACTGTAATTGAGTCAATTCTAACATACAGCTGAACTTGTCACCATTTTCCAAGGCTGTAAATCACTTTTGAGGAGATTGCCCATCTTTCTCCCAAAAACCTGGTGGTAGCTTTGAATTGTCAGAAGAGTGTGGCCTTTGGCTTAGCAGTGCAACTCTTTATAGACTAGAGCTCCATTTCAATCTATTCTCACTCCAAACTTATTTTAGTGGAATGAGAACTGACTTAGTACTGACCTTCCAGCAGATTCCCTGAGGCTATAAATTGCAAGGGAGGGAGCTCTGGTGGCTCAAGGGTAAGGAGCTGCACCACACACTCTAAAGCACGTGCTTTGAACCTACTAGATGCTCTGCAGAAGAAACATGGACAATCTCTTCCAGTGCAATTTACTGCATCTAAAAACCTGCTCAAAGGTCTGTTATGAACTGATTCCTACTAGACAGTGCATAACAGCAACAACAAATTGCAGTGAAGGGAATTGTCCATCTTTCTCTCCAGGAGGGGAGGAGCCACTGTTGAATTCAAACTGTCAGAGAGGAGCCACATTTGGGTTAATAGCACAAAGCCTTGCAGACTAGGCTGTAAATGTGGTCCACAAGTGTGCTCCTCTCAAAATTATAACAAACAACTACCATAGTTCTGTTAAAAAAAATAGATATAAAACTTCCTTCATGAGGACATGACTTTTTTTCCGCTTAAGGACTGTGAAAAAGATTTTCCAGAAGGATATAGAAGAATTAGAAGATAAAAGAGAATATGCAACTGCCGAAACAGTAAAAAGTAAACAAACCCATTTTTAAATGACATCCTGGTCCAGTTAATCTTTACCATTTATGACTTTGCGTTCTGTTTCTGGAACAAAGGCATAGGCCGCAAAAATCACATTATAAGAAGCCCCTGCTATTCCTTCCAGCTTCACTGTTACTCTTTCCAACTCTTGAAGGTCAAGGAGAGCAAGATGGAGAAGCTTCTTCTGGATGTGTTGTTTCTCGCCATTCTCTCAGGAGGTGTGACACATTCAGGTAGGTACTGAGCTTATGTGAGATGTTCTCTCTAAATCTCAGAGAAACTGGAGCGTGTCACATTTTGTTGTTTGCTACTGCTATTTTGGGAAGGTGAGAACGAATGGTAGTATATACATTATCTATTTTTTTAATGTAAAAAGTTCTCTCAAAGTTTAGAAGCTTAAAATGATTAACATTGCCTCTTGCTTTCTGTGGGTCAGGAATCAGAAAGTGTCTTACAAAAGTGATTCTGGCTCAAGATCTCTCTTTAGGTTGAAGTCAAGCAATCAGGGTTGTAGGACTTCATCTGTAGGCTTGACTAAGGATCTAAGTCCTTTGTTTTATAGTTCTTAGCTCTTGTATGTGCTTATTAGGAGGCTTCACATCTTTATGTTATGTTGTTGTGAGGTACCATCAAGTCAAGCATGACTCATAGCAACCCTATGAAAAGATCCAAATCCTGTCCTACCCTGTATCATTCTTCACAATTTTTAACACCCTCAAACCATTGCTGCAGTGACTGTGTCAATCCACTTGTTTGAGGGTCTTACTCTCCTTTGCCATCCTTCCACCTTCCCAAGCATGATATCCTCCTCCAAGGAATAACTTCTCCTAGCAATATGTCAGATGAAGTGTGTCTCAATTTCCCAGAGACTTCCCTTCCTTTACTTCCTTGCCACTTGGTCCTTTCCATAGGGTAGCCCACAATATGGTAACTGGATTCCCCCACAGTCAGTAATCTAACGTACATAAAGCCCTCAATACAGAAATCACAGAACTCCTAATGGGAGTCTGGGGGAGGGGGCATAGTCCATAGGAAGGTGCACTAGTAACCCAAAGGTGTTATCCTCTGGTGGTTTGAATGCACCAGCATGTCCACAGAAGACAGAAGAATAATTTTCTCTATGGCAATTGAGTTGGTTCTGATTCACTGGCAATGAATTGAAAGTAATCTTGGAAGTAAGATAACTCACTTTCCCCATATCCCCTTCATTAAAAGAGCGCTCACGTCAAAGAAGAGGAATTGATTTTATCCATTTATTTTAAAGCTTCACAGATGGTGATAAGTAAAGGTATAATGGATACAAGGATGCCTCAGTGATAGATAAGTGAGAGGTACCTTTGTTTTCCATGCAAAAGCCGTGTTATTTTTCATTGGAGAGAAGAAGACTGAGGTTTTTGTTAAAAAAGTGAAGTTACCACAGGGACTAGAATACCCACTCTGTTGTATTTCAAGGTCTTAATTTAGGCCATCAGAAAAAAAAGTGTGAAATCATAAAAGGAGGTTGGATTGAAATTTAGAAAACCAATTTCTTTTTTGGTGGTTGTTGTTAAGTGCTGACAAGTCAAATATAAATCATAGCAACCCTATGAAGAACAGATCTGAACCCTGTCCTATCCTGTGGTATCTTCAGTGTCTCTGACACACTTGAACCCATTTCTGCAATTATTGTGTCAATCCATCTCACTGGGGACTTCTTCTCTCTCTTTGAGTCTCTACCTTTCTATGCATGTTGTCTCTCTCCATGGAATAGCCTCTCTTAGCAGCATGCCCAAAATACAAGAGATAAAGTTTCACCATCTTTGCCTCCAAGGATCACTCCGGCTGCATTTTTCCCAAGACAATTCTGTTTATTCTTTCGGCAGTCCGTGCGATAATCGATACTCTTCTCCAAAACCACAGCTCAAAGGCATCAATTCTTCTTTATTCATTCTTATTCATTGGCCAGTTTTTAGATGCACAGTAACTGACCAGTAAGACCATGGCCAAAATCAGGTGCACTTTAGTCTTCAGACTTACATCATTGCTCTTTAGTATTTTGGAGAGATCCTTGATGCAGACTGCTCAATGCAGTATGTCTCCTGATCTTCTGACTGCTGGTACCAAGAGAGTTGATTGTTGATCAGATCAAGATAAAATCACTGATAACTTCAATTCTTTCTCCATTTATCCTATTACAATGTTTTTCCTATTGGCCTACTTTTGTGAGTACTTTTGTTTTATCGATGTTGAGATATGATACATTTTGAAGGTTGTAGTCCTTGCTAAACTTCTCTGAGCCTCAGTTTCCTTATCTTCAAAATGAGCATAAAAATAACATCCTTTTTTTTGTATGGGTGTGTGTGTTTTTTTTCAGTTTTTATACTTTTTAATTAATTGTATATATTGGAATAGGTGAGAGATGGCTTCTAAAAATGTTACACATAAACTAAAAATCTTTTATCTCTTACTGCTTAGTCTATTTTCTGTTGATGATATTTTTTGTCCTTTATTTTTTAAAATCAAATTTATTTATTACTGCACATTCCCCACCTTTCCCTCCCCTTCCCCTTTTCTAAAACTGGACAGACAAGGAAGTGGTTTGCAGAGGGAATGGGGAAAGGGTTGTTGTTGTTAAGTGCCATCGAGTTGTAGGTGACTCATAGTGACCCTATGAATGAAAGACCTGAACATATGTATAACTTTCGTCCTTTCTCCAGGTTCATAGAATTCCTGGAGGCAAGCTATTTCAGAAGTGGATGCCACTCCTGCTTCCAAGCTTGTTTTAATCAGGGAGCTCTACCAAACACTGTCCACCATGGGTAACCACTATCACATTTGACACATCAGTGTCACAGTGTTCAGCTTCACAGCAACCACAAGTTACCTCCATACAGCAGGTGGACAGACCAGGACTACACAACCTAGAAGAATGTTTGACCAAAACAATTAAAAACAGGCCTGAGGGCTGCAGATTAAAGTCACCCACCTCTGGCTTGGTAACATCACTTTCTGTCTGCTAGGCCAACTGACTTCTCTCTATGGTGTTGCTGTTAAGTGCCATTGAGTCATTGGTGACTCAGCAACCCTATGAATGAAAGACTTTATGTATAACTTTCATCCTTTCTCCAGGAACACTGAGTTGGAACAGATGAGGGGGAGAACTGTTTGAAAGGAATATATAATTCTAAATTGTATGCATGAGAACAGTTCAGAACAAAGGCAGTATCTTTTGTAGCATTGTTAAGAAGTTTAGGTGAAATTGGTTAAAGGACAAATGTACTTGTGCTGTGTAAAATCTGGTGGTCTAAACAAACCCACTTAAATGGTTTGGCCATTCTTCACTACTCTCTCCCATATTTTTCCCTATTAACTGCAACTGAGTTGAATCACATATTTTCAAGTTTGACATACCCATTTCTCCGTCACATTGATATCAGTAACACGTTATTCAGAATCCTGCTTTCTGCC
This sequence comes from Elephantulus edwardii, assembly GCF_000299155.1. Taxonomy (NCBI): domain Eukaryota; kingdom Metazoa; phylum Chordata; class Mammalia; order Macroscelidea; family Macroscelididae; genus Elephantulus; species Elephantulus edwardii. Next base: position 3,551,799 of record NW_006399918.1, read on the forward strand.
TTAATATTTAATATTTTACTTATAGTTTGCATACTTAGAAAATTATACATTAAACAGGGAAAAATTCAGTATCAGAGAAAATGCTTGATTTCCTGCATTTACCGTTTTTCTAATGCATGTTATATTGGCTGAAGTTTTCTCTCTGTAGCTACTGAAGTCTCTAATCTTTTCTAGTTCTCTTTCCCTAGGTGAACATTTCTTTAAAAAAAATTGGTATCAAAGGAAATAGGAATTCATGCTGTTTTTCCATTTCCTACTATTAAGCAAAACTAACACAATTCAAGATTTCTTAAAAAAAAGATTTCTTAATATTTCTAGACTATGTCTCCCTTGATTCAATTAGTCATTATTCCTATTTTCCAGACCTTTGGTTTTTGTTAAGTTAGCCTTCCTAAGCAAAAGCAGAAAAGTTGATCTCATAATGATTAAGGTCTCTTATTCTCTTGTGGATCTTGTGAGGAAATAAGCTAACAGTAAATAATTTCATGATCCTGATGCTGTTGCTATGGAGAGACAAACAGCGGGAGACTGACCCTGAACTAATACAACAGGATTTTAAAAAGGGAGTGAAGAGACAGGTGACAGCACCATGGAGGTCTGAAAAATGTGGTTTATATACTATTCAGAGGAGTCTGGTGGTGTAGTCCATACGGCATTTCAGGACAAGCCCAAAAGCTAGGCCTCCACAGGGACTCTGGAGAAGAAAAATGGGCAGTCTCCTTCCTTGCAATTTACAGCCCCAGAAATTGCTGGAAGATCAACTATGAATCAGTTCTGACTGGAGAACAATGAGTTTGAGTCTGTGCCTCACACTTCATTAACCATTAGGTTGATGGTGGTCTAGCAGAACCAAGCCAATACTTAAAAAGGGTCATTTAAATTATGGGTAACATGACCACCGTTGTCTCACAGAAGAATCCCCTAACTCTGACATGCTACAAGCTTTGTACATAACCTTCACTGAGTTATTCAAGTTTCATTTTTTAGACAGGTATTTGCTAGTCTATTGAATTTTGTAAAGAAGAAAGGAGAGGTTGATGTCTTACTTAGCTAGTGCTTCTCTTACACAAGTTAGTGGCTTTGAAGAATGGAATTTTATTTCCTCAAAGTTATGGAGGCTGAAAATCCAAATCGAGTTCTTGACTAGTCAATTATTTTTTTGTGGATAGCTCAAGCATTTTTGGTTGTGTCTGTCTTTTTAAATATATTGTTATGTCTCTAATTAATCTTCTGACCTCCTGACCACTGGCACCAAGAATCGTGAAGTTGTTGACAGTTTGTCTTCTCTCCATCATGAAGTAGCCTATTGGTCCAATGATGAGAATTTTTGTTTTCTTGATGTTGAGATGCAATCCATTCTGAAGGCTGATTTCTTTGACTTTCTGCAGCAAGCACTTCAAGTCTTCCAGTTTCAGCAAGCAAAGTTGTGTCATCTGCATAACCTAGGTCATTGGTAAATCTTTCTCTGAGCCTGATGACACATTCTTTTTAATAGACTCCAACTTCTCTAATAATTCGCTCAGCATACAGATTGAATAGGTAAGGAGAAAGGATACAATTCTGACACACACTTTTCTTAATTTTAAACAATGTAGTATTCCCTTGTTCTGTTTGCACAACAGCCTCTTGTTATAAGTATAGGTTTTTCATGAGCATAATTTAGTGTTCTTGGGTTCCCATTCTTATCAATAATTAGCCATAATTTATGATGCTCTCTTCCTGTAAAATGTCTTTGCATGGTCAAGAAAAGTATTCTTTTCTTTCAGGCAGTATCCATTTGACATCAGCAATGATCTCCCTTGTGCCAGGGTCTCTTGTAAATGCAGCTTGAACTTATGGCAGTTCTCTGTCCACATACTTTTCTAGTCATTTTTTTAATACTCTTTAGCAGTATTTTGCTTGCATGTGTTATTAATGATATTGTTTGACACTTCCACATTCTGTTGGAACAACTATCTCAGGAATGGGAAGAGAGCAGGAGGTGTATTGCACTGGGAAAATCTGCTGGCAAGGATCTCTTCAAATTATTGAAGAGCAATGATGTAAGTTTGAGGACTAAGGTGTACCTGATCCAGGCCTTGCTCTTTTCAATCACTTTCTATGTGTCTGAGAGCTGGACAATGGCTAACGATGATAGGAGAATTGATGCTTTTGAGCTGTAGTGTTAGAGAAAAGTACTGAATATCCTATGGACTTCCAAAATAATAAAGAGATAAGTCTTAGAGAAGGTGCCACCAGAGAGCTCGTTGGAGGCAAAGGTGATAAAGTTTCATCTCATGTAGTCTGGCACATTGCTAGGAGAGTCTTGTGCCTGTTCTTTGATGAGGGATATCATACTTTAAAAGGTGGAGGGGTGGCAAAAGGGAGGAAAATCTTCAGCCAGATGGACTTACATAGTGACTGCAGGAGTGGATTAGAGTGTGTCAGAGATGGTGAGGATGGAACAGGATAGGGCAAGAGTTCAGATCTGTTGTTCATAGGGTTCCTTATGGTTTGTACTGAACTTGAAGGCACCAAACAACAACAACAAAAACAACAACTTTTCTCATAAATTCTGTTTATAACTCAGACGTGATGACATAACACAATTAAAGTCTATTATATCTATAGGTATATAGCTAGAATTCCAATGTATATTTTAGGGGCCATAGCAGTTGATATAAAATAGCATTAATGAAAGTTATTGTTGGCTTGACTACTGACATAGAATTTTCATGACAGACTTTTCAGAAGCCCAATGCTTAAGCATTTACATCACCTAGGGATTACAATAGTTGATAGAAGACATTTTAAATATAATAATCCCAGATTATTAGCACTAACATTTTCCTTATACAGAAAGGGAGATAAAACACTAAATGATACTTTGTAGACTCTGATGTGCTATATCTCCTCTGTCAGGAGGCAGCATATATTCTAAAGGGAGAGCAAAGCAAACAAGAGAGTTGACCATATTTTTGTTGCATTGTCTCTTCTCCACAGACTTGAGAGGAAAAGTGTTTATTTTCCCTCAAGAATCAAAAACAGCGTATGTGTCCCTGATCCCACTGGTGAAGAAGCCTTTGCAGAACTTCACATTGTGCTTGAAGACCTTCACAGACCTCACTCGTACTTACAGCCTCTTCTCCTACAGCACTCAGTCCCAGGCAAATGAGCTGCTTCTCTTTGTGAATAAAATGGGAGAGTACCTCCTGTCCATTGGAAATTCTGGGGTTACTTTCAAGGCACCGCAGTCACCTTATGCCCCAATCCATGTCTGTACCAGCTGGGAGTCTGCCTCAGGGATTGCTGAATTCTGGGTCAACAGGAAACTGGTGGGGAGGAAGGGCGTGAGGAAGGGATACGTTATAGGGTCAGAGGCAAAGATCATCTTGGGACAAGAGCAGGATTCCTTTGGAGGAACATTTGACATAAACCAATCTTTGGTTGGGGAGATATGGGATGTGTCTTTGTGGGACCATGTGCTCCCCCTAAAGGATATGTGTGACACATGTCATAGTGGCAACCTGCTAAATTGGCAGACCCTGCATTATAAAGACCATGGCTATGTGGTGATTAAAACCAAGGTGTGGATTTGAGCTTTGTTCTTTTCAGACATGATTTGTATTTAGTAATAATTAGTTATACATACCCTTTGCCATTAAATGCATTGATTCCATTTTTTCCTGGCTCTGTTAAGATGGAAAAATCTCCATAAAGAAGATAAAGGTTAGGTAAACCTTGAACATTTTTATTGTGTTCCCAAAAAATCACTTCAGATGAATCACACTATAATTCTCTAAGGCATCAAATAATAGGAACTCATGAAAACACACGATTTTCCAATATTGGGTTCCAGTGTCATAGAGACATGCAGAGTGCTGTGAGAAAGTCCTATGAGAGTTCTGAGTACTCAAACGTTCAAAATAGTATTGTTACTAAGGGTAAGGGGCTTTTGCAAAGTGGGATATTACAATGAGTTAGATTCCAAAACCCCTTAAAATTAGCAGTTTTCAGAAGTAGGAGTGTGAAAGTTTACTTTGTAATTAGCTCAGAGAGTTCTCAGGAACCCCATATAAAAGTAAAGATACTTTCTGAAGCTTCTCTTCACTTTCAGATAGGCAATAGCTCAAAAAACATGTGTTTTCTTCTTGGTCCTTCTGGAATTAGAGATTACAAAACCTATTGTTTGAAATAATCTTTCAGTGTATCTTCAAGAGATGACATTTGGCCTGCTCTTATCTTATTAGGGAACGAAGTGAGGAACTGATCTCTATTTACAAGAACTCTTTCTGGCCTGAAAGATATTTGGCAAGGTCAGCTTATTGTTGGTTGGTTTTTTGTTTTGTTTTGTTTTGTTTTGTTTTTTGTTTGGTTTTTTTCCCTCCAGGCAAAATCCTAAACTTTTAATTTTTTTACAAATCAAGAAAGACTTCTCTTTAACAATAAAATTAGGAGACCTAGATGCCCCTCCCCAGACTCCTGTTTAAACAAATGTTTAAACTAGTTTAAAACAGGCACCCCCAACTGTTTCTAGAAAATGAGCTCATTAACATACTACCAACTCACATTCTAGAGAAGAAAGGAAAACTAGGAGACTAGGTTCTAGAAATGAGATAACAAGGTTAATTTAATTTCAAATTTCATTTAAAAAAAATATACTTAGATATGCCTATGCCGTGAATGTAAATAACAAACTGCCACCAACCAGTCAGATTCCCACACATGTCAACATGATAGAGTTTCCAAGGCTGTAAATTCTTTACATGAAGAGCTATCCCCCAGAGAGGCTAAGGTATCCAAACCACAGTCTTTTTTGCTTAGCAGCCCAATATGTAACACACTATACAACCATGACTCTTTATGCTCACAGACACAGTGCAACATGCGTGCTATCCCAACAAAGTACATACAACAGCAGCAAAATTCATTTGCGAGATGTGATCACATTATTACTCACTAAGTCAATGAATGGATGGTCAAGTCTCACTGAGGGCACAGTTATAATGTGACCCTCAACAAAATTGCAAAGAACAGCATTTCATGTGTCTCCAAAGCAGGTGAGAATCCTTAAAGCTACTAATATTTTACTTTGAAATGTCAAAGGTCCATTACTCTTGTCACTGCTCCAAAGAGAAAGTGGTGATAAGTATTGAAGGTAGTTTCAAATGTGTTTCCAACACATCTGGTGCATCTACCACATTCCCTTTGAAATCCAGAGCTCAGAATCTGACATTTAGGCTGCTCTTTCAACCTATCACTTCAAATAGATGTTATACAGCTCAGTTTTCTATCATCAACAAACTGATAACCATCAGCTTCCTTACTTATGATTCTCTACCAGCTTCCCATCTTATCAGCAGCATCTGGCCATTCCCCTGATAACAAACTATAAGATCAGTAGAGGATATAGGAGAATGATTTTTTCTTTTCCTCTTTAAAGAGTTAAATGAGGGAAACTATATTTTAGTGAAGGCTCAGTACTTAACTTTGCAACTCTTTCTGCATAAAGTAGAAATAATGTGTCCAGGCTTTTTTTTTTAAGATTAAAGAATATGAGAAATTGCATATATCAAATATCTTAAGTGAGAGGTTTTTTGCCAATAGCACGGTGAAGGGCATCCTTGACCTCCTTGTTCCTCAATGTGTACACAACAGGATTAAGGAGTGGAGTAAAAACTGTGTAAGTCACTGATATCAGTTGGTCCTGATCCCTGGTGTTCTCTGACTTGGGCTTGAGGTAGGCGATGGAGGCGCAGCCATAGTGGATGATGACCACGGTGATATGAGAAGCACAGGTGGCAAAGGCCTTCTTTCTGCCTTCAGCAGAGGCAATCTTGAGGATAGTAGAGATGATGAGGATGTATGAAATGAAGACTAAACCCATGGGCACCACAATAACTAGTGAACTGACAATGAAGTTAATGATGTCATGTAAACTGGTGTCATAGCAGGCAAGTTTCATCACAGGGCGGATGTCACAGAAATAATGGGCTACTTCTTTGTCACAAAAGGGCAGTCTGAACACAGAAGAGATCTGAATTATGGCCACAAGCAGTCCAATGCTGAAGCCCCCCCACACCAGCTGGGCACACACCCTCTTGTTCATGATAATTGTGTACCTCAAGGGGTTGCAAATGGCTACGTATCGGTCGTAACCCATTGCTGTGAGCAGAAAGCAGTTATTGATGGCCAAGGTGATAAAAAAGAACATCTGGGTGGCACAGCCAGCCAAGGAAATGGGTTGACCTAGACCTATGAGGCTGGAGAGCATTCGTGGTACAATGACGAGTGTGTACATGGTCTCTGAAATGGACAGCATGCTAAGAAAGAAGTACATGGGGGTGTGAAGGTGACGATCAATGCTGATGATCGTCACAATGATGACATTACCAGCCAGTGTGAGAAGGTACAAAGCAAAGAACACCACAAAGAGAGTAAGCTTGTGTTCATGGAAGCTGGAGAAACCCTGGAAAACAAACTCACTTACCAATGTATAGTTTGTTCTCTTCATTGAGTAGATTTCAGATATTAAAGAGGGAAACATAGGCCGGCTAGAGCACTTCAACACTGCCTGCTTTGTGGAGAATTTAAGGAGGAAGCGATAATAAGGATCCTGTGACTGGAGTGATGTCAGATTCATGGAGAAAATTCACCTAGAGGTAAAAGAAAAACATAATTAGGAAATTATTTCTAGTAAAAAGATTTATGTAAAAGGGTATGAAAGAGTAAATAGAGGTAGCATTCATTGGATAGAAGAAAGGTTGCCTGACCCTTTAGGAACTGATTTCTTGGTGAATTAGAATATAGACATTAGGATAAAACTAAGGCTAAAGAAGTAGGAATAAATATTTAAATTTGGACTGGATTTTCTCTTATAATTCTAGATTTTGTTAATCTAAATAATTTTGATCATTTTAAAAATCTTTCTTCCTGCATTGTAAATAAAGGAATGTTCTCTGCACCAACTAGACATTAGTGTTTGCTTTCTTTCTGCTCCACATCTCTGTTTCTTCCATAATCTTTTGTTGTTATGTGTCATCATGTTGCCTGCAACTCATAGAGACCCTATATACAATAGCTCAGAAGCCTGCCCTGTTCTGAGCCAATATCACTGACTTTGAACACCTACCCCCAGTACCCTAGTCACTGTGTCAATCCATCTCATCTGGGGTCTTTCTTCTTGTGCTGTCCCTTCACCTTTACAAGGCATGATGTCCTTCTTCAAGGTCTAGACCCTCTGGGCCACATGCCCATAAGAAACCCTGCTCCACCACCACTTGACTTTAAAAACAAAACAACAACCATAAAAAGCCTAAAAAAACAACCAAGATATGTGCTCCCATTCTTCAATAAATGACTATCGTTCTCAAGTAAGTCTATTGAGGACCAAATATAACCTATAAATCTTTCCCCCTATAGTGTAGTTCAAGTACTAAATGTTATTCTTACCTCTTCTCTTAAATTGTGCATGTTTCTATGCATTTTTTAGCTTGTGCTTAGATGTAAATTTTCTCAAGTTGTTTACTTAACAACTAGACTCTGAGCTCTCTTTTCTACTTTCCAAAATACTAAACTGGGCATCTTTGGGGAAATTGACTTATCTATCTCTCCTTCTGTTCTCTATCTGAAGAGTTATTGGAATTAGAAAGCTCTCATCTTCAATATGAAATTAAAATAATAATAATTTCTTATAACAAGAAAGCAGATTTTCAGCATATATATATACCACAAGACTCTGATATAGTAATTATTTTTATGTTATAGATGGGCAATCTAAAATATAAAGATTAAGTGGTTTGTGCATATTAATAAGTCATAGACAATATATTAATTCTAAGGGCATAGCTGTGTTGAAGACAGTGAGACTGTCTCAGGATAGAGCAGGGTTCAGAGCTGTTTTATATAGGATCACTATGAGTCAAAGGCAACTTGATGGCAGATAACAACAACAATTACAACAATGTAAACATTATAGCTATATAGTTATATATCCATCTACATATCTCTCAAAACTTCTGCTGACAAATCATAATCACCAGATGAGAAACTGTATATATATGCATATATATATATATATATATATATATATATAAACTATATATGTATAGTTATTTATAGTGGCATTCACTTCCTAAACAGTGTGCTTCTGCAAACTCTATGAACTTAGAGAAACAACAATAGTTATAGAACAAGGTTCATTTATTTTATTCATAGTGATGCAATGAGTTATGCTTGACTTGATGTCAGTCAACAACTATATATATGTATATGTGTGTGTGTATATATACCTTTTGGTTTAATATTTCCATTTGAAATAATTTTATTTAAAGATAATAAGAGATATGTATTAATACAAAAATAATGTATTATATTTATATCTGGGAACAATATAAGTGAATAAGGGAATGACTCAGTTATATGCATTGGATAGGAAGTCATTACAACTCTAGAAATGTTTAATGATGCAGAAAAATAATGTAGAAATACATCCATCCATAGGGAATTTTCCTTGGAGATAGGGAGTTAGAAAAGTAACTTTCACTATTTCTGTTTATTAAAGTTTCTTTTGCAACACTAAACAATGTAAACTTGGATATAAGTGCTAAATCAATCCTACCAGCCCTAAGAAGAATTAGGAAACAAAAAAAAATTCTATGGGAATATTCTTAGGAAAGATTAAATTGATTTATACAAATCTGAAGTTGTTTCTCCTCTCTTATCTTCTCAGGGTCATTATGACCCCTCAGTATGACCTTAATACCTCAAAGACTGGATGAGAAGTGGTAACACTTGTAGAATAGAATTACTGTAACTAAAATAAAATGGCTGCCACCTGTTTAGAATTCATGTCAAAACCAACATTTTATACCACTTTTTTGTTCTTGTGAATTCTAGATTATTAACCAAAAATACTTCCTCTTCTTAGAAAAATTAGAAGTTTCTTTTTAAAAGTACAGCATTTTTTCAGAATAGTCCTCCAAATTCTGCTTTGTGTTTTTAATCATTGAAAGTTCTTTATTTTTTTAGATAGTAGCCTTTTTAATTTATTTTAAAGATACTGTTTTCTTAAAAATAAAACTATGACCTTAGTCACAAAAGTAATATATACCCATGGTGGATGGGAGGAATCTAAGCAGAAAAGTATAAATAGAAATGTTAAGTCTCTCTACCTCTACTTTGTATTTTCTGACTAAAATAATTATTTTTAATTTTATTTCCTTTCAATTTTTTTTATGTATTGTCATGCATATTGTCATACACATTTTTAGGCATCATATACGAATCCACAACTACCTTTTTTCTAATATTTAATATTCTATCTTGAATACTTCATATAATTTCTATCTCACACTTATCAATTTCAACACAGCATACTGTTCCACTATATAGTTATCATCTGTTCCTATTTTCAGTGATTTTTGTTTCTTAGATAATGCTACTTTCAACTGTCTCAGTATCTATTTCATTGTAACTTACTACTCTCTACATTAGTCCACAGTCTATTTCCTCTTTAATATTTCAGATATTTGAAGATCATTATAATATATCTGATAAATTTTATATCCTTATCTAATTACCTTAGCAAATGAGTGTGAAGAAACATAATACTGAAAGAAGGGGAAAAGGAATGCAATCAACCAAATACCCAAACCATAGACGGGAATTGTAGGATTTTGAAAAATGCATACAACACTCCATTTACATTGAAATATATCAACAACCACTCAATTCTTCTGACCTTGGCAGCAGAAGGCAGAAGAAGGCATTTTCCAGATAATAAACAGGCACGCAAAGGACTATGTCTATTTGGAGGAAGTAGGTAGGAAAACCTTGCTTCCAAGAAGCATTTACAAAAGAACTAAAACCCACAAAGTGAGGTAATCTATTTCCAGTGTTATAAAGTGGATTTCAGATGATGGCTATTTTCCTTGAGTTTGGGTCTTTCGTTTCCTCACCCAGGATATGACACAAGAAAAAAAATGCAGTCTCGTAAAACTCCAGATTTCAGGAGCTTTGGTTATTTATTTTCCCCAAAGATGACTGAATCCCTTTGCTACAAGTCTCCAGATAATATCCCTTTGAGGATCCCAAAGAGGTAAGGAAGATAGAACCTGAGAAATGGTCTCAAGGGCTTCGTTAAGAAATTTGGTAACAGATGAAGGAGAAGTGCTTTAATTTATCTTCTGACTATTGAGTGTTTCAGAAACTGATGCTGTACTAAATTTAAGTCCAGTAAAACGAATATTGGATAAGCTTATAAATGTTGTTGTTGTTATGTGCCGTCGAGTCGTTTGCGAGTCATAGCGACCCTATGTACAACAGCCCTAAACCCTGCTCTATCCTGCGCCAACCGCATTGCCTCTGACACACCCATCCCGATTACCCCAGTCACTGAATCAATCCACTTCATAGTGTCTTCCCCTCCTGTGCTGTCGCTCTACTCTACCCAGCATGATGTCCCTCTCCAAAGACCTGTCTCTCCTTGCAACATGTCCAAAGTATGTCATACGAAGCCCCAGAATCCTTGCCTCCAAGGAGTAGTCTGGTTTAACCCTCTCTAAGATGAATTTGTTTGTTTTCTTGGCAGTCCATGGTACATTCAATACTCTTCTCCAGCACCACAGCTCAAAGGCGTCAATTCTCCTTCTGTCCTCCCTAGTCATTGTCCAGCTCTCTGATGCATAACAAGTGATCGCAAAGACCATGGCCTGTATCAGGTGCACCTTCATCTCCAAAGATACACCGTTGCTCTTGAGTACTTTAGAGAGGTCCCTAACAGCAGACTTTCCCATCGCAATACGTTTTTTGATTTCCTGACTGCTGGTGCCAAGAGTGTTGACCGTGGAGCCGAGCAAACTGAAGCTGTGAACAATCTTGATCTCTTCGCCATCCACCCTGATGCTACCAATTGGTCCAGTGGTGAGAATCTTTGTCTTCTCGACATTGAGCCTCAGTCCATACTGAAGGCTGCAGTACTTGACCCTCTGCAGTAAGTTCATGAGGTCCTCCTCAGTTTCAGCGAGCAAGGTTGTGTCATCTGCATAACGCAGATTGTTGATAGATCTTCCACCAATCCTAACGCCACGCGTCTCCTCCTAGAGCCCAGACTCTCGGATAATCTGCTCTGCATACAGGTTGAAAAGGTATGGAGATAGGACACATCCCTGGCACACACCCTTCCCAATTTTGAACCATTCAGTGTTGCCCTGCTCTGTTCTGACGACTGCCTCTTGGTCCAAGTATAGGTTTTGCATTAGCACGATTAAATGTTCTGGGATTCCCATTCTTCTCAGATTCAGCCACAGTTTGTTATAAATAGCAGGCTTTAAATTTTAGGACAAGCTAGAGTTTATAGAGGCCAGGGAGTTTTCTGTCTAGTCTCAGCCTACAATAAAAGTAAACATCCTCAAGTGTCATTGGGTTGTCATCTCTGCCTCATTTTCTGATTAAGGAGTCTCTCCCATTCTGAGCAGTTTTTCTCATGTGGCTGGCTCAGAATGAACAGGAATAATTATCTACTCCTTTATGTTTAGTTTCTAACTTTGCTTGTTCCGTTCCATCAAGAGAGTCTCTATATATCTCTCTGTATATGAAAGATATTCAAGGAATCAGCTTAACCCTGAAAAAGGCAATTGCTGTAAGGATTTTCCACTCAGTCTAAGATTTTAATTTCAGCAACAATCCTACTTTTTTATCTGATTATAAAAGTAATATAGATTCGATATAGCAACCACAGAAAAAGGGGGAAAAGATTAATGTAAATCACTATTATCTCCAACTTGAACAATACTACTTACATTTGGGGTTTTTTTTTGGTTTTTTTTTTGGAAAAAAACCAAAAACAAACAAACACAAAACACCACAACCCAAACAAACTGTAGTCATTTTGGTCTTTTTTCCCCCTTACTAATTGTGATTTTAGAGAAAGTTTACAGAAAGGATGAATTTTTGTTTATTCACTGATACATAGTTTCCTCTTTCCCCTTCTCCCTCATCCAATTAAGTTTGTAAATGTCTTATTCCAGATTGTTAATTATTCAGTTAAGCATCCATTCATTTCAGGTAGCACTTCCTTTTTCCTATTCCAGTGTGGTATTCATTGCCTATCCATTCTTTTCCTGCTGTCCTCTTCCTGTGTTCATCCTGTTTTTTATTACAGAGTTTTATGTACTATGTCATTTTGTGACTGAGATATTTCACTCTGCATAATATCTTCCAGACTCATTTATATTGTGTATTGTTTTCTAAGTTCATTGTTTTTCAGTACTGCCTAATAGTCCATTGTATGGCTGTACCACAGTTTTCCTATCTATTGGTGTGGTTTCTCTTTTTCTTTTCCTAGTGAAAGGAGCACCTCTCCAGAATACTGAGAAGCAATGATGTCAGTTTAGAGACTAAGGTGCACCTGATGCAGGCCGTGGAAACCAAGTTTCTCCTTGGAGGCTAGGATTTTGAAGCTCTGTCTCACATACTTTGGGCACATGGCCAGGAGGGACCAGTCCTTTGAGAAGGACATCATGCTTAAAAGGATAGAGGGACAGCACAGAATAGGAAGACCCTGGATGAGATGATGAGATAGCTTGATACAGTAACTGGGGAAATGCGGGTAAGTGTATCAGAGTCAGTGAGACTGGCTCAGGACATGGCAGGCTTCAAAGCTGCTGTACATAGGGTCGCTATGAGTCACAGATGATATGAGGGCACATAACAACAAATAAACAACGAATGGGTCAGGAAAGGACTGACTATGTTCCTATCTTGTATAAGAGTTTATAATCTCTCTAGAGGGGAATCAGAGCTAGCATAGCTTCCAATTAGAACATGGTTGTTCTGGTGTGGTCTGTTCTTTGGATATTTCCTTTTATGGATGGGTTTGATTTTTCTGTGTTTTACCTCCACTGCCACATCATCACCTGGAACAATTTCTTGTTGGGCTATCTTGTCAATGTTTTCTTTGCCACCTCCTATCACTATCAGAGCGATTACTGCAGAAGATAAAAGAATTCAGCCTTCAATATGTATTGCATCTCAAAGTCAAGAAAACAAATATTCTTACCACTGGACAATAAGCAACATCACGATAGATGGAGACAAATATTAAAATGATCAATGGTTTCATCTTACTTGGATCCACAATCGACATCCTTGGTACCAGCAGTTAGGAGATGAGGAAATTTATTGCATTGTGAAAGTCTGTAGCCAGAGACATCTCCAGATAAGGGAGTTCTGGTGGGCTGCTGGCAAGAAGCTGAACTGCAGTCCTGAAGGCAGATGATTTGAGGCCACCAGCTGCTCTATGGCATAAGGATGGGTAATCTCCTTCTGTGCTATTAACTGCCTCCGAAAACTCCCTGAGGGTCAGCTACAGGTCATTTCCGACTCTGTGGTACAGAACATCAGTAACAATGTCTGAATTACTGAGAAGCAATAATTTTAGTTCGAGGATGAAGGTGAGCCATGGCCCTTTCAATCACTTGCTGTGCATCTGGGAGCTAGACAATGAATAAAGATGACATAAGGATTGATGCCTTTGAGCAGAATTGTGGAGAAGAGCCCTGACCATCCTATGGAAGGCTCACAGGTATACTTTAGTGTCTCATGGTCAGGTACAGGCTCTTCTGATCTTTTGATTCTGCAGATGTGGATCCATGCCATCTCCCTTTCTAATTTCACTGCTGCAATCACACTCATGTCACCCACACCACTGACAGGTCTCCCACAGAGAGATGGCCTGTCTGGGCGTGAAGCGTGGCGACCTCTATTTGGAGCCACAAAGGACCTCCCACATTGCCTATCTAATGTTTGCTGATGAGCACTTGGGCTACTTCCATCTCTTTGTTATTGTGAGTGATGCAGCTATAAATATGGGTATTGTTGATGCATACATTTGTTTGCATTAAGGCCCTGGTTTATTTAGGGTATATTCCCAGTAGTAGGTTGTTGTTGTTGTGTACTGCTGAGTCAGAACTCCATAGCTGACCTTCTGGAGGGCTTTCAGAGGCAGTTGGTTGCTGGGGAGGAGATTGCCCCTCCTTCTCCCTCAGAGCAGCTGGTGACCTTGAACCACGTATCTTCGAGGTTGTGTCACAGCTTCTTGCCACTAGACTACCTGAGCTGGTTTAAATGATATTTTTATTTCTAACGTTTTGAGAAAACACTAGGCAGGATTCTACAGTGATTACGTTCCTATCATCAGTGAATGAGTGATGCAGTCTCTCCACATCCTCACTTGCATTTGTTGTTTGTGACACTGTTTAACTTTGCTGTTGTTGCTGGGATAAGATGATAATTTTATTTGATATTTTGATATTTGATATTTTGATTTGCTATTTCTCTGATAGCTAGGGATATTGAATATTCCTTCATGTATTTGTTGGCCATTTAAATATCTTTGGTGAATTGACTATTCATAAGTTGTGCCCATCAATTTTGTTTAATAGTATTCTAATCTTGTCTATGCATTCATATATGTGCATGTGTTTACATAAACACACATTATATTCCAAAAGGCAAATAAAAGGATAGTCTCTCTTTTTTCAACCAAGCAAACCAGCTTGGTTTGCTATAAAGATAAGAATTTGACTAGTGGCAAGAAGCTGCACTGCAACAATTCCAGAGGTACATAGTTCAAATCCACCAGATGCTCTGCTGGAGAAGGAGGGGAAATCTCCTCCTGTATCAGTCAGATCTGATTTGACAGTACACACACACGAAATAATAAAATGAAAAAAAAATTTTTAAAAAGATAAGAATTTGATAGGGCAATTAATTTTAGCTTCTTTTAAATTTTTTTCTTAATTATTAGATTTTTTCTTTTTAAAAAATTGCTATTTTAATGAAAGTTTACAGAAAAGTTGGATTTTAATTCATTCATTGTTGTATATTTTCCTCCCTACTCCATCCTGTTCACTTAAAAATATTCATTCATTGTTGAATAATTTTTCCTCTCCTTCACCCCAGCCATAGTCCACTTTGCTATGCACCTCTTAGTCTGGACTGTTATCATTCAAATAATGTCTAATTATATATTCCTTTTAAACAGTTCTTTGCTTCATCTGTTCCAATGCAGAGTTCATTATTTATCCTCTCTTTTCTTAGTTTTCCCCAACCCCCATGTCAGTCCTTTTTTATAACAGTGGTGTTATACAGTATTTGTCCTCTTGTAAGAGATATTTCACTCAGTATAATGTCCTCCAGGGAAACCCATGTTGTATAATATATGAATACCTTGTTTGTTAGTGCTGTGTAGTATTTCATTGTGTGAATATAACATAGTTTTTCTAGCCATTAATTTGTTGATGGGCACTTGGCTTGCTTCCATCTCTTTGCTATTATGAATAAAGCAGCAATAAACATGGGTGTGTTTATATCCGTTTGGGTAGAAGCTCTAATTTCTTTAGGGTATATTCCTAGTAGTAGAATTGCTGGGTCAAAAGGCATTTCTATTTCCAACTCTTTAGAAAGTGCCATATTGCTTTCCATAGTGGTTACACCATTTTATACTCCTACCTAAAATTTATAGAACACTCCAGCACCTCAACAAGAAAAAGGTAAACAACCCAATAGCAAAATGGGCACAGGATAGAAGTAGATATTTCACCAAAGTAGACATTCAAATGGCATATACACATGAAGAAATGTTCAAAATCCTTAGCTCTCAGAGATATGCAAATAAAAACAAATATGAGATATAATCTCACTCCAGTAATATTAGTAAAGTTCAACAAAGCAGCAAACAACAAATGCTGGTGAGGTTATTTACTCACTTATTGTACTGTATCTGCTCTGGTGGCTCGGTGGCAAGGAGCTGCACTGCCCCCCTGAAGACATGCCATTAGAATCCACTAGCTGCTCCATGGGAGAAAGATGGGTTATTGCCTCCTGTGCAATTTACTGCCTCTGAAAACCTGCTGAAGCTATGGGCTGGTTCCAGCTTGATAGTACACAGCCACAGTTAATTTAAGAACTGTTTTAAAATAAATATTATATTTTATACTGGTTCAGTTACAAAGTTTGCATACATTGTTTTTCACACCAGATCTTTCCCATTTCTTTTGCACACTCCTCCCTCCACCCACAAAATTGTGTGACCCTATGATTAACACCAACTCCCCCATCCTCACCTTTCAGCCCACCCCCTTGAATTCACATACACATTTTACTAGTTAACTATTTCCATAATAATTGTCTTATATAGTACATAGAGAGACACCCATACACCCATTGGCCTAGAGGACCGAAAGTGACGCTACCAAGCCAAAGGTGGGTGACTCTAATTTGCGGCCCTCAGGTCTGTTTTTCAATGTTTTTGGTCAAACATTCTTCTAGGTCGGGTAGCTCTGGTGTGTCCACTTGCCATGCAGAGGTAACTTGTGGTTGCTGTTAAGCTGAACACTGTGACACTGATGTGTCAAATGCGTTAATGGTTACCCATGGTGGATGGTGTTGGGTGGAGCTCCCCAATTAAAACAAGCTTGGAAGTAGGAGTGGCATCCACTTCCAAAATCATTTGCCTCTGGAAACTCTATGAACCTGGAGAAAGGATGAAAGTCATGCAAGTGTCAAGGACTTTCGTTCAAAGGGTCACTATGAGTTGCCTATGACTCTATGGCACTTAACAACAACAGCAACAACAATACAATATTTGTCCTTATGGGACTGAATTAGTTCACTTAGCATAATGTTCTCCAGTCCCTCCCAAATTAGGTAATGATTAACAAAATCATTGCTTCTGTATACCGCATAATATTCCATTGTGTGACTGTACCATGATTTCTCCATCCATTTGATTATGGTGAACATTTAAGCTGTTTCCATGTTCTTATGATGAACATTGGTGTACAAATCTCCATTTACGTCTCAGTTATCATTTTGGGATATATTCCAAGCAGTGGAATAGTCAGGTAATATGGAATTGCTGAAATAGAAACCACATCTCACACCATACACCAAAATCAACTCAAGGTGGATCAGAGACCTGGGAGTAAAGTCCAAAACTATAAAGTTCCTCAGAGATAAACTGGGATCATACTTAGAAGGCCTAGTTTATGGTATAAATAGACAAGACAAATACAACCAGAAATGCTCTATCTGGAGAGAATAAGATTGATGAATGGGAACTTCTAGTGATTAAATTCATGTGTGCATTAAAAATATTTTTTTCCAACAGAGTGGAAAGAAAACCTACTTACTAGGAAAAAAAATTTGGCAATATTTCAGACAAGGGTCTCATATCAAAAGTTCACAGAATCCTACAGGGCCTCCTCAAGATAAAGAGTGATAACTAATTACAAAATGAGCAAAAGACACTTAAAGACTTTTCATAGAGGAAGATATTTGGATGGCCAACAGACACATGAAGAAATGCTCCAAATCACTGCCAATAAGAAAAATGCAAATCAAAACCAAAATGAGATACCATCTCATCCCAGTTTTTGTTGTTGTTGATTGCCATCAAATTGAGCATGACTCATAGCAACCCTATGAACCAAAGGCCTAAAGCCTTTCTATAACCATCGTCAATCATCAAAGTTCATAGAGTTTCCAGAGGCATGTTGTTTAGGAAGTGGATGCCACTCCTGCTTCCAGTAGCAGTGCCAAAGTTTAACAGGACAAGTAATAAATGTTGAAGAGGATATGACAAGAGAGGAACTCTTATACACTGTTTGTGGGATTGTACAACCACTCTGGAAGGCACTTTGGCACTTCCTCATATTAAGTATTTTTAATGATTGAAAGAGCAGAAAGTTGATTAGAAAGCCATCTTTCTCATATTTTACACTTTCTCAAGAGGCCAACAGAACATAAGTCATAAAAGAAAATATTCTATGATAGTAATTACTATAGAAATTATTTAAGAGTATGTTGACACTGTTCTTTTTAAAAATACAAATGCAGTTACAAGATTGGTGGCTTCCATGAAGACTTGAGAATGAAAAATTAAATATAAATATAAAATATTGTCTAATATGTTTTTTTGCTTTATTTTAGGGTTTTGTTGAATTAAAAAATAAATAAAAACTGAAAAATGGGAAGAAAAGGAAGGATGATTTATTAGGTTTCTGTATCTTGATAGAAATGCTCAATGAGTGATTTACTCATTTATTTCTCAAATAAACCTATACTAAAGATCTAAGCATGCCTTGCTTTGTCTTAAGCACCAGCTAAAGGGCAATGAATCAAACATAGTCCATATCACATACTTATTGACTTCAAGGCAGAAAAAACTATACTTTTTATATATTGGGATACATGATTTTACAAATAAATTTGGAATATGGTAACAATTAATAACCCTCTGACATTCATGTGATATACTAATTACTTATAGCTAGCAGGAAGAAAAAGCCAGATGCAGATGACTGCTCTAGAATATTTACTATTAAAAAATTAGCATCCTGAATAATCTTGAGCTTTGCTATTATCTCAGGGCAGACAGTCAGTTCTAGAGAAAGTTTATCATTGAACTTTAGAACTTGTATGGCTAATAATGGGCAAATCAAGAATTTTCTAATTCATAGATTTGTAGGAATATTTATGATTCTTCTCCAAGTTGATAATGGAAACATTTGGTACAATTACTCGTTCTTGAAATTCTTTTCAATTTTTATCTTGTGATACCACTGGCTCAGACAGGGAGCTCTGATGATGTAGGGTAGTGTACCACCAACCCGAAGGTTACTCCTCTCTGTCAGTTGGAACCCACCGTTGACTCCTCAGAAGAACGATGGGCAATCTCCTCAAAGGATTTATAGCCTCCTGAACACCTGTGGGAGGGTCTGTTATGAGTCAGTTCCAATTCAACTTGATAGCAGTAAGGTTTGTTTGTTGTTCTTTTTAAATATTACTTTCTTCTCTTTTCTTTTCCAGTAAAATATTTTCATATACTCTTCAGAGATACTGATGATATTTTTTGAGCTGTGCAAGCATTTTCACTGCCTTTTAAATTTTTTCCACCACCTTTAGCATAATCTCATTGCTCCCTTAGTTTTTTTCGCTTATTTTCAAGTTTCTACTATTTATTTTATCACCTAAAGATGCATCATAAAAAGAGTACAATGAACAGGGCAATAAAATTTAAAATTTTAAGTAAAATATTTCAGTTATCATCTAAGTTCTAACTATAAAGATTTTTTTACATTTCTAATACAATAATTGATAAAATATATACAGTAAATTTAGTAAGGAAATTCTGTGAGCTACACTTTTTCATACCGACATAGAATATATGGTTTTTCTCTGTGTGTTTTTCTTTTCTTTACTTGACTACTTAAAGGCATCCTTAGCTTACAGCTTTATGTTAATTTTAATGCCCCAGGTTTAGCTTATATATCAGTAAAAGAAAGCAGATAATTAGATAATCCTTTCAAAGCTATATGCAATTTTTCTTTTTAAAAAAAGGTTATAAGCATTAACTTGTAGTGAATTAAAGTTGCTTAACACCACATTATAAAATTACATAAGCATGTCTCCAAGTAGTAAAATGTTTATAGATCTTACATTTTTAAAGCTGTTGAAATATTATAAAATATTATGTTAATTTTTTTAAAAGAAAATTTTTACTTTATACTGGTTTACTTACAAAGTTCATATACATTGTTTTTCACACTGGATCGTTCCCATTTCCTGTATCTGCTCCATCCTCCACCCATCAAATCGAGTGACTCTATCACTACCATCCCCGTCCTCACCCTTCTGCTCCTCCCCTCCTCCCCTTGGATCCTCCCACATGTTTTACTAGTTACCTTTCTATTTCTATAATAATGGTCTTACACTGTATTTTTCTTACGGGACTGAGTTCACTTTGTATAGTGCTCTCCAGTACCTTCCAAGTTAGATAGTGATTTTCAAAATCATTGCTTCTGTGTACTGCATGCTGGTTCTTTTTTTTTTTTTCTCAGTTTTTTCAGTTGTTTCTAATCAAGAGTAGCTTGCTAAGGGAGTCAATCCAGCACTGAGTGAGCATCTTTCAGCCTTTTCTACATTCAGTTGATCATGTACTTCAGTGAATTAAAGGTTTTTAAGAACTGGTATATAACTATTATAATTTCAATATGTGATTGGCCCAAATATCTATATTAACTATCTAGCCATTCTATTGTGTCATTCTGATGTAATTATTTCTTTATTGCTCTTAATATAATTTATGTTTCTGGTGATTTATTTTATTTATCTTTGTTGTTTTTCTCCCTATATTAGATTGTATCATACACATTGTGTATGTGGACTTATACAAAGGCATTTCACTGTGTGGATCACAACAATCTGTGGCTGACTCTAAGAAGAATGTGATTGCCAGAACATTTGATTGTGCTTATGTGAAACCTGAAACCTATACTTGAACCAGGAGGCAGTCCTTAGAACAGAGCAAAGAAATATTGCATGGTTCAAAAGGTAGGGTATATGCCATGGATGTGTCCTATCTCCATACCTTTTCAATCTATATGCAGAACAGATAATCTGAGAGGCTGGGCTCTATTAGTAGCATCAGGATTAAAGGAAGACTCATCAACAATCTGAATTATGTTCATGACACAACCCTACTTACTGAAACTGATGAGGACCTGAAGCACTTGCTGTGGAAGGTCAAGGACTGCAGCTTTCAATATGGTTTGAAGCTCAACATCAAGAGGACATAGATTCTCACCACTGGGCTGACTGGCAGCATCATGATAGATGGTGAAGAGGTTGAGATTTTTAATAACTTTAATTTACTCAGCCCCACAATCAACATGCTTGGTACCAGCAGCCAGGAAATAAAAAGACGAATTACATTGGGAAAGTCTACAGTCAGAGACCTCTCCAAAGTACTGAAAAGCAATGATGTCAGTCTGGAGACTAAAGTGCCCCTGATCTAGGCCATAGTCTTTGTAATTACTTGCTATGTGTTAGAAAACTGGACAATGACTAGGGGTGATAGAAGGAGAATTGATGCCTTTGAGCTGTGATGCTGGAAAAGAGTATTGAATATACCATGGACTGCCAGGAGAACAAACAGGTTCATCCTAGAGAGGATGAAACCAAACTGCTCCTTAAAGGCAAGGATTCTGAGGATTCTTCTGGGACCAAGTTAGAAGGCTGAGTGTATGACATAAAGATTTTGACAAATACAGCCAGAAATTCACAATAGAGAGGATAAAACTGATAAATGGGACCTTCTAAAGATTAAATCTCTTTGCTCATCAAAATTTTTTTCATAGGTTGGAAAAAACCCTACTGACTGGGAAAAAAACACAAACATTTGGCAGTACCATCTCATACAAGGGTCCAATAACAAAATTTACAGAATACTACTGGGCCTCCAGAAGTAAAAGACTGATGACCCAATTACAAAATGGCAAAAGGCATGGAAAGACTTTTCACAGAGGAAGACACTTGGATAGCCAAAAGATTCAGGAAGAAATGCTCAAAATCAATGACAATTGGAGAGATGGAAATCAAAACCACAATAAGATGCCATCTTACCCTAGTAGCAGTGGCAGTTTTGCTGAGCAGCAAGCAATGAATGTTGGAGACAATGGAAGAGGTAGGAAATCTCATACACTCTTCATGGGATTATAAAATGGTACAATCACTATTGTTAGATGTTTCCTAGAGAAGCTGAACATTGAAACTCCGTATGACCCTGCTATTCCACTAGTAGGAATATACCTCAAGGAAATTAGAACGAAGACACAGATATTTGTGCACCAATGTTTATAGCAGCATTATTCACCATCACAAGAATATGGAAATAGCCTAATTGTCCAACTATAACTAAATAGTTTGAGAAATTGTGGTATATTCACATGATGGAATACTACATAGCACTTAAGAACAATGATTTTGAAAAATACTACATAACTTGCGAGAGAATGGAAAGCATTATGTTGAGTGAACTAACGGTCTCCATGGAGCAATGCAGTCTCACCCTCTCCAAGATGAACTTATTTGTACTCCTAGCAGTCCATGATATATTCAATACTCTTCTCCCGCACCACAACTCAAAGGCATCAACTCTCCCTCTATTTCTCCAGCCATTGTCCAGCTTTCTGATGCATAGCAAATAATTGCAAATATCATGGGGTGGATCAGTTGTACCTTAGTCTCCAGACTGACATCATTGCTTTTTAGAACTGTGGAGAGGTCTCTGACAGCAGAATTTCCCAATGTGACTCATATTTTTATTTTCTGGCTGCTGGTTCCAAGAGTGTTGATTGTGGAACCAAGCAAACTAAAGCCGTGAACAATCTCAATCTCTTCACCATCTATCATGACGCTGCCAATCAGGCCAGTGGTGAGAATTTTTGTCCTCTTGATGTTGTGCTTCAATCTATATTGGAGACTGAAGTCCTTGACCTTCTGGAGCAAACACTTCAGGTTTTTTTTCAGTCATACCAAACAGAGTTATACCATCTGCACAACACAGATTGTTGATGAGCCTACCTCTAATCCTGATGCCCCCCCATAAAGCCCAGCCTTCAGGATAATCTACTTTGCATATAGATTGAAAAGGCATGGAGACAGGACACATCCCTGGCATACAGCTTTCCCAACTTTGAACCATGCAGTGCCTCTCTACTCTGCCCAAGCTACTATTAATGTTCTCATATTTTTATTCCCAGCTAAATAAATAAATAATACTTTAGATTATAACCTGTAAATCACTTCATATTACTTAGATTATCATTTAGGTTTTCAAAGACAATTCTTTCATTGTTATTATTATTACAACTTCATCTTAAAATTTTTATATTCTATTCATCATTCTCACCAGTATCTACATCATCTGTGCCTCACCTGTCCTCAAGCACAAGGTAGGTTTTTAGCTCCAGTAGTTTGATATCTGCTGAAGATTGAGTGAGACTGGGTCACACCATTTATACCTCTCTCTTTTTTCCACATTAGCCTCTTTCCTTCATGGGAAAGAGAGAAGAAGGAGTTGAGAAGTAAAACTTCTCATGGTATGTCAGCTGCTAATTTCTTGACATATTTTAATTAGAATTCTTGTATTTGAATACAATCTCAAAACTAGATGTATTTTTAAAATGTTGTCCTCCTTTGAGTAGTTGTCACCATTTGACTAACATGAATGTCAATAATGTTCCTACTTGTCAACCATTCAAATGTAGATACTTTTGGAAGAACCATTGTAGGTTCTTCCAAGTTACCTAGGTCTTTCTTGGTCATCTGCACAGCTCCAAAGACTGCTTTTATATCCTTGGTTTAATCTCCTTTGATTATTTCAATTCTCATTACAGACCACCCACTATAGTCTCTTGTTATTGGAGTACTCATCATGCAGAGTAGCTCTTCAGGAGCTACTGAAAATTTGGAGGAAGACTTAAAATTTGTAGGAATACTATCAACCTGCAATGAACATATGACAATCTTGCTTGCAGTAAGCAAATAAGTCTTGAGCCACTTATTAATGAAGCTTAAAATTATAGTCTCAAGTTCTACATCACACCAGCATAAATGAAATAAAATCTCTCACAATGTCAATAACAAGTTTCATGATAAACAGAAGAGATTAAAATTGTCAAGGATTTAGTTTTACTTACATACACAATCAATATCCATAGAGACAGCAGTCAAAAGACACATTGTGTTGGGTGAATCTACTTCCCAGGACCTATTTAAAATGCTAAAGAACAAGATGTCACTTAGAAGATCAAGGAGTGCCTGACTCATATGTACGTGAAGTTATTCATTAAATAAGAATGACTGAAGAAGAGTTGATGCCTTTGCATTAAGACGTTGATGAAGAATATTGAACTGCCAAAAGAACAAACAAGTCCACACTGGAACAAGTGCAGCCAGAATGCACCTTAGAGATGAGAATGGTGAGATTTGCCTTATTAACTTTGGTTATGCTGCCTTCCTTTGAGGAAGACATCATGTTTGGTCAGTGAAAAAGAGGAAGATTCTAAAAAATAATGTATTGATAAAGTGACTGCCACAGTGGTCTTAATGCACCGCAGAAATTGTAAGGATAGTGTAGAATCTGGTAGAGTGTTTTGCTCTGTTAAATAGGGTTTCTGTGAATAGAGTTCAGTTTCATGGTGCCTGCTAAGAACACCATAGGCAACACGGAAGAAGTCCTGGTGGAACAACAATGAAATGCTCAATTGCTAACAGAATGGTTTGTGATTCAAATTCAACCAACAGCTCTACAAGAGAAAGATCTGGTGATCTCCTTCAGTAAAGATTCCAACCAGCCAACTCACTTCTGTTGAATTAATTCTGATGCATAACAATGCTATAGAACAGATACAATATAATTGGCCCATCAACAACCTGCATTATGCAGACAACATAACCTCGCTTGCTTAAACTGCAGAGGACTTGAAACATCTGCTGCAGAAGATCAGTAACTAAAGCCTTCAATATGGATTACATCTCAATATAAAGAAAACAAAAATCTTCACCACTGTGACAATGATAGATGGAGAAAAGACAGAAATTGCCAACAATTTAATCTTACTTGAATGGATCAACACACTTGGTGCTACCAATCAAGAGATAAGGAGACATATAGCTTTTGAAAAATCTGCTGTCGGGGATCTCTCTGAAATACTGAAGAGCAATGATATCAGCTTAAAGTGTGCCTGATTAAAGCATGATTTTTCCAGTCATATATTATGCATCTGAGAGCCAGACAATGAATAAAGATAACAGAAGAATCATTGCCTCAGAGTTGTCGTGTTGGAGAAGAGTACTCAATTTTTCAAAAGAACAAACAAATATATCTTGGAGAAAGTGAAACTAGGGTGTTTTTTGGAGACAAGTGTGGTGAAGCTTCATCTCACATGTTGTTGTAATGTGCCATCCAGTCATTGCGACTCATAGAGACCCTATGTACAAGAGTGCTAAACGCCATTCTATCCTGTGCCAATCTCAAACACATTCATTCCCACCACTCTACTCACAAAATGATCCATCTCATTGAGGGTCTTCCTCTCCTGTGAAGTCCCTCCACTCTCCTAAACATGATGTCCCTCTCAAAGGACCAGTTTCTCCTTGCAACATGCCCAAAGTATGCCAGATGAAGCTTCAGAATCCTTGACTTAGGGAACATTCTGGCTTCCCCCTCTCCAGGACAAACCTTTGTTCTCCTAGCAGTCCATGGTATATTCAACACTCTTCTCCAGCACCACAACTCAAAGGCATCAGTTCTCCTTCTATCATCCCTATTCACTATCCAACTCTCTGATGCATAGCACATAATTACAAAGACTATAGCCTGGATCAGTTGCACCTTAGTCTCCTGCCTGACGTCATTGCACTTCAGTATTCTTGAGAAGTCCCTCACAGCTGACTTTCCCAATGCAATTCGTCTCCTGATTTCCTGGCTGCTGTTACCAAGAGTGTTGATTGTGGAGCCAAGCAAACTAAAACCATTAACTATCTCAATCTCTTCACCATCCATACTGATGCTGCCAATTGGCCCAAAAGTGAGAATCTTTGTTTTCTTGACGTTGAGCTTCAATCCATATTGAAGACAGCAGTCCTTGACCTTCTGCAGCAAGTGCATCAGGTCCTCCTCAGTTTCAGCAAGCAGGGTTGTGTCATCTGCATAACGCAGGTTGTTGATGACTCTTCCACCAATCCTGATGCCACATTCCTCCTCGTACAGCCCAGCATCTCAGATGATCTGTTCTGCATACAGATTGAAAAGTTATGGAGACAAAATACACCCCTGATGGACCCCTTTCTTGATTTTGAACCATCTAGTGTCTCCCTGCTCTGGTCTGACAACTGCCTCTTGGTCCAATACTTTGGGTATATTGTTAGGAGAGGTTACTTCTTGGAGGGGAAGATCATGCTTGGAAAGGTGGAGGGTAAGTGATGGAGAGGAAAGATTCTCAGTGAGAATCTTTGATTGTTACAGAGACTACATCAATTGGCTTAAGTGTGTGCAGGATAATAAGGATGGTGCAGGATAAAATAGGGTTCAGATCTATTATTTATAGGATCACTGTGAGTCATATGTGACTCAATGGACCTAACAACAGCAAGAACAATAAAATTATAGAAGCAGACTGCATTGTCTTTTTGTCTTTTTCCTATAAGCAACCTGTAAGTTTGAGCCACCAATCTTTGAACTAGCAACTGGACACATTGGCCACTGTGTCACCAAGTCTCCTCCCATAAAGATTACAATCTATAAAGGCCTATGAGGTAGTTCTACTATATCATGTGAGGCCTCTTTGAGCCAAAACCTGACTTACTTGCGCCCAACAATGACAATAATTTCTTAGACAGTCTGGGTATATTAAATAATAACATTATAAGCTAACTCCAAAGCCACTTTCCCAGTTATTCACCTCTTATGTGCTTTACCCATAAAGCTCTAACAGCATTATATATTCTTCCAGTACAATATTTCACAGGCTTTAAGGCAAAATATACATCTGAGTTCTCAATTTAGTAGAAGTACAGAGAATGCATATTAAATAGTATTGGAAAGGTTTTCGATACCAAGGTGAAAGTATTCTATTCACATGTTGAATGACCTATACATCCACACTTCCAAGTTTCAAATGTTGATTCTTCTATTCACTAGTTGCAAGGTCTTGGATCAGTAATTTAGTGTCACTGTGCATCATGAAGAGCAAAGTTATCAACACTATATTCTTCATGGGTTTTTATGAAAGGATTAAGTAGAATGGAATGTTGTAGATTTGTTAGTGGTCACTTACTTTATTATGATGAGGGTGTCAGAACTCTTGAACATTAGCATTTCTAGACATTGTGTTAGCCTGTAACAAAATGTTGGGGATGAAGAATGATCTATAGCCACCTTAACTACAGATAAATGATCTTTCAAGTCATCAACAACTGTGAAACCAATATAAGAGAGCACTGTGAGAGACAGTGGTGAAGAGATTGTAAAAAGACTGTGGCACTGCTGTGACGAGACTAGGGCAAAGTGTAACCAAAGGAACTCTAGAGATAAGGCCACAGTTAAAGGTTTTACTTGTTGGATGATTAAAAGAAAAACTGACTTGCAACTGCTCTGATATAAAGGCCACAATTAAAGGTTTTGCTTGCTAAGTGACTGAAAGAAAAGTTAACTTATAAAAGTTTGTTAGATGTTTAAGGAAACCATAGTTTCATGCATTTGTGCTGTTGAACTAAACCTGAACTTTCACCAACTGAGGATTTGTGTCTTGCTGTTAATCTGACTTGGGACTGCTAGACTAAACCTGGACTTGCATTGTAAGGCATTCTTTGGCTTCCCCACTCTTCCACTTATTTCTCTAATAAACTCTACAAATGTGAATAAAGTCTGTGAATCTTGCAAAGGACATCAGATCCAATGTGTGGTAAAAATAGGTGCAGGAGCATGAGAGGTGGCATATTTGACTATTTAGTTATTTGCATAATAGTATGGATATTATTAATGGGGAAAGTTAACGTGTATGAAGCAGGTAGAAGGCAAACTTGGCCACTCATGTTGTATCTACTCCTTTCGCAATGACTCATAGTGACACTGTGAATGAACAATAGCTCTGAACTTTGCTCTATCCTGTGCTATTCTGACAATTTCTCCTATGCTCTATCCCACTGCTATAGTCACTGTTTCAATCCATCTTGTTGAGAGTCTTCATCTCTTCCCAAATATTATGTCTTTTTGCAAGAACTTCCCTCCTAACTACGTATCCAAAGTATGTGAGACGAAGTTTCACTACTCTTACCTGTAAGGTTTGCACTTCTCTAATACAGACTTGTTTGTTCTTTTCGTTGTTGTTGTTAAGTGCCATCAAGTCGAGTATGACTCATAGGGAACCTATAAACAACAGATCTGAAACCTGTCCTATCTTGTGCCATCCTCACACTTTCTGACACACTGGAGTGCATTGCAGTAGTCACTGTGTCAACCCACCTGGTCAAAAGTCCTCCTCTCCTTTGTCGACCCTCAACTTTTCCTAGCATAATGTCCTCTCCATCAAGTAACCTCTCTTAACAACATGCTTGAAGTAGGTGAGGTGGAGCTTTATCATCTTCACCTCCAAGGAGTAATCTGGTTGCACTTTCTCCAGAACATATCTGTTTATTCTTTTGGCATTCCATGGAATACTCAGTACTCTTTTCCAATACTACAGCTCAAAGGCATCAACTCTTCTGTCATCATTATTCACTGTCCAACTCTCAAATGCATACCAAGTGATTGGAAAGACTATGGCCTGAATCAGATGCAAGTTAGTCCTCAAACTGATACTATGGCTCCTCAATAATTTGGAAAGTTCCCTGACTGCAGACTTTCCCAGTGAAATACTTTTTCTGATTTCCTGATTGCTGATACAAAGGGTGTTGATTGTGGATCCAAGTAAGATGAAGTTGCTGACAATTTCAATCTTTTCTCCATCTGTCATGATGTCGCCAGTAAGTCCAGTAGTAAGACTTTTTGTTTTCTTGATACTGCTAGTTGTAACTTGTTATGATTCACACATAACAAGTTAAAACCTTTGTATAGTTAATAAAGCATAAACACACATTATTTTGATATTCTTTCATTTCATCCAGGATTCATCTGACATCAGCAATGATATCCCTGGTGCCATTGCATCTCCTAAATACTGCTTGAAATTCTGGCAGTTTCCTGTCTAAGTACTGTTCTAGTAATTTTTGAATTATCTTCAGCAATATTTTGTTTACAAATAATGTTAATTATATTATTCAATAGTTACTATATACTGTTGGATCGCTTTTCTTGGGAATGGGAACAAATATAGACCTCTTCCAATCTGATGACCAGACATTTCTCTAGCTTGGATTAGATATACCTTGGTCTTAAAACTGACATCATTTCTTTTAAATATTTTGGAGATATCTTTGACTACAGTTTTTCCCAATACAATATGCCTTTTGATTTCTTGACTGCTAGTACCATTGCTGTTGATTGTGTATCCAAATAAAATGAAATAGTTAACAACTTTTTCTTCATCTGCCATGATGCTGCTTATTGGCTCAGTAGTGAGGATTTTTATTTTCTTTAGATGCAGTCCATATTGAAGGTGGGCTTTGATTTTCTTCAGCAAGTGCTTCAGACTTTCTTCACTTACAGCAAGCAAGATATTGTCATTTGCATAGCAGGTTGTTGATTAGTCTTTTTCCAATCTTGATATGATGTTCTTCTTCATTTAATAAACTTCCTCAAAATTATTTTCTCAGCATAAATATTGAATATGTATAAAGAAAGGACACAACACTGATCTACACCTTTCCTGAATTTAAAGTATGTAGTGTTCTCTTGTTCTATTCAGATAACTATTTCTTTGTCTATGTACAGGTTTTGTATAAGAAAAATGAAATGTTATGAGATTCCTATTCTTAATGTTATCCATAATTTATTATGATTCAGTAATACATTGGATTAAATGCTTCTACATAGTCAATAACACATAGGTAAAATCCTTGTATTATTCTCTGCTTTCATTTGACATCAATATTGTTGTAGTTGTTATGTACCATTGAGTCAAGAATGACTCATAGAGAGTCTATGAACAAAAAATCTGAATGCAGTTTTATCCTGTCATCCTCACACTTCCTGGCACACTAGTGCCCATTACAGCAATCACCATGTTAATCCACCAGCTTAAGGGTCTTCCTCTCCCTCACCCACCTTCTCCCTTCCCAGGATCATGTCCCTCTCAAAGGAATAGCACCTTAGAGCTTTAATAGCCCTTTCCCCCATAGTCTCTTCTGAATCCAGCTTGATTTTCTAGTTCTGTAGATCTATTGTTCTAGGCATTTTAAAATAATCTTCAGTAAGATTTTACTTGCTAATAATAATAGTAATAATAGTAATAATAATAATAATAATAATATCTTTTCTATTATTAATAGATAAAGGAAGAAACCGAAGGAGCTGAAAAACAAATTCAAGCCACGGGTGGCAATATTTAAGGATACTTTGGGTAGAATGTTAAATGATCAGGAAGTATCAAGAGAAGATGGAAGGAATACACAGAGTCACTGTATCAGAAGGAATTGGCTGACACAGAAGAATTTCATAAAATGACATATGAGCAAGAGCCTGTGGTGATGAAGGAGGAAATTCAAATTGCTCTGAAAGAATTGGCAAAAAACAAGGCTCCAAGAGTTGATGGCATACCAATTGACATATTTCAACAAACAGACACTGGTCTGGATGTGCTCACTAAGTTGTGCCAAGAAATCTGGAGAACAGCCAGCTGGCCCACTGACTGGAAAAGATTGATATTTGTTCCCATTCCAAAGAAAGGTGACCCAACAGAGTGCAGAAATTATCGAACAATATCATTAATATCACATGCAAGCAAGATTCTGCTGAAAATTATCCAAAAATATTTGGAAAAATATGTCAGCAGAGAACTACCAGATGTACAGGCTGGATTTAGAAGAGGTCATAATAGTAAGGATATTATAGCTATTGTTAGATGGATCTTGTCAGAAAGCAGAAAATACCAGAAGAATGTCTATCTGTGTGCTTCATTGACTATGCAAAGGCTTTTGACTGTGTGGATCACAACAAGCTGTGGCTGACCCTAAGAAGAATGGGAATCCTAGAACATTTGATTGTGCTGATGTGAAACCTATACTTGGACCAAGAGGCAGTCATCAGAACAGAGCAAGGAGATACTACATGGTTCAAAATCAAGAAAGGGGTCCATCAGGGATGAACTTTGTCTCCATACCTTTTCAATCTGTATGCAGAACAGATCATCTGAGATGCTGGGCTGTACAAAGAGGAATGTGGCATCAGGATTGGTGGAAGAGTCATCAACAACCTGCGTTATGCAGATGACGCAACCCTGTTTGCTGAAACTGAGGAGGACCTAAAGCACTTGCTGCAGAAGGTCAAGGACTGCAGCCTCCTATATGGATTGAAGCTCAACATCAAGAAAACAAAGATTCTCTCCACTGGGCACAATTGGCAGCATCAGTATAGATGGTGAAGAGATTGAGATAGTTAACAGTTTTAGTTTGCTTGGCTCCACAATCAACACTCTTGGTAACAGCAGCCAGGAAATCAAGAGATGAATTGCATTGGGAACGTCAGTTATGAGGGACCTCTCAAGAGTACTGAAGATCAACGACTTCAGGCTGGAGATTAAGGTGCACCTGATCCGGGCTATAGTCTTTGCAATTACGTGCTATGCATTAGAGAGTTGGACAGTGAATAGTGTTGATAGAAAGAGAATTGATGCCTTTGAGCTGTGGTGCTGGAGAAGATTGTTGAATATATCACGGACTGTTAGGAGAACAAACAGGTTTGTCCTGGTGAAGGTGAAGCCAGAATGCTCCTTGGAGTCAAGGATTCTGAAGCTTCGTCTGACGTACTTTGGGCATGTTGCAAGGAGGGACTGGTCCTTGGAGAGGGACATCATGTTTGGCAGAGTGGAGGGGCAGCGAAGGAGAGGAAGACCTTTGATGAGATGGATTGATTCTGTGACAGGCGTGGTGGGAATAAGTGTGTTTGAGATGGCTATAGTTTGGCACAGGATAGAACAGCGTTTAGAGCTCTTGTACATAGGGTTGCTATGAGTTGCAAAAGACTCGATGGCACATAACAACAACAACAATTATTAATAGAATAACATAATACTCAATACAGTTCTGCCTGCCGTAGATTTGGTTCTAAATAATAGCAAACTTTCATTAAATTTCTGAGGCTATAAAACTTTATAACTGCTTATAAGAAAACTGCTTATCTTAATTTGGTAAAGTGAATTCCGACTCCCCATTTTTCAACTAGAAACATGGCATATAACACATCATGACATCAGAGTTTAATACAGAGTTGTTGTTGTTGTTAGGTGCTGTCATATAAATTACTACTCATAGTGACCCCCCAAAAAAGAAACCTGAGCCCTGTCTTGTCTTGTGTCGTCATCATCACCATCTCTGATACACTTAAGTCCACTGCTGCAGTTACTGTGTCAATCCATCTTGTTGAGGTCTTCCTCTCTTTTGCTGACCCTCCACCAATCCAAGTATGATGTCCCTTTCCAAGAAATAGCCTCTCCCAGCAACATGTCCAAAATATGAGAGATTAAGCTTTGTCATCTTTGCCTTCAAGGAGCACTGCCTACCTTTTTTTCCAAGATACATCTGTTCGGTCTTTTGACAGTCCTTGGGATACTCAGTAATCTTTACCAACACCACAACTAAAAGGCATCGATTTTTCTGACAACTTTATTCATTGTCTATTTCTCAGCTGCCTACTAGGTGATTGTAAAGATCATGGTCTAAAACAGGAACACCTTACTCTTCAAACTGACATCACTGTTCTTCAATGTTTTGGAGAGGTCTCTGAAAGTGGACTTTCTCAATACAATCTCCTGATTTCCTAACTATTGCTTACAAGGGTGTTGATTAGTGATCTACGCAAGAGAAAATCATGGCCAACATTAATCATTTCTCCACCTATCATTGATGGTGAGGATCCTTTTCCCCTGATGTTGGTATGTAACCCATATTGAAAGCTCACTCTTTGTTCTTCTGCACCAAACACTTCAAGCCCTCCTCACTTTCAGCAAGTGATGTTTTGTCATCCACATAGTGAAAGTTGTTGACAAGTCTTCCTCCAATCCTGATGCTATATTTCTCTTCATAGAGTTGAGCTCCATGAATTATTTGCTCAGCACACAGATTGAACAGCTATGGAGAAAGGATACCTTTCTGACTCTACTTTTCCTGATTCTAATGCATGTAGAGTTTCTTTGCTCCATTTTAATAACAGCTTCTTGATTTAGGTATGGATTTCATGTGAGCACAATGAAGTATTCTGGCATTTTCACTTCTTCAAACTTTGTTCCAGTTTGTTATGATTCACATTGTAATACACCATTATACACATTGTAATATGTGTTGTAATATGTGTTATAATACAGTATAATATACATATACTAAATAAATGTTGACAATTATTGTTGGGATTATTATTTTTATTGAAACATCACAATTTCTCCTTTGTTATTGTCACATAAAGAAATCAACTTCTGATAGCTTCCAATGATGTTAGAAGGAATTTTTGTTTTGCTTTCTTGTGTCCTACATAGTATTCAGAATATTATTGTGCACATAACAAGAACAAAACCCCTAACTTATTTCCGTTTCATCATTTCTGAACTACGTGTTATGGAGTAGAGCTGTGTTATAGAATTTCCTTGGCTGTAATCTTTACAGAAACAATTTGTTGAGCTGTTCTTCTGCAGAGCTGTTAAGTGGATTTGAACACCCAATCTCTAATTTAGCGGTTGATTGCCATTGCTTGTGTCATCTCTGAAGGATGTATGGTGCACAAGGCAGCTACATAAGCAGTCAATGAATTCACTACCGTTTCTCTGATACAAGATCATACATAAGATTAGCTCATAAGCTCTTGGTACTTTGAAGAATAATGCCAATGTAATGAGGAAATCAGTTATATTTCCTCCCCTAGCATTTTATTTTTTTTAGGTTTTTAATTTCTTTATTGTGATTTTAATGAAAATTTGGGGTTTTGTTCATTCACTGGTGCACATTTTCCTCCCTCTATTTCCTCCCAATTCCCTTTGTAATGAATTCTTGTTTCAGATCATATTAATATTTTGCACTTCAAGGAACAACAGCTGGGCACCAATGTTACTAATTCAGTGCAACACAGAAAGGAACAGAGTGCCCACAAAGCCATGCATATCAAGGATTTCTTTCATATTGTTTTATGTATTTTTCTTAGAATTCTTCATTGTGTGGTTTTTCTCTCTCTGGTTTTTGTATGTTTCATATAGCCACCATTACCTTTTAAAATTATGAAGTCATATCTACTGCTGGTTTTATTTATTAGAAATGTAGTATCTTTCTAACTATTTAACAAAAGTGTTAATGTTAAGTCAGTGCTCTTCTACACTAATGAATCAACCACAACCTTTTCTCTCCCTATGTGTTATTTTTAGTGTGTTTTTTCAGAATGCAAAGCTCTTTTTATAAAACAAATGTGAATAGCATGCCATAACTGAAACACCTGTGTTGTGCTCAATAAATATTTATTGAATTAAATGAGTGAAAAAGCATTCTTCTTTTCTTGTCTATTCAAGCACTTAACTCTTTTGTTATCTAAGGGTTTTCTAGTCCTTACTTTCTGTCTCTGCTTATTGGATTATTCTTATCACTTTGAAAAAATAGTATATAGCCTCTCACATTAAAATAAAAGCTCTTCCTTGACTTTAGATTTTCCTACATCATAATCTCATGGAAAACCTTCACAGAATGTTATCTTTGCATACTGTCCCTACTAATTCATTTTCTGATTACTTTCAAGCCTGTTCAATCTGGTTGCAAGCCTATATATGTTGTTGTTGGGTGTCATTGACATAGTAATCTTAGGAACAAAATACCAGAACCATGCCCTATCTTGCACCAATTTTATGATCTCTGACAAGCATAAGTCCATTGTTGCAGTCACTGTGTCAATCCATCTTATGGATTAAGGGACTTCCTTTATTTTGGGGACTCTATACCTTTCCGAAAATGATGTCTTTATCCAGAACTGGGCCCTTCTGGCAGCATACTCAAAATGTGTGAGATGGAGATTCACTATCTTTACCTCTAAGAAGCACACTACTAGTTACACTTCCTCTAAGATGAATTTGTTTTTTTCTTTTGGTGCTGGTGTTATGCGCTGTCCAGGTGAAACTTGACCCTCCAGCAGGTTTTTAAAGACGATAAATTGCACGGGAGGTTGCCCATCTCTCTTCAGTGGAGCAGTTGGTAGATTCAAATCAACTGCCTTGCACTGGCAGCAAAACCCCTTACCACCAATCCTCCAGAGCAGTCTAACAGTCAGCACTGTTCTCCAAAACCACAATTCAACATCATTGACTTTTCCTGGGTCATCCTTATTCATTGTTTTACTTTCATATGCATAGAAAGAAATTGAAAAGACTATGACTTGCTTCTTACCACTTTGGGGAGGTGAATATTTTTTTTTAAATTTTTTTTTCTGGTGGCATAGAGTGTTATATTACTTTTTAAATACTAGTTTATTTAAAAAAATTCTAATTTATTGATTTAGAAAACATATTCTTCCAATTTCACTCACCCCCTCACCAAATTTTACAACTCCATGATTAATACTCCCTCCCCCTGCACATCCACACCCCCCTTGGATCCTTATACTCATTCTACAATAATGGTTTTATACAATATTTGTTCTTGTGGGACTGAGTTAGTTCACTCAGCATAATGCTCTCCAGTTCCTCCCAAGTTAGGTAATAATTTACAAAATCATTGATCCTGTATGTTGCATAGTATTCCATTGTGTGAATGTACTATCATTTCTCAATCTATTTGTTTGTGGTTGGACATTTGGGCTGTTTCCATGTTCTTGTGATGATGAATAGTGCTGCTATGAACATTAGTGTACAAATCTGCTTGTACCTCAGCTCTTATTTTCTCAGGGTATATTTCAAGTAGTAGAATAGCTAGGTCATATGCAATTTCCATGTTCAGCTTTTTGAAGAAGCATCAAACTGCCTTCCAGAATGTTTGTACCATTTTACAATTCCATCAACAATGTAGAAGAGTTACTTTCTCTCCACATCCTCTCTAACATTTATTACTTGCTGCTCTGTTAAATTTTGACACTGTTACTGGAGTGAGATGGTACCTCACTGGGGTTTGGATTTGCATCTCTCTGATTGCCAGTGATTTTGAGCATTTCTTCATGCATTCTTTTTCCATCCGAATATTTTACCCTATGAAAATTCTTTTCATATCTTTGCCCATTTTGTAATTGAGTTATCAGTCTTTTTCTTGTTGAGACCCAGGAGTTTTCTGTGAACTTTCATTATGAGACTCTTGTATGAGATGGTATTACCAAGTGTTTGTTCCCAGGAGGTAGGTTTTCTTTTTACCCTGTCGGGAAAAGTTTTTGATACACACTTGGATTTAATCTTTAGAAGGTTCCATTCATCAATTTTATCCTCTTCAGCTTGTGCATTTCTGGCTATATTTGGCAGTCTTTTTCTATGTAGGCCTTCTAAGCTTGATCCTGGTTTGTCTCTTATGAACTTTACTCCCAGGTCTCTGATCTATCTTGAGTTGGTTTTTATGTACGGTGTGAGATACGGATCCTTTTTCAGCTTTCTGCAGGTAGAAGTCCAGTTTTGCCGGCACCATTTGTTGAAGAGGTTGTCATTTCCTCATTTGATAGCTAGTACAATCATAGGCAGATAGACCAATGGAACAGAATTGGGAACCCAGAGACAGATCCAGCTATGTATGATCAACTGATATTTGGAGAGGGTTTTAGTGGTAGATTTCCCCAATACAACATGTCTTTTGATTTCTGGATGCTGATACATGG
This sequence comes from Elephantulus edwardii, assembly GCF_000299155.1. Taxonomy (NCBI): domain Eukaryota; kingdom Metazoa; phylum Chordata; class Mammalia; order Macroscelidea; family Macroscelididae; genus Elephantulus; species Elephantulus edwardii. Next base: position 3,588,100 of record NW_006399918.1, read on the forward strand.
TGTTATTGTGGGTACAAGTAAAATGAAATCTTTGACAACTTGAATCTTTTTGCCATCTTTATTATGTTACCTATTGGGTCCAATTGTGAAAATTTTGGGTTTATTGATATTGAAATGTAATTTATATTGATGGATATAGTATTTATCTTCTTCAGTAAGTATTCCAGGTCTTCCTTATTTTGTGTAAGCAATGTTGTGTCATTTGCGTAGCACAGGTTGTTGATGAGTCTTCTTTCAATGTGGATGCCACATTCTTCTTCATATAGTTCAACTTCAGGAATAATTCGGAAAGAATACAGCTTGAATAGGCTTGATGAAAGGATACTACTCTAATGTACAACTTAATCTTGATTTTACATCATGCATGTATATATTTTGCATGACTACAACTAGGTGGCCTTGGATTTCCACTCTTCTCAATGTTAGCTATCATTTCTTATGATTGATATTGTCAACAAGACACAATGAACATCTTTATGGATTTTTCTGCTTTCAGTCAAGATCCACCTGACATCAGCCATGTTATTCCTCTTTCCATGGCTCCTTCTGAACGCAGATTGAATTTATGACACTTATCTATTGATGAATTGTTCAAGCCATTTTTAAAATAATTTTCAGCAAGAGTTTACCCCCATTTGGTATGCATTGTCTTATTTCACCTTGAGAAATGCCAAACACGCTCTTTTTTTTTTGTTTTTTTAAACTCTAATCTTTTGTACATTTTGTTAAGTTACTTTGCTTTGTCTTCTCAAGCTGCCCTCTGAAATTTACATTTCTAGTTCAATCATTTCCTGTGGTTTCTCAACTTTCTTAAATCATATTTAACACAAACACATTGATATATCAAAGATACTACAAATTAGACCATTCGATTTTCTTCATGAAAACCAGTATTTAATCAGTTTTCACAATATCATCAATGGTATCATTATCTACCCAATTATTAAAGTCAGAAATTTTAGAACAGTGTTTTTAAGCTGTGAAGAGTGCTGAACATCCCATTATTGTTGTTGTTATGGGCCGTCGAGTCGTTTGCGACTCATAGCGACCCTATGTACAACAGCCCTAAACCCTGCTCTATCCTGTGCCAATCGCATTGTCTCTGACACACCCATCCCGAATACCCCAGTCACTGAATCAATCCACCTCATAGAGGGTCTTCCCCTTCTGTGCTGTCCCTCTACCCTACCAAGCATGGTGTCCCTCTCCAAGGACCTGTCTCTCCTTACAACATGTCCAAAGTATGGGCAAAAAAACTGAATAGATATGTCTTAGCAAGGGTGCAGCTGGAGTGCTCTTTGAAGGCAAGAATGATGAGGCTTCACCTAACATACTTTGGACATATTGCTAAGAGGTCATGGGAAAAGGACATGATGTTGGAAACGGTGGAAGGTCAGCTAAGGTAAGGAAGACCCTCAAACAGGTGACTGCTGCTATGAGCTATTGTGTGTCAGGGCTATTGTGTGTCAGGAAGTGTGAGTTTGGCTCAGGACAGGAATGGTTTCAGATCTTTTGTTCATAGAGTCACTATGAGTCATGCTCGACTTGATGGCATCTAACAATAACAACAAATTTTATATTTCCACTGCCCTCCAATCTATCAGAGTCAATGTTGATTTTATTTGTAATGCACATCTCATTATTATCTCCATCTCATTCTATCTATCTTCTTGGTCATCTACAAAGGCAGTGTGTCATATTTTTTTTCATGCTGAATTAGGAAGTTTATTAGGCTCCTCATTTCCATGTCTATGATATAAACATGGAATTACACGCATTGTCTCATTTAGCAGATCTTACATGCCTGTAGAGTCTTCAGTCAGCTGGGCCTTTGTTTATTCTTGTCATGATTTACAGTTACCTCAATGTGAGTAAATAACAAACACAGAATGATGCATAAGCCATAGCAACAAATCTCACTCATTACCATTTACCTTTTTTTCCTAAAATTGTATCACAACTCTTTCTTGTAAAAAAAATAAATTTCAGAACAAGATATTTAGGTCACTTTGTTGAGAAAAATAAGGGCAAGTCTATCATTTTAAAGCAATGAATGCTCACATATGGTTGAAAGGTACCCTGAGAAGTAAATGATTTTAATGAACCCATTGAGGTTTAAAAAGCTGTATTAACCTAATGTCAGGAAGAGACACAAGATACAGGCATGAATGTCCCTGGTCATCTGGCGGTGCAATTCTCTAGCGATGTGATGCTACACACATCTTCATTGTTGTCAATGCTTGAGGTGTCGGTCAACTCCTTGTTGCTTACCACAATTCCAATGGAAGACAGACTGCTAATGAAGGCGTGCATCAGCTGTGCATAAATATCCCTAATATTAAAGTAAGGTAGCTCGTGACTACCTTATTTTTCTGGTGGGTCCTCACTTCACTGGCCCACATCAATGTCCTTTTGTTTCTGATAGTACTTGGAAAACTTATTGAAGAAGATAGTGATAGGAAGCACTACCACCAAGATACCACAGATGATACAGGTGCTGGCGATAAGCTTTCCAGGCAAGGTGACTGGGTGTGTGTCTCCATAGACCCCAGTTGTCATGCTGATGGTGGCCCATGACCAGTGGATGGAGATGCTAGTAAGGCCCAACATGGACTCATCTTTCTCCACAGAGTAGATAAGCACAGAAAAGATGGAAAGCTCCACTGATAGGAAGAGAAGCAGCAGCCCAACTTCATAACTGTGTCTCAGGGTTGCTCCTAGAGACTGAAGTCCCATTGAGTGGCATGTAAGCTTTAGAATTCGGAAAATCCACATCAGCCTCAGGAACTGGACCACGTTTTCCACGTTCTCAAGGTCCTCACTCTCTTCCTCTTTGGTGTCTACAGCCAATGTGGCATAGAAGGAAATAATGGAGACAAAGTCGATTATGTTCAGAGGGTTTTTCTAAAATTTCTCTTGGCAGGATGAGGCAACCAGTCAGATGGCCAGCTCCCCGGTAAACCAGGTGATGCATGCAATCTCCACTCCTCCCAGTACAGGGTCATCCATAGCTCCATCCTCACTCTGGTACTCGGACATGCTGCGGACACACATCGCCATGATGGAGGCAAGCACCACGCTCAAGGACGAGATGGCAATAAGCTTGGCAGACAGGCAGTATGCTGGGTTTTCCATTCAAATCCAGATTTTCTTTCGGAGCTTCCCAAATCGCAGCTTGTAAAACTTCCCCAGCTCTTTCTCAAAGAGAAAGGACTCTTCATAGGAGGAGTCGGTGCTCACATCATTGCTTTTCTGATCCCAGTCCTTCTTGTGGTTCTCCTCCCTATGCTCCTGGTAGCAGTTGCTCCAGTAGGAGTCAATGAACAGCTTGTTGATGCCCCAGTACTCCATCTCCTGGCAGAAGGAGAACGGCACAGCTCCTCCATGACATGCAGCTTCCATGTGTAGTAAAAATTCAAAACATATCTGGACAGAGAGGGGTTCCTATCAAAATAGTACTCCTTATTGGCCACGCTGTAGTCATCACCTGCTCCAGAAATGCTTCTTCAGAGTGGCAGGTGAGCAACTTCCCGAGACTGGTGTGAGGAAACCAGAAGAGGGTGCTCTGGTCCACTGACTGCTTAAAAGGCCCCCACGTTCAAGTTGACAAGTTCCTCATCCAGTGCAGGGCGATGGAAGAACTCACCGGATACCATGGTGGATACAGGTGGTGGAGTGCCGGCTTGGAAGGCAAATGATCACCATCACTTTTCACCTTTGTGGTGGCGATGTCACCAACTCTGCCCTCATCCTGTCAACTGCGATCTCCATCATCATCCAAGAAGTGCCACCCTTCTTTATTCACTGCAATCTGTGGTGCACATTGGGATTTAGTGTCTCAAAAAGAAGAGAAGAAACGGGTTCTCTAGTTGCCCAGGCCAAAGGGGTTGATGGGAATCCACTGTCACAGATTCGCTAGAGATGGAATCCTTGGTGATGTGCTCCTGTGTCATTTGTAGGAAACATACGATGCTTCTGTTCATTTGTGTTTGTTTCATAGCAGGTATTATCCTGGGAGCTTCCACTTAGCTTTTAAAGAGATCCACACACCACTGTCTCAGCTACCCTGAGCTCACGCAACAGGTGGAGTCCCAGAGCTCCAGCGACGGTGGGTTCCAGAGACCAGAGGTTGGGTAACTCTGGGAACCAGGAGCCCTGAAGGATGCAAAGTTCCCTGAGGACATAAAGCTCCAGGATCATACACTCCAGATCATGCCTTGGCTCTTCAATGCCTCTGGGCGGTGCTGCAGGGATTCGGCCTTGCTGCGCACCTCTGCGTGCTCACAGTGGTGGGGGCTGCGGCCTATGTCATCATATTTTAATGAACTACAGTTGATATCATCTCTCAGTCTTTCCATTACAATATCTATTGTTGTTGTTCCAAACATCATGTCCCTCTCCAAGGAATAGCCCCTCCAAGCAACATGTCCAAAGTGTGTGAGGTGAAGCCTCATCATTCTTGCCTCCAAAGAGCACTCTGGCTGCACCTTCTCTAAAACTTGTTTGTTCTATTGCTCGTCCATGGGGTGTTTAATGCTCTTCTCCCACATCACAGCTCAAATGCATCAAAGCATTTTTTTAGCTGTTTTTGAATGATCTTCAGCAGTTTTTTTGCTTGCATGTGATATTAACAATATTGTTTGATAGTTTCCACATTCAGTTATATCATCTTTCTTGAGAATGGGTACAAATATGGACCTCTTCCAATTTGTTGGCAAAAAAACCCCTATCTTCCAAATTTCCTGACATAGATTGGTGAATGCAGCCAAAGCTGCATCTGTTAAGTGAAACAAGTCAGTTGGTATCCCATTGGTTCCTGGAGGACTTTATTTTTTGCCAATGCCTTCAGTGCAGTTTCCACTCCTCCTTCATTACCATTGGCTTCTGTTAATATGATATTTCCCGAAATTTTTCAGCATCAATTAGTTCTTTTTGGTCCTGCGATTCTGTGTATTCCCTCAACCTTCTTTTGATCCTTTCTGGGTCATTCAATATATTTCCTATAGCATCTTTTAATATTGCAACATGAGGCTTAAATTTATTTTCAGTTCTCTCAGCTTTAGAAATGCAGAAAGAATTCTTTGCTTTTTATTTTCCAATTGCAGCTATCTGCACATTCCATTATAATACTTTGCTTTGTCCTCTTGAGATGCCTTTTGAAATCGTCTGTTCAGCTCTTTTATTTTGACATTTTCCCCTTTTGTTTTGCCTTCCCAATGCTCCAGTGCAATTTTTTTAGAGTTTTGTTTGACATCCATTTCATTGTTTTTCTTTCTCCTGTTTTTGTAATGAATTTTTGCTTTCTTCAAGGATAAAACTCTTGATATCATCCTACAACTCATCTGATCTTCAGTCTCTGGTGTTCAGTGCCTCAAACCTATCCCTAAGATTATCTTTAAATTCAGATGGAATTGATTCAAGATCATATCTTGGTTCCCATGGACTTATTTTAATTTTGTTTGGCTTCAATTTGAACTTGCATATTGAGTAATTGATGGTCTCACCCACAGTCTTCCCCTGGTCTAGTGTTGACAGCTGATATTGAGCTTCTCCAGTGATTTCTTCCACAAATGTAGTCAGTTTGATTCCTATGCAGCTCATCAGGTGAGATCCAGGTTAAAGTCTCCATTTGTGTCTTTTAGAAAAAGTATTTGGAATGAATAAATCATTGTAGATATAAAATTCAATAATTTTATTTAGCTTCATTTTGTCACCAAGCCCAAGTTTTCCAACTATTATCCCTTCTTTACTGTTTCTCACTTTCACACTCTAGTCACCAGTTATCATTAATGCATCTTGATGTTATGCTTGGTCAATTTCAGACTGTAGGATTTGGTAAAAATTTTCAATTTCTTCCCCTTTGACTTCAGATGTAGAAGTGTATATATTGGAATAATAGTTGTGTTAGTGTGTCTTCCTTGTATGCATATGGATATTATCACTCTCAACTGACTTTTAAATACAAAGGCCTACCCACCACATCCTTATTGACTTAAATAAGAGGCTTCATCCCACAGCTGTTTTTTAACTAAATCCAAATGACTAATCAACTTACATTTGATTGTTAACAAAGTTAAAAGAAAGATCTAACAGCTCTATATCAACTTTCAATTAAATCAAAACAATCTACCCTCCAGAAATCAACTGATTCACACAGGCATCTCCAAAACTGGAGACTGAAAATATCAACACTCTCAAACAAGTATCATCTGATATCTCACAAAACAGCAAAAAGAATTTAAACATATTTTATAACATGTTTCTATACACAATAATACATGTCTCTCTGTACATTTTTTATTTTCATCACTCTAAATTTAATATAGTAAAAAAAGAAAAATTTTATTAATATTGACACATAGACACATTCTCATATGCTTTAAGAGGTCTTCACAATCTTGTCTCTATATCCACCATTGATATCCCTTTAGGTCTTGGCCTCCTTACAGTTCTTTAGTTTTACTGGTCTTCTATTAATTCCTGGAAGTCTATCATGTTATAAGAACTTCTTTTTTTTCTCCTCCATTATTTGATATCATATTGCCTCAGGATTTTTTCACCTTCGATTCATTCTTCCTCATTGTTTAAGCCTTTACTAAGTTGTGATTTTTGCTGAAAACCTTAACTACTATTTCTACCTTGCTATTCTGTATAGCAATTATTCACTTTTCCCAAATTTTAATCATAAACTGTTACTATTTCATGTGTTTATTTATTGACATTTCTCCAACAGAATGTTTATTCCAAAAAGAGAAAATGTTGTCGATTTAGTTTTTATATCTCTAGCAACATTATAGCAGTCTATAAAAATGGAACAAGTAAAGAAATGAATGTATATGATGATTAATGTTCTTTTCCTGAAAGTTAAGTTTTAAAAGTTGTATTTAATAATAGGAAGCTCTAGTACCAATCTCTATCTATGCTTAAGTCATTCCTGCATTTGGTTAAAATAAATGAGGTTCAGGAATTGACTCTTAGGAAATGCATGTCATGTACAATTACACTAATATCTTCAAGCCTCAATTTGTTCATTCTGGAAAATTAGGGCACATAATTACCCACTACTTTATCAGCAAGAAATCATCAAATGCTCACTTTAATAAGGTGGACCTTGATAATTCTGTATCACTTTCTTATTTTCTTCAAGATAAAAGTACCATTGTGGTTTTATAGAAATATATATTAATTTCATATAAATCTAATGTAGGAATTGAGGGGAAAAGTTGTATTTGTTATTATACTTTTATTCTAATCAACTCTTGTCTCTTGGATCACATGAAAAGAGATTTTTCTTCATATATTTTCTTGTACTGTGCTGCATTCACTGTGAATAAGACGTTTCTATTTGGCAGCTTTTTCTATGGCAGGACTTGTGCAATTCCATTGGATTTGACTAAACTGAAAGTCACATTAACAGAATCATTGGAAACATTTATAAGTTATAAACAATTGGAAACCAAAATGCCATTGTACTCAAATGAGAAAACACATTTATAATTTTTACTTTTTATATGGTCACACTGTTGTAGTATAGTTAAATGCCATTGAATCAATTTTGACTCACAGTGATCTTATAGAACATAGTAGAACATCTCCGTAGGGTTTTCTAGGCTGAAATATTTATAAGAAGAGATAACCATTGGATAATCTTTGAGCTACTGGGTGGGTTCAAACCATCAACCTTTAGGAAAGCAATTGAGTGCTTAACCACTGCACTATCAAAATATGAACATATTATTTATTTAAAAATTTTGCAAATCCCTGATTATGAGAAATACTGGTCATAGGAATAATAATAAAAAAATTATTGCAAACATGTTTGATTCCACAGTCAAATGTAAAATCTAATGCTCTAAACCCATGTCAGACCAAGCATCCTAATATTTGGCCTGGCATGTATTTTCTTGAACGTCTGTGGTTATCTGCACATGCTGGCTGTCTTGAAGATGGGAAAGGAATTGTTATAAATAATATGTGGGACTATCTATGCTCACTGAATTCTGTTTCATCACCTGGCCCTTATCTCCTTTAACAATCTTTTTAATTTCTAACCTCTCAGATCCAGTTTTTCTGTTGTTATTTTTTTAGTGTCCTTTTCATAAATTGTGATTTTTGTGAAGTTTACAAAGAATTCTGTTTTCATTTATCCAGTCATACGCATTTTCCTTCCTCCTTCTCCTGTAATTCCCCGCTCCCTGGAGGCAAGGATTCGGAGGCCATCTAACATACTTTGGGCATATTGTAAGGAGGGACAGGTCCTTGGAGAGGGACATCATGCTTGGTAGGGGTTAGTGAGGTGGATTGATTAAGTGACTGGGGAAATCGGGATGGGTGTATCAGAGACAGTGCGATTAGAACAGGACAGAGCAGAGTTTAGGGCTGTTGTACATAGGGTCATTATGAGTTGCAAGCAACTTGATGGCGCATAACAACAACAACATTGTGTGTCCTGTTCCAGATTGTTAATTATCATACAGAGAATGTCTAGTTGTTCATTCAGATTGTCCTTCCTCTCACTCATTCCAGTGCAGTGTTCAGGACCTATCCGTTCTTTTCCTACATTCCATACTTTTATATTCCTCCTAATGTTATAATAGAGGCCATGTGCAGTGTTTATCCTGTGTGACTGAGATATTTTATTCAACATAATGTTTGCCAGGCTCATCCAGGTTGTGTAGTGTTTTATGAGTTCATGGAGTTTTCAGTGTTGCATTATATTCCATCATATAAATGCAACATGGTTCCTCTATCCATTTCTTTGTTGATGAACACTTAGACTAATTTCATCCTTTTGCTATTGTGAGTAATGTGACAATAAACATGGGTGTTGATGAATCTGTTTATGTCACAGCTCTGATTTCCTTGTGGTGTATTACCTCAGGAGAGATAGTAGGGATAGCTTGGTCAAATGATAGTTCTATTTTCAAATTTTTGAGAAAGTTCTGGACTGTTTTCCATATATTTATACCATTTTGCATATCCAACAGCAGTGTATGAGAGTTCTGATCTCTCCATGTCCTCTCCAACATTTGTTGTTTGCTATCCTGTTGAACTTTGATATTATTGCTGGAGTAAGATAGCATCTCATTGTTGTTTGGATTTGCATAATTTCATCTTGCTTGATTCAACAATCAACATCCTTGATATCAGTAATCAGGAAATGAGAAGACATACTAAATAAGGCAAGTCTGGTTTCAGAGATCTCTCCAAAAATGATGATGTCAATATTAAGAGGTGCTCAAAATCCTGGTCTTTTCCATCACCAGCTATACATCAGAGAGCTGACAATGAGTAAGGATGACAGAAGAAGTACAGATGTCTTTGAGTTATGGTTCTAGAGAAGAATACTGAATATACTAGGAATTGTCAAAATAACATACAGACATGTCTTTGGAAAAGTGCATCCAGTGCTTCTTGGGGACAAAGAGAGAGAAGTTTCATAATTCATACTTTGGACATATAGCTAAGTGAGGCTATTCCTTGGAAAGTAACATCATGCTTGGAAGAATAGAAGATCCGTGAGGGAGAGGAAGACCCTTAATGAGGTAGACTGACATAGTGAATTTGGCAATGGGTTCTAAAGTGTCGGAGACAATGAGGATGGCACAGGATATGGCAAGGTTCAAGTTGGCTGTTTATAGGGTCTCTATGAGTTGTACTATGCATTCATAGTAAAAAAATCAATTTCAAGTTTTATATTAAAATACAATGTTGTGAGCGATAGCATAATATGCATATGCATACAAGGAAAACCCATTAACATGACTATTATTCAAATATGTGCTTCTACAGCTAGAGCCAAAGAGGAAGAAATTGAGAATTTTTACCAAATTTTGCAGTCTGAAATTGACCAAACATACAATCAGGATCTGTTAATGATAATTAGTAACTGGAATGTGAAAGTAGGAAACAGGGAAGAAGGAATAGTATTTGGAAAATATGGGGTTGGTGATAGAAATTAAGGTGAAAATAGAAAGATTGAATTTTGTATTTACAATGATTTATTCATTGCAAATACCTTTTATAAAAGATACAAACGATGACTTTACACATAGCTTTCACCTGATGGGCTACATAGGAATCAGATTGACTACATTTATGGAATAATTGGAGAGGCTCAATATCAACAGTCAAAACTAGGCCAGGGGCAGACTGTGGGTCAGATCATCAATTACGCATATGCAGGTTCAAATTGAGGGTGAAGATAATGAAAATAAGTCCACAGGAACCAAGATACGATCTTGAATCAATTCCATCTAAATTTCATTATAGTCTTAAGAATAGGTTTGAGGAATTGAACACTAATAAGACTAAATGAGTTATGAGATAATGTCAAGGATATCATCCATGAAGAAAGAAAAAGATCATTACAAAAACATACGAGAAAGAAAAAAAT
>NW_006399918.1:3599092-3600546 GCF_000299155.1 Elephantulus edwardii
TTCCCATTCCCAAGAAAGGTGATCCAATTGAATGTGGAAATTATCAAACAATATCATTGATATCACATGCAAACAAAATACTGCTGGAGATCATGAAATAATAGCTGGAACAGCACATACATAGATAGTACGTAGTACATAGAACTTCCAGAAGTTCAAACAGAATTTATAAGAGACCATGGTACCTGGGATGTTATTTCTGATATCAGATAGATCCTGGCTGCAAGTAAGGAAAACCAGAAGAATGTTTATTTGTGTGTTATTGACTATGCAAAGGCATTTGACTGTGTGGATCATGACAAGCTGTGGCTCACATTGAGAAGAATGGGAATCCCAGAGTACTTGATTATGCTCTTCTGGAAACTATACATAGACCATCTGTTGTGTGAACGAAGCAGGGAAGTACTACATGGTTTAGAATTGTCAAGAGAGTGTGTCAGGGTTGTATTCTCTCTCCATACCTATTCAATCTGTATACTGAGCAAATTATCTTAGAAGCTGGCCTCTATGAGGAGGAGTGTGGCACCAGGATTGGAGGGAAACCCATCAATATCCTGTTATGCAGATGACACAACCTTGTGTGCTGAAAGTGAGTAGGGGTTGAAACACTTGTGCAGAAGATCAAGGAGTGCAGCTTCAGTATGGATTGCATTTCAGTGTCAGGAAAATGAAGATTCTTACCACTGGACCAACAGACAGAGTCATGATGGATGGAGAGGAGCTTGAGACTGTCAACAGCTTCATCTTGCTCAAATCCACAATCAACACCCTTGGTAGGAGCAGTCAAGAAATAAAGAGACTTACTGCACTGGGAAAATATACAGTTTGGGACCTTTCCAAATTAATGAAGAGTAGTGATGTCCGTTTGAGGATTAAGGTGCATCTGATTCAGGCCGTATTCTTTCTGATTAGTAGGTATGCATCTGAGAGCTGGATAATGAATAAGGATGTCAGGAAAAGAATTGATGCCTTTGAGCTGTGGCATTGGAAAAGAACACTGAATATCCCATGGACGGCCAGGAGAAGGAACAGATATAGATATGTCTTGGAGATGGTGCAACCAGAGTGCTCTTTGGAGGCAAGAATGATGAGGCTTTCCCTCACATTCTCTGGACATGTTGCTTGGAGATTCTATTCCTTGAAGAAGGAAATGATGTTGGGAAGGGTGGAGGGTTGGCTAAGGTGAGGAAGACCCTCAACCAGGTAGATAGATATGGTGAAGGCTGCCATGGGCTCTTGCATGTCAGGAAGTGTGAAGATGGCTCAGAACAGAACATAGTTCATAGGGTCACTATGAGTCATGGTCGACTCAATAGCACCCAACAACAACAACAACAACGCGAGTTGTGCTTGACCTGATGGTACCTAACAAGAACAAGAATAACGAATCCTCTTGTGGCCTAGTAGTAAGGAGTTGTGTTGTCAATGTAAAGATATTCAGTTAATTCTACCAG
>NW_006399918.1:3601371-3602659 GCF_000299155.1 Elephantulus edwardii
GGGGTAATCGGGATGGGTGTGTCAGAGGCAATGAGATTGGCACAGGATAGAGCACGGTTTAGGGCTGTTGTACATAGGGTCGCTATGAGTCGCAAACAACTCGACGGCACATAACAACAACAACAACGAAACCCATTTTTCAAATGGGTTGTCATTTTCTTGCTGATTTATCAGATTATTCTATGAATTGTCAGTGTGAGTTCCTTATCAGATATGTCATTGCTGAATATTTTTCCCAGTCTGTGTTTCCTTTTCACTGTTTTGGAGAAGTTGTTTGATTCACGCAAGGATTTCATTTCTCGAATGTCCTATTAATCTATTTTATTGTCTCTTGGTTTGGGTTTTTAATTTATGTTTGAAAGTCTATTCTACATGTGTTCCTGCTTTTTCTCTGATGACCTTTATAGTTTTGGGGTTTACTCCTTAATCTCTTTTCTATCTGAGTTGGTTTTTTTTTGTGTGGTGTTAGGTGTGGATCTTGCTTCAATTTTCTGCAATTGAGGGTTCAGTTTTACCAGCAGTAGTATACAGACTCAATATACCAAAAGGAATTGGCAGACACAGAAGAATTTAATGAAATAACATATGAACAAGAGCCTATGGTGATGAAGGAAGATGTTCAAACTGCTTTGAAAGGACTGGCTGAGAATAAGGTCCCAGGAATTGATGGTATTCCAACTGACATGTTTCCATTAACAGATGCTGCCCTGAATGTGCTCACCAAGTTATGCCAAAAGATCAGGAGAAAACCACTTGGCCAACTGACTGGAAGAAATCTACATTTGTTCCCATCCCAAAGAAAGGTGATCCCGTAGAGTGTGGAAATTATTGAACAATATCATTAATATCACATGTGAGCAAGAATCTACTAAAGATTATCCAAAAATTTCTGAAACAGCACATCAACAGAGAACTGCCAGAAGTGCAGGCTCAGTTTAGAAGGGGTCATGGTACTAGGGATATTGTAGCTGATGTTAGATGGCTGAAAGCTAGAAGTACCAGAAGAATGTCTATCTTGGTTTAATTGATTATACAAAGGCATTTGACTGTGTGGATCATAACAAACTGGCTAACTCTGAGAAGAATGGGAATCCCAGAACATTTGATTGTGTTAATGCAAAAACCTATACTTGGACCTGAAGGCAGTCATCAGAACAGAGCAGGGAAACACTCCTTGGTACAAAATTGGGAAAGGTGTATGCCAGGGATGCATACCTTTTTAATCTTTATGCAGAACAGATTATCTGGAGGCTGGGTTCTATGAGGAGAAATGTAGCATCAGGACTGG
>NW_006399918.1:3603449-3604967 GCF_000299155.1 Elephantulus edwardii
GTTGATTTTGCCTCCTTATCAAAGATCAGTTGACCATAGGTAGATGGGTTGATTTTTGTGTTCTCGATTCCATTCCATTGATCAATGTGTCTGTCACTGTATCAGTACTGTCTTGACTACTATGGCTTAGAAAATCTTTTTCATTTTAAGGTATGTGATGCCTCCTACTTAGTTTTGTTTGTTTTTTTTTTTTTTTCTTTTCCAGTAGTGCTTTGGGGTCTTTTTCCTTTCCAGACAAAATTGGAAATTGCCTTTTTCATCTAATTGAAGAATGGTGTCAATATCTGTACTGGTATTGCATTGAATTTGTAGATTACTTTTAGTAGAATTTTTATTTTTCAGGCTACTGAGTCTTTCTATCCACGAGCATTTTTGTTTTGTTTTTTGTAGTATTGTTTTCTAATTTTCTGCATAGTAAATTTGTGTCTCTATTCAAATGTGTTCCTAAGTATTTCATCTTGTGGTTTGCTATTGCAATTGATATTGTTTTGCTTATTTCTTTTTCTATATTCTCATTGTTACTAGAGAGAAATACAAGTGATATTTTTTCATGTTGATCTTTCATCCCATTACTTTGCTGAATTAGTCAGCTATGCCTAACAGTTTTCTTGCTGAATCTTTAGAGTTTCCTAAGTATACTGTCATGTCATATTCATATAAAGATAATTTTATCTTCTCTTTGTCAATTTGGTTTTTAAAATTTTTCATTTGTTATTAATATTTTAATGAAAGTTTACAGAAAACTTGGATTTCTGTTCATTTGTTGTTGCACATTTTACGTCCTTCCCCACTTCACTTTTGTCTTTAAAAAAAATTATTTTGGAAAGGCCATCGTTCCAGACCAAGATGCTTTTGATGTAAAGCCAGAGTCACAAGAACCAATTTGTAGCTTCTCCAATTATGCCAGGCAGAGAGTGACATGCACATAGAGCAAGCAGGACAGCTGGAATTTGAGTGAGAACTGTTACTAAAGCAATTAGTTTGGGAGCCACGATGGGGAGTAGAGAACCATGGTGGGGAGCAGCAAGTCATGATGGGGAGCAATAAGCCATGATGGGGAGTAGCGAGCTGTGGTGGGGAGCAGTGAGCCATAGCAGAGCTCACCTGTCAGGAGCAAGCAGGACAGAGGGAATTTGAGTGAGATACTTGGGGAGGGAACCCTCTAAAAACCCTGAAATTATGAAAATTAGTGCAGAAATAAATGAAATAGAGAGAAAAACAATTGAAATCATTGACAAAACTAGGAGTTCGTTCTTTGAAAAGGTCAATAAATTTGGCATACCACTAGCAAAACTAACAAATGAAAAGAAGGAAAATATACAAATAATCTGAATAAAAGATGAAGTAGGCAATGTCACAACAGAAGCAACTAAAATAAAAAGACTAACAATGGAATATTATGAAAAAGTATACCAAAACAAATATGAAAACCAAGAGGAAATGGACAAATACAAAAATACAAAATACAAAAATACAAATACAAATTCACAGCCTACCTAAACTGACAAAAACCGAAGT
>NW_006399918.1:3612228-3654755 GCF_000299155.1 Elephantulus edwardii
AAAAAATTTATTGAGGCTTGTTTTGTGACCTAAAATATGATCTATTTTGAAGAATGTTTCATCTTCACTGGAGAATGAATATTGAACTCTTTTCACACTTAAAAAAATTATATTGGTTTGCATAAAAAATTTGTATACATTGCTTATTATTCATGTACATTTGCATCTGACATACTCTTACAATTGCACTGTGTTTCAAATGATCACTAATATAAATTGTTTCATAAAATTAATCCCAATTCTCTATGCCTATTACACTGTCTTTTCAGGTGCCCTTTAGATCTATCCTAATTCCTTCACCCTCCATCCTATCCATCAATCCTTGTGATTTCCACCCTTCTACACACTCTGCACCCCTACATCCTTGTCAATAAATCTACAGGACAGCTAGCTGGCCAACTGACTGGAAAAGATCGATATTTGTGCCCATTCCAAAGAAAAGTGACTCAATAGAGTAAGAAAGTTATCAAATAATATCATTAAAATCACATGCAAGCAAGATTCTGCTGAAAATTATCCAAAAACGATTGGAGCAATATGTCAACAGAGAACTGCCAGATGTGCAGCCTGCATTTAGAAGAGGTCATGGTATTAGGGATATTATAGCTAATGTTAGATGGATCTTGGCAGAAAGCAGAGAATACCAGAATACATGTCTATCTGTGCTTCATTGATTATGCAAAGGCTTTTGACTGTGTGGATCACAACAAGCTGTGGCTGACCCTGAGAAAAATGGGAACTCCAGAACATTTGATTGTGCTGATGTGAAACCTATACTTGGACCAAGATGGAGTCATCAGACATAGCAAGGAGATACTACATGGTTCAAAATCAAGAAGGGGGTCTGTCAGGGATGTATTTAGTCCCCATACCTTTTCAATCAGTATGCAGAACAGATCATTCGAGACGCTGAGCTGTACAAGGAGGAATGTGGCATCAGGATTGGTGGAAGAGTCATCAACAACCTGCATTATGCAGATGACACAACCTTGCTTGCTGAAGCTGAGGAGGACCTGAAGTGTTTGCTGCAGAAAGTCAAGGGTACAGATTGAAGCTCAACGTCAAGAAAACAAAGATTCTTACCATTGGGCCAATTGGCAGCATCAGTATGGATGGTGAAGAGATTGAGATAGTTAACAATTTTTGTTTACTTGGCTCCGCAGTCAACTCTCTTGGTACCAGCAGCCAGGAAATCAAGAGATTAATTGTATTTGGAAAGTCAGCTGTGAGAGATCTCTCAAGAGTACTGAAGAGAAACGACATCAGGCTGGAGACTAAGGTGCGCCTGATCCAGGCTATAGTCTTCACAATAACGTGCTATGCATTGGAGAGTTGAACAATGACTAGGGATGATAGAAAGAGAATTGATGCCTTTGAGCTGTGGTGCTGGAGAAGAGTATTGAATATACCACGGATTTCTAGAAGAACAAACAGGTCTGTCCTGGAGAAAGTGAAGCCGGACTGCTCCTTGGAGTGAAGGATTTTGAAGCTTCGTCTGACATACTTTGGGCATTTTGCAAGGAGGGACTGGTCCTTGGTGAGGGACATCATGTTTGGGATAGTGAAGGGACAGCGCAGGAGAGGAAGACCCTTGATGAGATGGATTCTGTGATTGGGGTGGTGGGAATGAGTGTGTCAGTGACGGTGAGGTTGGCACAGAATAGAGCAGTGTTTAGGGTTCTTGTTCATAGGGTCGTTATGAGTCACAAGCAACTCGACAGCACATAACAACAACAAAAACAACAGCATTTTTACAATAATGGTCTTATAAAGTATTTGTCCTTATGATACTGAGTTAGTTCACTCAGCATAATAGTATTTAGATTCTTCCATGTTATATAGTATCTTGTAAAATCATTGCTACTTAGAGCTGCATAGTATTCCATTGTGTGTATGTATCATAGTTTCTCAACCCTTTAAATTGTTAGTGGGTATTTGGGCTGTTTCCATTTTCTTTCTTTTGTGAATAATGCTATTATGAACATAGGAGTACAAATCTCCATTTGTGTTTCAGTTCTATTTTCCTCGGGGTATCTATATTCCTAGCAGTTGACTAAGTGGGTCATATGAGATTTCTCTGTTCGGCTGATTGTATTCTTTTACAATGCTACCAAAAGTATATGTGAGTTCCAATCTCTCCTCATCCTCTCCAACATTTATTGCTTTCTGTCCTGTTAAGCTTTGAAACTGCTACTGAAGTCTGATGGTATCTCATTGTTATTTTGATATGCATCTCTCTGTCAATTATTTGGAGCATTTCTTCGTGTGTATATTGACTATCTGAATGTCTTCTTTTGTGAAAAGTCTTTTCATGTCTTTGCTCATTTTGTGACTGATTGTCAGTCTTTTCTTTGTGGATACCCTGTTGTACTCTGTAATAAACTTATGTTATGAGATCCTGTCTGAAATTGTATTGCCAAATGGTTTCTTTTCTCCCCAGTTGGTAGATTTCCTTTTCAATACTATTTGAAAAAAGTTTTTTGAAGCACAAGAGACTTAATTTTTAGAAGATCCCATTCATTGATTTTTGTCCTTTCTTTGTTGTGTATGAACTTTTCAAAGGTGCATTACCTTGTATATGTCTATAAAATTGAGATGGTTAATTTTATAGTTTATTTCTTCTGCATTTTTGTTTAATATCTTTCTAGTGGTCCTATTTTTCATTAAAAGTGGTGTGGAGAAGTCTTCTACTATTATTACTGTGTTTTCTATATCTTTTTGGAAGTCTGTCAGTGTCTGTCTTATGTATTTTGCCATTCCATCACTTGGTACATAGAATTGCTGTGAATCATAGAGAGAGCTCTGTTGGCCTAGAGAATAGAAAGTGGATTTTACAATGTGATGGGGGTGGTGAGGGAAATTGAAAGAATTTGTTCGGATTTGTATTTGAATTTTGTAAATAAACTAGTAGGGAACAAAAAAGCTATGTTCCTAAGCCAAAAGTAGGTGATTTCAGTCTGTGGCACTCAGGCCTGGTTTTAATTGTTTTTGGTCAAACATTCTTCTAAAGGGGTATAGTACTGGTCTTTCAATTTGATGTAGAAAGGTAGCTCATGGTTGCTGTGATGCTAAACACTGTGGCATTGGTGTGTCAAATATGATAATTGTTACCCATGGTGGAATGTTTGGTGGAGCTCTCAGTTGAAAACAGGTTTGGAAGCAGGAGTGGCATCCACTTCTGAAATAGCTTGCCTCAGAAAACTCTATAAACTTAGAGAAAGGATGAAAGTTATATAAGTGTTCAGGTCTTTCGTTCATCTGTTTGCTATAAGTCATCTATGACTCGACGGCACTTAACAACAGCATTACTTGGTACATAGATATTTGTCATGGTTATGTCCTCTTGTTCTATTGACTCATTAAACTTTATATAGTGTCCTTCTTAGTAATTTAGCTGCTTTTTACATTTTATTAAAGTTCCATTTGCTTAGTGTTTTTCTCCCAGCTTTTGATTTTTAATCTGTCTTTATTTTTACTTCTCAGGCATGTTTCTTATAGGCATCATATTAATAATGGGTTTCATTTTCATTGTTGTTAGGTGTCATGAGGTCGAGTATGACTCATAGTAACCCTGTGAACAACAAACCTGAACCCTGTTTCATACTGTCCCATCCTCACATTTCTTGACACATAAAAGCCCATTGCAACAGTCAGTGCATCAACCCACCTAGTTGAAGATCTTCTTCTTCTTTGTTAACCGTCCTTCCTTCCCATCATCATGTCCCTCTCCTAGAAACATTTCCAAAGTATGTGAGGCGAAGCCTTACGATTCTTGCCTCCAAAGAGCACTCCATCTGCATCTTCTCCAAAACATATCTGTTTGTTCTTTTGGCCATCCATGGGATGTTCAGTACTCTTTTCCAACACTTCAGACAAAAGGCATCAATTCTTCTTCTGTCATTTTTATTTATTGTCTAGCTCTCAGACGCCTAGCAAGTGATTGGAAAGACTATGATCTGAATCAGACTGACCAGAAGTCAGCCCTCTCTGACATCATTACTCCTCCATAACTTGGAAAGGTCCCTAACTGCATATTTTCCCAGTGCAATATATCTCCTTATTCCCTGATTACTCCTACCAAGGGTGTTAATTGTGGATCCAAGCAAAATGAAGCTGTTGACAGTTTCGTCTCTTCTCCATCCATCATGTTTTTGCCTATTGGACTAGTGGTAAGAATCTTTGTTGTCTTGACATTGAGATGAAATCCATACTGAATGCTGTATTCCTTGATCTTCTGCTACAAGTGCTTCATTTTCTGTCCTTTTTGTGTCTGCTTTTTGCTCTAGCAGGTCAATGATTAGAACTCCATCTTCTCTTTCACTGATTCTGTGTTTCAGCTCTTCAGTTCTATTTATCTGTCTCTTTATAATTTTGACCACTTTTGAGATGTTGGTTTTATTATTCTAAATTGTGATTTCTTGTTTTTCTATGGTTTCCAATGTTTCATCGGTTTTATCCCGTTTGTTTAGTATTGCTTTTTAAAGTTTCTCTATGGTTTTTCTTGTAGCTTACTTCATTTCTTCCTATTTTTCTTTCATACAGCAAAAACATTTATTCATTGTTCTTTTGAATTCTGTACCACGAACTTACATAAGACTTTCTTCTTTAGGAGATTCACTGATTCTGTGTTTTGATAAGATTTTTTTGTTGTTGTTTTTTGTGTGGTGTCTTATTTTGGTTTTGTGTGAAATTTGAGGCAGTCTACTTCTTATGTCATTGTTGTAATAATGTCTTTGTAAAACTATACATTTTTAAACTTTGATTTGTTCTCTTATGGCATGTATGTGATAGCTGCTGTGATATTCTTATCTAGGCCACATCCTTGGGGATATAAAATCTCCTGTCTAGCAGAGCCTCAGGAAAGGAGTCCCTGGCTGGATCAAAGGCACCATAAAGTGGTTTCTTCAATCTCTTCTCACTGCATAGTCAGAACCTGGATCTCACACCAGGCAAAGCCCTTTGGGATGTAGACCTCAGACCAACTCCTTGCTGTTTGAGCTAGGGAAGCCTAGCTGGCCTAGATGTGATAAAATTCTTTGCAATCCTAAAAAGAAATCTGAAGGTTTTTTAAATTGTCAAGCAAATACAGAGCTACAGTGAGATCAATTAATTATGATCGATGACCAATCACATGGATCTCACCAAAATTTGGATAAAGAGAAAAGAGTCTTTAAAAAATTATGAAAATAAGATGCTTTATCTTATTTTTACAGTTTTCTTAGTTTTGTATAAGACTACTGCATTTTCTCTTCAGAATTCCCCTATTAATCATTTCCTTTCCTATGGATGATGTGAGAGTAGCTGAAGTCAGTTTTTGGGAAATGGCAAAAGAGAACTTGAACTCTGGTCTATATAATACGTTAATGTGGTTCTCAGTCACTTTCAAACACTGGAAGTTGTCTAAAATCATCATAGTTTAGAAATGGTTTCCAGAAAATCTCTGTCACCAGCTAACCAACAGTTGAGGTAGTGTCAAAGAACATACTGTAGCAAGGGTACATCCTATACCACTTTGACACTGGAAATTTGTGGTGAAGGGAGGAAAAGTATGATGGAAGTATTTAGAGCAATAGAAATGTGTGGCTTAATTAAGAAATATAAAGAAAAGGAAAAATTTTCCAAGACATAGTCAGTGAAAATTTCCCAGACCTGACACCAAGATTACAAATACCAAAAGCCATACAAACCCCAATTAGAAGAGAAACAAAAAGATCCATCTTATATTATAACTTAATGAAATTCTTGAAAACTAAAGACAAGGAGAAAATTGTGAAAAGTGGCAAGAGAAAAAAAATATGCAAAATTATATACAAGGATATTTTCACAAAAATAAATGTGAATTTCTCTCTAGAAACTTTAAAGACCAGAAGTTATTGAAGTATATAAAATCCTGAATGCAAACAATCCTCAACCAAGAACTCTTTGCCAAGGAAAGTTGTCATTCAAAAATGAAGAGGAAATCAAGACATTTCCAAACAAAAAGAAAATGTGGAAATTTGCTGTTACAAGACTAACTTTTCAAGTATTGTTATGTAAGGAAGTATTTAAAAGGAAAAGACACAGTAATTAAATAAAAGTTCATATCTAGTCTGTAAAGAATTATACTGTTAGAAGGTAGCACTTCTCCAGAAACTGCAATCTACCAGTAGCTTCATGGGGAAAAGATGGACAAAAATGGTCTACATCCTACTTTGGTGACTATGGCTTTGCACTTTTGAGAGTAGTGGGAAAAGAATGGGTAATTTCCTTCTGAACAATTATCTGTCTTTGAAAACCTGCTGGAGGGTAAGCTATTGGGTGGTTCTGACTCCAAGGTATACAACAACAACATTGAAGGTGAAATCATGGGTCTCTCATTTCCAAAGCAAAGAAGAGCAAAGAAAATCAAAGATGCCTGGAAAATATTAGGCCAAAGATTAACTGACCACACAAACCTCAGCTTTCACAAACCTTTCTTGAAATGTCCATGAACAACATGAACTTCAGAAGGCACCAAGAAATAGTTGGTGCATGCTAACCACTACTGGACACTCTGAAAGAGATAACATTAGAAGATTCTGAACATATTGGGAGAAAAATGTGAAACAAAGCTCAAAATCATAAAAAAAGAGACTAGCCCTCCTTTTTAATAGAAACTGGTAGAACCACTGAAACTATTGCACTTAATTACTCTTTAGTTTTAGAGCTCAACTCATCCATGTGGCTCAACTTTCAGCCACCAGTAGATGAGTTTCAAAGGTCAAAAATGTAAAGCATAATTCATATTTTTTTTAAAAAAAGGGAAAGAAAAAAAGCCAGACAAATTGCAACAGAGTGCTGCCTTAGACTATTGCTCTGAGGCACTCTTTAAACCCTGAACTAAGACTATCCCCTGTGGCACTCTTTAAAGAAATAGCAGAACAACACACAAAATAAAGGATATTGAGATCAGTGCTCTTCTTAAGAACCACCAGTTGAGACCCAAGAGGCAACAATTACTGAAGAGCAAAGATAAGGAAAAAGGGTGCAAGGAAACTAGGGAACTAGAAACAGAACAAAAAGAACTCAAAGAGAATGTTGACACATTGTGATGAATGGAACTAATGTCACTGATATTAGCTAGTGGAATTCTGATGATGTAGTTCATAGAGAATTGTGCTGCTAATTTAAAGGCCTCACTGGCAGTTTGAATGCATTTAGTGGTTCCAAAAGGCAGGCAACTTATTCCCATATGATTTACAACTTTGAAAAAAAACCACTGACAGATCAGCTATGCGTTGCTTCTGATATGACAACAATGAATTGTTGCATATCACTGAATAATTTCTGTGGAAATTGTCAGATGAGAGGCCAAGTTTACCAAAATCTCAATAAAATAAGAAGAACAAAATATTTTAGCAAAGAGAGCCCTATAAAGTGGTTGTGCTTTGTTACATGGGGTCACCAAACTAGACTTAAAGTGTAGGAACAAAAATATTATCTCCTAACCAATTACTATTCTTATTCCCATTTACATATGAGGAAACCGAGTCAGAGATGGATTAACCAACCCCAAAAGAATATATATTAAAAAAAAAAAGTGGAGGAGTTAAGATTTAAAGCCTGATTAGACTGACCTTAGAGACTTCATGAGAATGAAATAAAACAGCATTGGTACATGTCTGGCCTCTGGAGCACTAAAACATTGTCTTGTGTGGCAAACTTCTCCCTGAGCGCTATAAAGTCTGCATCTTCCATATGCATTTCACAGGCAATAAAGTGAGGATCAAAAGCTTGGAGCTGAACCACTATGGAATAATAAGAGCATTAGTATTTAAATACCTCAAAGAAATAATGTAAACACCAGATGCTTCCCAATAACTTTATATAGTCAAGTGGCTTTGGAGAAAATATTCTTTGGGAAATTAAAATTACGTTAGGAATCTATTAGCCAAACTGTTACAAAGTCTTTGATTGTGGAAGACTCTCCCATCTCAATGTTCTAAATAATTAATATTATTATCCATTAGCCTCAAAGCTATACATCACTGGAGGGACACAAGCCCAAAGTCAAAAAAGCTAATAAATAGTGGGCATGGGTGCCTCATTATTGAAATGAAATATATCATTAGCAGCTTCTGAGAATATCTTTCCAGTGACTTACAGATGGAGCCATACGTGGCACACAAACCAGGTAATGTAAGAGTTTCACAACAAATAAGTTTCTGTTTTGTAAAATGTTTTGTTCATTATGAAAAAAAGCCTTTTGCTTTTCAAAGGACCCACATTAGATTTCTGGCCAGTGCACTTTTTGAGTAGCTACCATCCATGAGGAGATGCTTGTGTGCTGCTGTGATATTGGGCAGCTTTTGACAGAGCTTTCAAATTAAAGGACGGTGATAGGCTTCAGAAAATCTATTAGTAAAAATTCTGCAGTTCACACAATATTGTTGTTATGTTCTGTAGAATCAGAACTGACTCATACCTGACCCTCCAGGGGGTTTTCAGGACCAGTAGATTGCACAGGAGGAAATTACTCATGATTCTCCTGTGAAGTAGCTAGTCGATTTGAACCATGTGAGAGTACCAGAGGAATGTCTGTGTTTCATTGACTGTGCAAAGACGTTTGACTGTGTGGATCACAACAAACTGTGGCAGACTCTGAGAAGAATGGGAATCCCAGAACACTTGATTGTGCTTATGCAAAACCTATACTTGGACCAGGAGGCACAACAGAGCAAGGAAACACTGCATGGTTCGAAATTGGGAAGGGTATGCATCAAAGATGTATCCTATCTCCATATCTTTTCAATCTATATGCAGAATAGATTATACGGGAGGCTGGGCTCTATGAGAAGAAGTGTAGCATCAGGATTGGAGGTAGACTCACCAAAAATTTGTGTTATGCAGGTGACACAACCTTACTTGCTAAAACTGAGGAGAACCTGAAACCTTTGCTGCAGAAGGTCAAGGACTACAGCCTTCAATATGGATTGAGACTCAAAGTCAAGAAAACAAAGATTCTCACCACTGGGCTGATTGGCAGCTTCATAATAGATGTTGAAGACATTGAGATTGTTGACAACTTTGGTTTGCTTGGCTCTACAATCAACACTCTTGGTACCAGCAGCCAGGAAATAAGGTTAATTGCATTGGGAAAGTGTGCTGCCAGAGACCTCTCCAAAGTACTGAAGAGCAATGGTGTTAGTCTGGAGACTAAGGTGCTCCTGATACAGGCAATTACTTACTAGGAATCAGAGAGCTAGACAATGACTAAGGATGATAGAAGGAGAGTTGATGCTTTTGAAATGAGGTGCTGCAGAATATACCATTCAGTGCTAGGAGAACAAACAAGTTCTTCCTGGAGAGGGGTGCAGTTGGGATGTTCCTTGGAGGCAAGGATTCTGATGCTTACTTAGTCTGACATACTTTGGACATGTTACAAGGCTGGATCTGTCCTTAGAGAGGAATATCATGCTTGGGAGGGTGGAGAGACAACACAGGACAGGAAGACCCTTGATGAAATGGATTGATTCAGTCTGGGATAATGGGGATAGGTGTGTTGGAGACAATAAGATTGTCAAGGGAGACAGCAGGTTTTAGGGCTATTGTCTATAGGGTTGCTACGTGTTGCAGGCGACTCGACAGCACATAACACCAAAAACCACTACCTTTGGGTTGGTACTAAGACTCCTTATCTACTGGGAAAACAAAGGTCCCCATAGATTACTATTTTCCACTCCGATAATCATCATGGGATGTCAAAGGACTGGCCTCATTCCTCATTCTGTTCTCCAGTGCATAAAGTCACTGACTTGATCAAAGCTAGCTAGCAACTGTAAGGTTAGTTAGCTTTCTTGACACTTTAGAATTGAAAAATGACGGTATTAATAAGATGATATCTTAATTTTTTTTCTTGGCAAAGTGAGCTAGCCTTGTCAGAAAAACAACGAACCAATCATCAGATGTGCATAAAATTGTAAGCAGAGGATTTGATATATGTCTATCTAGTATTTAGTAAGAATGACAATCTTCTGCTTTAAGAAATATTCTTAATAATGTAGAATATAAAATCGTGAACACATCACAAATTGTGTCTTTTTTGGGGGGTATAGGAATCAAACAATATGGGATTGACCACAATTCCTTTACTTGTAAGTTCTGTACTGTAACAGTAATACAAATAGAGAGGCTATCTCATGTGAAATTGCCTTTCATATGCACCCAAACTATCAATAATAGAAAATAAATGCTGATCAACTATGCTAGAGGAAAGAAATTATATTTCTAGTTTTTCTGTAGAATATGGCATAACAATATCATCGTTTGATGAAAAGAAAATCATATAGTATGCCGCAAAAGTAGGTAAGAAAATAAAATAATGGAATATCTAGCATTAACTTGCTTTTTTCAAATTAATGTTTATGTCATTGTCAGCTATTACAACAAATTACAATTTATTTTCTCATTCTACAGATTCATCTTCATACTTAATGTTATGTTCACAATTTCTTGTTCATCTTTAGATAAGTTGTCCCAAATTATCTAAAGCCCCAGAAAATGGATTCACCTCTACTGCCTACACACACCCCCAACACCCCTCATCGAGTTGATTGTAATTTATAATGATCCTACAAATTAGCTAACTTATTGCTTTTGAGTCAGAACTAACTCATAGGTGACCCACCAGTGAGTTTTCAGGGGCTGGCAGTCATTGCCCATCTCTTTCTCACAGGGCAGTTGGTGGATTTGGATTCCCCATCTTTGGGCTGGCAGCACTACTCCTAATCCACTAAGCTGCCAGAGCTCCTAGGGATCCGATATTGTTGTTTATCTCAAGTTAGAACTAACTCGTAGCTGACCCTCCAGTGGGTTTTCAGAGG
The DNA here is from genome assembly GCF_000299155.1 of Elephantulus edwardii. NCBI lineage: Eukaryota > Metazoa > Chordata > Mammalia > Macroscelidea > Macroscelididae > Elephantulus > Elephantulus edwardii. Next base: position 3,623,070 of record NW_006399918.1, read on the forward strand.
CAGTTGATTGCACAGGAGGAGATGTCTATCTGAGGAGCAGCTGGTGGACCTGCACTGTGTACCTTTGCATTGCTAGTGCAAATCCTTATGATTAAGCCTCCAGACCTCCCTATGAACATTAAAATTGCCCTTTAGTATTTTTTACATTGTAAATCTTCACTGAAGTAGTTTCCCTCGTCTTTCTACAGCATGGCTTGTGAACTCAAATCTCTGACCTTCTGGTTAGCAGCTCAATACTTCACCTACTGTAACTCCAGCTTTAGTGTAATGTAAAGAGTATTCAAAAGGGGGAAAATGTTAATCAGATGATATGTCCATGATGAATGTGACAGTTACAAGTGTAGCCTGATATGAGGGTGAAGAATCAACAGCCCAAAAGTCAAGAGCAATGCAGTTAGTGGTTGGTGATCTGCCTATCTGAGATAGGCAGCAATTCAAGGATGCAATTCTAGGAGAAACAAGATTAATCTTTTCTGAAAGTCCATGGCAGTTTCTATTCTATAAAATCCATTACATATAAAAGAGTGCAAAAATACATTTGCATTTGTTTGTAAAACAAAGTCAAATTTAAGCCTCCAGCCATTATAAATTATCTAGCTGGATATTCAAAAGTTATGCAGAAGCTGGGAAATTCTTTATTATACACGACTATCTCAGACATTAAAGGATGTTCAACTGCCTATGAAATGCTAAAAAAAAAAGTTTCTAGCCATCCATCACTGAAATAAGCAACCCTCTCCTTCTTACACATGCATACACACACACACACACACACACACACACACACACACTCCAACACACAAGACACAACACAAGAACTCACATTTAAAAAAAAAATCTTTTGTGGGCATTTATATTTGCGAGGTGATCTGAAAGGTTCAGAAGGACCCCTGACCTTTCCCTAGTTCCCAGCCCCCGTTCACTGCCAACCCTAGTAGAAGCACACTGCTCCCAGCACTGTTGAACTAGCTAGGGTCTTGAAGGATTAGAGCTTCAAAAGTTACTATTAAAATGCAAATATTCCCAGCTAGGCTAAGACCTCCAGTCCTTATCTGCTGACAGCCTAAACGGATTCCTTTAAAAGAAGGCTGTTTCCATTTTTTCACTGTGTAATTCTGTAAAGAAGCATAAAATAAACCTGCTCTGCCGTACATTTTAACTTGAGGGCTGACTTTGCAAGACTGGGATTTCTAGGGTTAGGACCACCTAGGAATCATCTCACATCAATTCCTTTTACCCCCACGTCACTCCCTCACTCTGCCCTGCCCTGCCTTGCCAGGCTTTCCCTGTTTAAACCATGTCTGTCCCCACGGAGTGCAGCTACTCACTCGTGTGTAGTCCAGGTGCATCCTTTGAGGACACAAGTTGTTTTAGGGACCCTGTAGTAGTTATCAGGGTGTGATCTTTTAAGCACTTGGCATAATGCTTAAAATTTTTTGGTTCAAGTTCATCCAGAAGCTCCTTGAAAGAAAAGCCCAGCAATCTAATTCTGGAAGTCCAACCACGTAGCAACAATTATTTTCTTACTTTTTACAAACCCACAAGTGAAGTCCTGTCCCCCTAGAGACTTTGGAGTCCATCTGGAGAATGGAGAAGCAGTCTCCTCTGCTGAAGACCCAGTCTAAGCAAAAATGAAACCAAACCAAAACCTGTTGCCATTGAGTCCATTTCAACTCACAGCAACCTCAAACAACAGTGCAGAGCTGCCCCGTAAGTTTCCAAAGTTGTTATCTTTACGGAAGCAGATTACCACAGTTTACGACCAAGGAAACTGCTGGTGCTTTCAAACTGACAAGTTTTTGATTAGTGGATGAGAATTACCACCAAAACTCTTTGCCTAACCAAAGACTCCTTACAAAATAATAATGCTAACAACTAAGATATGCAGCACCTACTATCTGCTGTAATTTATCTACTCACTTAATCTTCATGCTGGTATTGTTTGCTGTCCATTCAGATCCAACCCATAGCTGACCCTCTGGCAGGTTTTCAGAGGCAGTAAATCACATGGGAGGAAATTACCCATCTTTCTCTCCCAGAGCCATGCCTTAATCGTCATAGGTAGTGATAAGTACAACTCCATTTATGTGCATAAAAAACTGTAGCCCAGAAAAAGAAAATAATTTGCTTAGAGCTGGTGCCGTCGAGTCACTTGCGACTTATAGCGACCCTATGTACAACAGCTCTAAACTCTGTTTTGTCCTGTGCCAATCTCATTGCCTCTGACACACTCATCCCGATTGCCCCAGTTACCGAATCAATCCATCTCCCAGAGGGCCTTCCCCTCCTGAGCCTGCCGTCCACCCTCCCAAGCACGATGTCTCTCTACAAAGACCGGTTTCTCCTTACAACATGACCAAAGTATGTCAGGCGAAGTCTCAGCATCTTTGCCTCCAAGGAGCAGCCCGGTTTAACCCTCTCCAGAATGAATCTGTTTGTTCTCTTAGCAGTCCATGGACCTTCAGCACTCTTCTCCAACACCAAATCTCAAAAGCATCAATTCTCCTTCTATCCTCCTTGGTCATTTTCCAGCTCTCTGATGCATAGCAAGTGATTTCAAAGACCATGGCCTGTACCATATACACCTTTGTCTCCAGAGACACACTGTTGCTCTTGAGTACTTTAGAGAGGTCCCTAACAGCAGACTTTCCCATGGCAATACGTCTTTTAATTTCCTGGCTGCTGATGCCAAGAGTGTTGATTGTGGAGCCAAGCAAACTAAAGCTGTGAACAATCTCAATCTCTTCACCATCCATCCTGATGCTGCCAACTGGTCCAGTGGTGAGAATCTTTGTCTTCTTGACATTGAGCCTCAATCCATATTGAAGGCTGCAGTCCCTGACCCTCAGCAGCAAGCGTTTCAGGTCTTCCTCCGTTTCAGCAAGCAGGGTTGTGTCATGTGCATAACGCAGATTGTTTATGGATCTTCCACCAATCCTGATGCCACATCTCTCCTCATAGAGTCCAGCCTCCCGGATAATCTGAGCTACACTAGTAAAAAATAGTCTGAAGCTATTATCAAACTCGATGGTGTACTCAGAGCCTAGACATTAACCTTACATGTATTCTCTTTGAACTTTACCTTCTTGCTAATTTCTTCATCGTTTACAAATGCAGCCATTAGAAAGCGCCTTAGAAGAAAGAATGGTATGGTTTTGTGACACATACATTGGACATGCTATTAGGAGGGATCATAATGCTCGACCAGCAAAAAACAAAGATCCTCAACAAGATGAAATTAATACAATAGCTGCAACAATGACTTCCCACATAGCAATGACTCTGAGGATGATGAAGGACCCAGAGAACGTTCTGTTTTTGTTTTTGTGGTTTTTTTTCTTTCTTGTACCTAGTGTCTCTATTACTCAGAAGCAACTGGCAGTACCTAACAGCAACACGAATTTACTTTTTAAGGTAATATACTATTCTGGAATTAGAAAATAATAATTTTATAAATTATAAAACTTTAGGTCACATTCCTCTGACAATCTTCCTCAAGGTCCTCCCCATTCTGAAGGATAGTAACGCTCAGATAGTGTCTGTGTCTGTTGGATGGCATGGAGGCCAATTTGAGACCCTTTGGATCTTTGGGCAGGAATATGGTGTTTGTATGGTGAACATCATGGTCCTGAGAGTATCATATGGTCCCTTATAAACCACAAGACATTATTGATAAGTTTCACTTGGAAAATCTGAATGGTTGATTGTATTTCTTCAAGCTGGGCATCTTCATAGGCCAAATAGCCACTGGTGGTATAATAGGAAGGTAGGCTGCCAGACCCTCTCTGGTGATTCAAATCTTCTCCGCTGCTTCTCAGGGGAAAGATGAGTCATTTTCTTCAGTGCAATTTAGTTCCTGAAAACTTATCAGAGGTCAGCTATGAATTGGTTCCGGGTCCATGGCAATGAGAAAGAAGCATTTAAAAACAACAGACTCACTACTGTTGAGCCAGTTCTGATTCACAGCTATCAACCATCAGGTTTCTGAGGGAAGAAATTGTAACGGAGAATATTGTCCATCTTTCTGTAGTGGGGTCACTAATGGATTTGAAGCTCCAGGGAGGCTCAGCTTTGGGTTAGCAGTGTAACTCCCCACTCACTGAGCTGAGTCCAATCCGTAACAACCCTGTAAGGACAGAGTAGAACTGCACTCACAGGACTTCCTGATGCTTGGCTGTTGGGCTTAAATCACCAATCCTTTGGTTAGCCACTGAGTGCTTTCACTGCAGAGCCACCAGAGCTCCTATAGAAAAATAGAAATTATACTTGGTCAGTGGACTAACACTCCAATCAATCCAAGCTTTTCTGTGTGCCTTTATTTTAGGGACTATGAAAAAATTATAACAGTAGGTGAGTATCTTTTCTGAGTATATTGAGCTTATATGACCACTCAGAAAATGACTGTGGAACTTAGATCTTTTGACCACTTGGCTTCATTAGTAATGTTATCATTAATTGTCATTAATTGGTATTGAGTCAATTCCCACTCATAGTAGCTCCTGTGTTCAGAGTAGAACTGTTCTGCAGGGTTTTCAAGGGTATGGCTTTCAGAAGCTTATCGCTAGCCCTGTCTTTTAAGTCATCCCTGGAAAGGTTCAAATTTACAGTGGTGTAATCTCTAGGGAGTTTCACTGCTAACTAAAAGGCCTTGCCTCTGACAGTGCAACTGTAAATAAAGCAATAGTAAATTAACACCTTATAATGGGAAAAAATGTTTTTTCCTAAAAATCCTATAATAGTTTGAAAGTTACCCTTTATATAATCTTGAGTAATAAGGAATATCTTTTTTTATATCTAATAGATAAAATTCTAAAAGACCAACCTCTCAGTTAATAGATACTAACTTTCCACAATACCTTAAGCTATAAGTAAGATGAATGCTTCTTTGTTTAATAGGAAGAAAGGTTTTGGGTTCCTTCTCCCTTTTCCTCCTAGCCTACCACTGACTACATTATCAAAAGAAAGGGCATTTCAAGGTTTTTTTACCAATTTGATCAACAATCTGAGAGTTGAGGATAACTCTCTAATTGTAGCTTTTCTTTGTCCTATCTGGCAATCTGCAACTGAGATTTACTCCACATAAAACTGACAAACTGCATTTAGGAATTACTCCCCTTCAGTTGTAAAACATTGGATGGTGCCAGTTATTTCAGATTTTTGACAAGACAGGGCCTGTTTTCCCAGAACTATCACCAGGTCCTGACAGCTGGATCAGATATCGTAAGATTCCTCACTTGTTGCCTGGGTTCCCTCTATATGAGCCCCTCCGGCCTCTAATAAAGGAGAGACAGATTTGTGAATATCATAACCCTTGTCTCTCATATGCATGCATTTAAAGAACACTTTTGCTTTTCCCACTCTACATTCTGTCTATACAACTGGGTTTTGGCGTCAAGTGGCAGAACTTGGTTTTTCCAACTTGAATGAACCAATGACTCCTCAAAGGAAAGATGGGCAATCTCCTCCCAAACAATTTACAGCCTCTGAAACCTGATGAAGGGTTAGTCATAAGTTGGTTCTAACTGTTTAAAGTGCATAACTGTAACCACTTGAGTCAGCAAGAGTTTGACTGACAAGCTTTAATTAGTAAATTTGACTGTAGTTGTTGTTGGCCGCTGTCCAGTCAGCTCCAATTTGTAGTGGTATGTACAAGAAAAGAAAATCCTGCCTGCTTCTTTACTATCTTCATCATCTGCTAGCTTAAACCTATTGTTGAAGTCACTGTGTCAATCTAACTCATTGAGTACCTCCCTCTTTTTTTTTTTACCTTTTACTTTTCCAACCATGATTTTCTCTTCCAGGAACTGGCCTCTCCTGATGACATGTACAAAATATATGAGTTGAAGTTTCACCATCGTTTCTTCTGAAGTGCACCTTAATGATTGACTATTTCAAGCACCGCTGAAACGTGGCCACCATGGACCATTGCTGGTATTAAACTGCCAGTGGCACAGCTTATAGCATTACACCAGCCAGTAAGCTACCTCAATAGACTACTCTTAGAGATAAGTGCTAGAGAAAATTATGAACAATCAAGCATATATATTATGTCCATACAAAAGCTATAACTAGCCCAAGATGCTATTGTCCAAACACAGCAAGAGAATACTTCATAGTTTAAAATCAGGAAAGATCCAAATCAGAATTGTATCCTTGCTCCAAACCCACTCAATCTGTATGCTGAGCAAATCCTTAGAGAAACTGAATTTTATGAAGAAGAATATGGTATCAAGATTGGAGGAAGACTCGTCAATAACCTATGTTATGTAGATGACAACTTTCTTGCTGAAAGTGAGAGGGACTTGGGGTGATTGCTGTACAGTTTCAAGAACTGTAGCCTTCAGTGTGGGTTACATGTCAATACCAAGAAAACAAAAATTTTCACCACTGGGCCAATAGACAATATTATGATAGATTGAGAAAAGATTAAAATGGTCAATTATTTCTTTAAAAAAAACAACCCCACAATCAACACCCTGTTACTAGCAATCGGGATGGATAGCACTGGAGATGCTATAACATTGAGAAAGTCTGTCCTTAGGGACCTCTCTAAAGTCATGAAGAGAAATTGTGTCATTTTGAAGACTAAGGTGTTCCTAATGCATCTGAAAGCTGAACAATGAAAAAGTATGACAAGAGAAAAACTGATGTCTTTGAGTTGTGGTGTTAGAGAAGAGTGCTGGATACCTCATGGACAGACAGAAAAACAAGCAAATATGAGGTAAGAAAAAATCAAGCTTTTTCTCACATATTTTGGGCATGTTGCTTGAAAAGGCTATTCCTTGGAAAGGGACATCATGCTTGGAAAGATGGAGGGTGAGTGAAACAAAGGAAGATTCTCAACAAACTAGATTGATAGTACATGGTTCAAACCCATTGTTCATAAGGTGGTTGTTGTTGTGTGCCTCTGTAGAACAGCACTGAAGCCTGTCCTATTCTACGCCAGTCTCACTGATTCCAATACATCAGCTTCATTGTCCTAGTACTATATCAATCTATCTCATCTGAGCTCTTCCTCTCCTGTGCTGTCTTTCCACGATTCCAAGCATGGTGTTCTTTGCTTAGGATTGGTCCCTTCTGGCCAGTGCCAATGTATGTGAGACAGAGCTTCAAAATCCTAGCCTCCAAGGAGAAACTTGAGTTCATCCCTTCCAAGACAAACCTATTTGTTTTCTTGGCAGTCCACGGTATGTTCAAAACTATTCTCCAACACCACAACTCAAAGGTATGCTTCTTCTGTAGTCCTTAATCAATGCTCGGCTTTTTTATGTATACCAGGTAATTGTGAAGATGATGGCCTGGGTCAGGTGCACCTTAGTTTCTAGACTGACATTGCTGTTTCTCAGTACTCTGGAGAGGTCCCTGACAGCAGATATCCCCCAGAGAATGGGAATTCCAAACACTTGATTGTGCTCATGTGAAACCTATAGTCAGACAAGGAAGCAGTTCTCCAAACACAGCAAGGAAATACTGCCTGGCTCAAAATTAGGAAAGGAGTGTGTTAGGCATGTGTCCTGTCTCCATACTTTTTTCAATCCATGTGCAGAACAGATCATTTGGGAGGCTGCTCTTTGTGAAAAGGAATGTGGCATCAGGATTGAAGTAAGACTCATAAATAATCTACATCATGCAAGTGACTCAAACTTGCTTGCTGAAACTGAGGAGACTCTGAAGTACTTGCTGTAGAAGGTCAAGGACTGTAACCTTCAATATGGAATGTAGCTTAACAGAAAGAAAACAATGATGCTCAATTCTGGGTCAATTGGCCACACCGTGATAGATGAAGAAACTGAGGTTGTTAACAATTATAGATTGTTCAGCTCCATAAGCAACATTCTCGGCAACAGCAGTGAGGAAATAAAAAGACAAATTACTTTGGGAAAATCTGCTGTCATGCTATTCATAGGGTAACTATGAGTTACTCAACTTGGTGGCATCTATCAACAACAATAACATTAAAACTCAAGCACTGTATAGACAGAACCTCAAGCTTTCTTCTGCACTAATGTCCCAATGCACAGAAGTCCCTGTTCAGCACCTCTTATCCTGGATCTAGCCCCAACAATGTTTCATAGTCCATAGGCCCTATAGTTTATGCATAACCATTCAGATTTTATTTTCCCTCCTGTCACAAAAGAATATTGATTAAGGCTTCAGAGAACCAATGACGGGTCAATGTTTGGTAACAAGAATGGACCGTCTGAATGTTGAACATGTGTATTGTTGCTGTTGTTGTTGTTAGATGCCATTGTCTTAAGTATGACTCATGCTCCCCCTGTGAACAACCAATCTGAACTTTATCCTATCCTGCCATCCTCATCATCTCTGATATGCTTAGATCCATTGTAATAGTTACTGTGTCAATCTTGTTGAGGTTCTTTCTCTTTCTCAGATCCGCCACCTTTCCCAACAGGATATCTTTTATCAAATAATGGCCCTTCCTGGCAACCTGGAAAAAATATGTGAGCTGAAATTTCATCAACCTTGTCTCTAAGGAGAGTCCTGGTTGCACTATCTTCAAGACATACTTGTTTATTCTTTTGGCAATCTACTGGCTATTCAGTACTCTTCTCCAATACCACAGTTCAAAGGCGTTAGTATTATTAGATTTTAACTCTCTTCTATCCTGTTCTAGCACCATCATTTCTGATAAACTTGATTCCATTGCTGTCATCACTGTGTCAATTTATCCCTTGGAAAATTTGCCCATCTTTGTCTGATCCTTCATCTCTCCAAGCATGATGTCCATTTCCAAGGAATAGTACCTTCTGACTGTGAGATTAAGTTTTACCATCCTTGCCTCCTAGGAGCACTCTGGGGGCACTATCTCCAAGATATCTCTGCTCATTCTTTTTGCAGTCCATGGAATATTCAGTAATCTTCCCAGTACCACAAATCAAAGTTATAGATTCTTCGTCTGTCATCCTTACTCACTGTCCAGCTCTCATACATGGCAAGTAATTGTAATGCCATGGCCTGAACCAGGTGCACCTTTGTTTTTCACTACCAACATTGCAGCTTAGTACTTTGGAGAGGTCCTTGACAGCAGCCTTTCCCAAAGCTATATCTTTTAATTTCTTGATTGCTGCTCCCAAGGGTATTGATTGTGGATAAATGGCTTGATTTTATTATTTATCTCTGTTAATTTGAGTGATATTGTGACACTGATGTGCCAAATGCAATAATGGTTACCCATGGTGCACAGTGTTTGGTGGAGCTTCCCGATTAAAACAAGCTTGGAGGCAGGAGTGGCATCCACTTCTGAAATAGCTTGCCTCTGGAAAATCTATGAATGTGGAGAAATGACGAAAGTTATTCAAGTGTTCAGGTCTTAGGTTCAAAGGACCAATGGTTAGTTGCCATGTGCTTAACTATGTACATGCTTAGGGCTCTGGTAGTCTGGGGTAAGGAGCTGTACTGCCAACACAAACACAAGTGGTTCAAATCCACCAGCTAGCTGTTCCTCAGGGAGAAGACGGGCCATCTCTTCTCATGCAATTTATAGCCTCTGAAAACCTGCTGGGGCGGGGGGTCAGTTCTGACTCAATGGCCCCTAACAACTTAACAACTTCACTTTACAAATTGTAAAATGAGAAGTTATATGTTGTTTGACAGCTTAACAATAGCCTAACCTTGTGTCTCTCTATTCCCCCAGGATTCTAAGTGTGTTAATAGAGATAGAATGTGGACCAGACAAAGCCAGTAAACATAAAATTGCCCAATTTAGCACCACCCTGATCATTATCTCCAGAGAAAGAGACAAACCAAGGCACAATTGATAGGTTAACACGATATGATACCAAAAGGGGAAAAAACCCACACACACACAACACACCAAAGAAACCCCGTTTCCTTCTTCTTTTTAAGTCTATTTTAAGGCCATCAGTCTTTCCAACCAGTTAGTACCTAAGAGTAAAGAGGAGATGCCTGCTGTTGTGGGAAGCCTTGGCCAGCTATGGATGGGATTGTTGCTTTTCTGTAAGTAGAAATCTGATTGTGCTTCTTGGACAGGATAAATGGATCTAGAGAAGGGCAGTGGTGGACTTTTTGGCAGTCTTAGAGGTGATATTTTTCATAGGGCATGCACAGACCATGGGTCATTTTCCGAGAACTCTGTGGTTGAGACATTCTGAAAGTAGTAGAATCCAGGCATATAAAGTAGCAACCAAATAGACAACCTTACAGTAACTTGTGCACATGTAGTGTTTAAGGATCCTAGCAAGGGAGGGAGGGCCAGAGAGAGAAAAAGAGACAGAAATTCCTTCACTCCTTGGGTCAGATTACTGAGAAAATGTCTGACCCTTTCAATTTTGAGGACAAATACCTTGTCCCCACAACCAAATGTCAATGCTCGGAGTACCAGTAGGCCAAGGATAGACATTAATTTATTCTTTCTGGACTCTTGCAGGCTCAGCTGGAAGGCTAGCAGGTGAGTTCATTTTCCTTGTTCTATTGGGTTTCCATGGCTCTTTTGTCAATTGCTGCTTCTCCTCATCCCATCACTTATTTTCTAACAGTTTTGAATTGGTTCCTCATTGCTCAGCCTGCCTCCTATCTCTATCTTGTCTTGTCTTTTCTCCGTCTCCCATTTGAAACCTTTGTGACTACAACTTATCATAAGTCACCCCCTTGTTTTTATTTGTCAACAACCATATCTGCTGTACAATGTCTTAACTTCTCTCCTAGGCACTTTCATAGGTCATTAAACACTCATGACAGTTCCAGGAGACAAGAATGATTTTCTTAATTTAATAACCCAAAAGAATAAAACTCAGAGAAGTTATAAGATTTGCTGGAGATGACACAGCTAACAAGGAATAGAATTCGAAATTATGTCCCTTGGAAACAAGTCCAATTCTTTCCAAGTACATTACTCCTTGTTCATAATCATCTCACAACTTTCTTGGCCTTTATTCAAATCTTCACCACATCTTTTTGTTCTTGGAAGCTGCTCAAAACTGATCTTCTTAGTGCCTCTCACCACCTTCCGGTTTTATATACATTTTGTAGTCCATGTGCACGTACCTTGTCATAAAATATTTACAACTGGGAAATACCTGGTCATCTGTTGTTATTATTTGGTACCATCAAGTCATAACTGACTCATGGCTGACCCTCCAGCAAGTTTAAATCACAGGCAGTAAATAACACAGAAGGAGATTGTTCATCTTTCTCCTGTGAAACAGCATGCTCGAAATGCAAGCCTTTGGCTTGGCAGTGCATCACTGGGCCACTAGAGCTCCCACTTTTGTAAAAAAAATTAAATTACAACTGGGAAATATTTTATAGGTCATGTAGTCCAACACATTCATTCATCCATTAGTCACTTATTTATTCATCCACTCAGTAAATCCTTAATGAGCATTTACCATTGTGCTGGGCAATGATTATTCTTGAAAGACATTGTCTCTGCCTAAAAAGATTGTAGTCCTCAATTTACAGACACTGTAATCAAAATACAGAATATTAGGGTGAATTATACTATGCCACAGTAACTGATATGTTTGTTTCCTTTAAATACCCTGTATGTGATTTCTGTCTTTCATTTAAACTGCGAGCACTATCATTTGGTCCTTCTCCCAGGATCAGGACAGTGTTTTAGCACCAGCATTGCAGGTATAGACTAATTATTGATTATCTGACTATTTGAATGTATATTCTTTTGAGCCTCGATCATTATTTATTATTTTTTTCTCCTCTATATATCTTTTAAGTAGTCCTGGATACACAATGGTTAAGACATTTGATTACTAACCTGAGGGTAGGCAATTGGGAACAGATGCAGGAATTTGCTTCTATGAAATATCTGCAGCCTTGAAAAACTAATTGGGCAGTTCAACTCTGTCATATAGAGGTTGATATGAGTAACAAATAATTTTAACAGTGTCAGTGTGTTTGGTTTGGTAAAAAGTCTCTTTTTTTACATTTTGATCTCTTTGAAGCTATCAAGAAGTCTATCATTACCTTGAATCCCCAATGGAATCCAATATTTGTAAAAGAGAGTGTGACACTTATATGTAATGGGAATACATCCTTTCAAGCTAACTCCACTACATGGTTCCACAATGACATAATGTTACCACAGAAAACTTCAAGTTTGGAAATTGTGAATGCCAACATCAGCAACAGTGGGGAATACAAGTGTCAGGACCAAAAACATACCCAGAGCAATCCTGTGGTCCTGGAAGTCTTACCTACAAGTAAGAATCTAGATTTTCCTTTGGGATGATGGGGAGGAATTCTCCATCTCATGGGGAGGAAACAAGTCATCTCAAGGCTCAGGAGCATTAGGGTGGGATTCAAGGTCTTTACTTCAAGACCTACCCACTGCTTTTTACATAGACTGCTAGAAGAACAAACAAGTTTGTCCTGGAGAGGATGAAACTAGGTTGCTCCTTGGAAGCAAGGATTCTGAAGCTTCATCTGACATACTTTGGGTATGTTGTAAGAAGGGACCAGTCTTTAGAGAGGGATGTCGTGCTTGGGAGGGTGGAGAGATAGCACAAGAGAGAAAGACCCTTGATTAAATAGATTTACTCAGTTACGTGACTAATGGGGGTAGGTTTGTCAGAGACAATAATGTTGGGTTAGGATAGAGCTAGGGTCACTATGAGTAACAAGAGACTCGATGGCACATAACAACAATAACAATATTCCTACTTTCCCACTCAGCACTTCAATCCCTTTTCAATATCTCTAACATTATCCTTTTACTGCATTTTGCCTCTGACTATCTCATGCATATGTATATTATGTGATCAAATGTGATGGTGAATAGGTAAATTTAACCAAGAGCTGCTTTTGTGGAATATAAGGAAAATGTTTAATTAAAACATTTTCTCTACATAATGCATGCAGCCCAAATATAAGATCATTGCTTTTGCTATAGAAGATATAAAAAAAGAAGATATCTGTGTACATTTTCCAAGTCCTCTGCCATTATTAAGCAATAGAGCCTATGCTTATTTGATCTTTCTCACTCCTCTACTGACAGAAAGTAGCACAGCGTAATTGAGTATTTGTAAGTTAGTAAATGCTTTGGGCAGCAACAACATACCAACAGTCATCAGGATCTAATCTAATGCTTAGCAGTTAGTAAGTACTCAACAAATTCATATCTATAATGAGTGAATTAAAGATAATAACTAAGTCAAAGATAGCCAATGTCTTTGAAAAGAACTGGAAAACATCCAGAAAAAAAGATAATTTTATTAGAAATATGATTTTACAAAAGAAAAGTTTTGAGTGGAAAGTTTGTGCAAACAAATTTTATTTAGGAGTTATCATTGAGTCTTCTAGAACCTACTGCAAAGATATAAAAATAAATTCTACACTGAGGTAGTTTGGGTGTACTGTGAAAAATGACTGTTTCCCTCCTGGAACACAGAGCCAAATGGAAAAGAAGACACTAAACACATACTTACATAAACGCTGTTATTTGTTGCTGTTGTTATGTGCTATCAAGTTGGAACCCGTTCATAGCTGACCCTTCAGTGGGTTTTCAGAGACTATAAACCATGTAGGAGGATATTGCTCACCTTTCTCCTACAGAACAGCTTCTGGATTTGAACTTTGTGCCTTTGGGTTGACAGTACAACTCCTTACCTCTAGGTCACCATAACTTTCTAAATGACCTAGGGATGACTGGTGGTCTCACAGATAAAGAGATGCACTACCAACTCAGGTCGTTCGAACCCACCAGCTGATCCACAGGAAAAAAATTGGCATTTTCCTGTGTAATTTACAGCCTCTCACAACTTGCTGGAAGGTCAGCTATGAGTCAGTTCAGACTGGACCACAATGAGTGAGTGATATATACTTACACAAATAGTAAATTAAATGTTCATATATATTCTGAAGGAGTCCTGTTGGAGTTATAGCTCAGTGCTAGACAACTTATAGAAAAACAGGCTGTTGAACCTACCAACTGCTTGATGGAAGAAAATACCTGATGATCCACTTCCGTAAAAAGATTGATGCCTAGGAAAGCCTTTAGGCCAGTCTGCCTTATGTGTTGAGGATTAGTAAGATTTGAAAATTACTTAATGGCACACAATAATAGCAACATGATCTGAGGGAGTGTTGGGAAAACTATAACTAATAATACAATTGAGGAATCTCTATGAGGTGTTGCTGCTGTATGCTATTGAGTCAAAGCCAATCACAGCTGACCCTCCAGTAGGTTTTAGGTGACAGCAAATCACATGGAAGGAGATTGTCCATCCTTATCCCCCAGCACAGCTAATAGATTTGAATTGTGTGACTTTGGGATTGCAGTGCAATTTCTTACCACTAGGCCACCAAAGAGACTCTGCTAAATTAACATTCCTGAGGCAGACTAGATTATTTTACTCTTAGTGGCTCTAAGAAGCAACAGTGGCTCTGAAGAGATTTCTAGGTTTCGGGCTTTCTGTAGAAGGACTGAGAAAAAAAAAGATCAGAGTACAAACTGACTTTTCATGAAGAGGAAGGACTTTTTAAAGATAGTGTCTAAATAGAATTTTGTCTTCCCCCCCTTTTTTTTTAAAATTGACTTTACTAGCCAAGCAAGGAGTTAGCAATAATCTTTGATTCTTAACACAAATTCTTGGCTGACCAGTTCTTATTTTATCTAATTATGGATTTATTTATGGAGCTCTGGTAGCTTAGTGAGTGGTAATTTGCACTGCCAGCCCCAAAGTACACTGTTCAAATCTACCAGGTTCTCCACAGGAGAAAGATGGGCAATCTCCATAGCTACCATGTACTGCCTCTGAAAACTCAGGGGAGGGTCAGTTATGGGTCAGTTTGGTACATACTACCACCATCACTAACATGTATTTATCAACAAATGTATTAAGTAATTAATATAGTGAATGCTTTTCAGAATGGTTGCTGCTTCAGGTATCTGCTAAGGTGGTGAAAGTGGGTGAGCCACTCTTCCTGAGGTGTCACAGTTGGAAGAATGAGGATGCTTTCAAGGTTATCTACTACAAGAATGGCAAAGCCTTAAAGTACTGGTATGAAAACTTCAACCTCTCCTTTAACAAGACTACACTTGAAGATAGTGGCCTCTATAATTGCACAGGCATAATTCTTGGCCATAATCAGTCTTCTCAGTCTCTCTACATTACTGTGAAAGGTGAGTCAGTAAAGGAAGTAGAAGGAGTCATAACAAGGAAAGAAAGTGAAGGCATCTGATCCTGAGTGATAGAGTGTGTGGAGTGAGGGTACATGTCACATCTTGGAAAGGAGCCTTTTTTTTTCTTTTTTTCTTTTTGCTTTTTTTTTTCTAATAATTATATTTTATTAATTTTCATAAACATTTACAGAGATTTTGGGCTTCCACTCATTCATTGTTGCACTATTCTCTCTACCCTCCTCCCAGTTTGTTCTTGTCCAAATGCCACAGTGCTTGTCAAAGCCAGTTCTGATTAATCTTCTTTGTCAGTGTGTCCTTTGCCATTCCCTATCACTCCTCCCTGAGAGAGACTTCACCCTGAGTCATAAGGAAAAGGGGATGGCGTATTCTCTTAGCTACTTCCTGCTGAAAAGGGACGCTGTGGGTTTCAGGGTGAAGATCTTCTCTCACTACTCTAAAGGGCCCCTTTGGCAGTAGGAAACACATAGACTATTATGGAGATTGATTTTGGAATTTAGATGCACTCTTATTGATTGTGCTTGGCTGTACATATTCATATCCTTGAAGATGTATCATGGGGGTGTTGCAAGGAAAGGAGCCTTTTAATCTCTGCCTTAGATTTTTGACTTGCTTACTACTTACAATGGGGAATTTTTATATTCAACAGGGTAATATTTGTGAAATGACTTTGGAAACTGTTAAAGAATAACCAAGCATAAAAAATTATGACTGGCATTTTGATATCAAAGTCACTTGTTTATCAAATTTAATGAGAGTTTCAAAGTTGAAAGGACCAAGAGTATGAAGAGCTCATTCTAGCATATGAGGGCCGGAAAAGGAAAGCATCCAGTCTGTAGGCTGTGTGCCTATACACTGAGGGGTGAAGAAGAAAACTTGATGAGGGGAGTGCAGGCAGGTGTGCCATTCCAGTGGTTAATGGAGAACACTCCTTTCTGAATTTTGTATTATAAAAGAGTGAACCTTCAAAATATTTACCTTGCTGGGAATAAGTCATATTTATTCCTTGATAGGTTTTACTCTTACCTACATCTATAAAAGTATAAGAGCAGAAGTAAGAATTAAGGTCTTATCCCAGTTTGGCTAATTATTTGGAGACTTCCATCTCCAAATTTCCACTATCTCAGGTATAAAACAAGGGTGTTGACCTGGACTCCAATAAAATATTGTGAAGAGCTTAGACATATATAAGGGAGCTCTGGTGGCCTAGTGGCAAGAAGCTATGCTGAAATCCTGAAGGCACAAGGTTCAAGACCACCAGCTGCTCCAAGGGACAAAGATGAGTAATCTCCTCCCATGTGATTAACTGCTTCTGAAAACCCACTGGAGGATCCGTTCCAACTGATAGGCCAGTTCCAACTGTATGGTATACACAACAGGGCAACACAATACAACAAACATGATAGATAGATAGATAGATAGATAGATAGATAGATAGATAGATAGATAATAGATTGATTGATTATTGTTGTTGTTGTTATGTGTCATTGAGTCTCCTGTTACTCATTGTGACCCTATGCACAACAGTTCTGAAGCTTTCACTGTCCGGAGCCAATCTCACTGACTCCAACACACTTACCCTCATAGCCCCAGTCACTGTATCAATCCATCTTGTCTGGGGTCTTCCTCTCTTTCTCTGTACCTACACCCTTCTGAGCATGATGTCCTTCTCCAAGGACAGGTCCCTGCTGGATACACGTGCCCAAGTTATGTGAGACATAGCTTCGAAAATCCTAGCTTTGAAGGAGAAACTTGGTTTCTCCCTCTCCAAGACAGACCTATTTGTTTTCTTAGTGGTCTATGGTATGTTCAAGACTCTTCTCCAGTGTACGTATATATTATATGCATATATATCCATTATATACACATATATATACAAATATATACACACATGGATACATATACACACATATGTTGTTATGTGCTTTCGAGTCACTTGTGACTCATAGAAACCGTATGTACAACAGCCCTAGACACTGCTCTCTCCCTTGACAATCTTATTGTCTCCAACACTTCAATCCCCATCACCTCAGTGACGGAATCAATCCATCTCATTAAGGCTCTTCCTTTCCTGCTCTGTCCCTCCACCCTCCCAAGCATGATGTCCCTCTCCAAGGACTGGTCTCTCCTTGCAACATGCCCAAAGTATGTCAAATGGTGTTTCAGAATCCTGGCCTCCAAGGAACAGCCTGGTCTCACCCCCTTTAGGATGAACATGTTTGTTCTCCTAGCAGTCCATGGTACATTCAATACTCTTCTCCAGCATCACAGCTAAAAGGAATCAGCTCTCCTTCTGTCATCCCTAGTCATCGTCTAGCTCTGTGATGCATAGCAAGTAATTGCAAAGATCATGGCCTATATCAGGTGCAACTTAGTCTCCAGACTGACATCATTGGTCTTCAGTACTTTGGTGAGGTCTCTGACAGCAGACTTCCCAATGCAATTCAACTTTTAATTTCCTGGCTGCTGGTACCAAGAGTGTTGATGTGGAGCCAAGCAAACTAAAGCTGTTAACAGTCTCAATCTCTTCACCATCTAACATGATGCTGCCAATTGGCCCAGTAGTGTGAATCTCTGTTTTCTTGATGTTGACCTTCAATCCATATTGAAGACTGCAGTCCTTGACCTTCTGCAGCAAGTGCTTCAGGTCCTCCTCAGTTTCAGCAAGCAGGGTTGTATCATCTGCAGATCATTGATGAAACATACACACACACACACATACATATCATCTTTCAAGAATTTTTATTTAATTGGTTAAATGAGTCCTATAACTATATGTCAGTCTTTTCAAAAGCATTTCCAGGTAAAGGTTATGTGGTCAAGCTGGGAACTTTGGATTAGTTGATCTCTAAGTGACTTCAGAATTAGTGAGACCAATTCAGGATAGGGAAGGGTTAAGAGCTACTGTACATAGGATCACTACGCATCGCAGGTGACTCACTGGCACATAACAACAATAACATACTATGATAGGCCTGGATGCAGAAGTGGCATCTAATTTCTAAACAATATGCCTCCGGAAGCTCTATGTCAATAGTAGTAGAGGGGCTTCAGGCTTTTTGTTCATAAGGCTGCTATGAGTCATGCTCAACTTGATGGCAATCAACAACAAAGTGACTTCTGAGTGTAACACTCTGGGGCTCTGAAATTCTGAAATGATTTCAAAACCCAACACTACACAGATAAAATAACTGAAGCACAAACTAATAGAGTTGGAAGGTAATTTAAAGATGGTCTAATCCAAGACCTTCATTTCAAGCAAAGACCATGCAAAAATTAAAGATTGATTCATTAAGAAACAAGACTCTAGTGACCCTTGTCCCTTCTCTACCTTCTTCCTATCCCTCAAATTGTATGTGAATGCTTTATCAGCCCCCAGAAAAGGACCATTATTCGTATGACTATCATCCTCGGGTATATGGGTTAGAGGAACAGAGAGGTTGTGGAAGGACACCCAGGATTCATAAATAAATTGCAGGACATGCACTAAGAGATATAATCTCAAGAGTATTTTCTCTGCTTCTGGATATTGCATCATACTGAAAGTTAGATGGATATGCTAGAGCCTTTGCTTAGGATAGATGCATTTATGAACAAGATTCACCAGTTCTAATATAAATTACCCTTCTTATTTTATTGTAGCTCCAAAAATCAAGTGGATACAATTCATTATACCATTACTGGTGGGGATTCTGTTTGTTGTGGACACAGGATTGTTCATCTTGACTAAGAAGCAATTTCAATCACTTTTAAAGATGCAGAAGATCAGAAAAGACAATATACCTATTAATCCAAAACCCAAGCCAGATCCCAAAGAGAAATGATGCCATCATTCAAGAAACATTTGCATCAAGAATTTCTTCTTCCTATCAGCAATTTCTTTCCAGTATCAACCACAGTCTTTCCTTCTCTGATCCTGGAGGTCCCGTTCTAAACTCCCTGCAGATGCCTAAATATCTGCCTCTGTACTCAGGGCTTTTCTCCCCTATGTTTTCTTGTTCCTAGATGGTGTTTCCAGTCTGAAGGAAGATTTTCACCCATTTTCGATTATTGCTGCAGTAGAACAGCTCAGAGTAGAAAGCCGTAGAGATAATGAGAATCAACCACAGACAAAAAGGTACAAAGTACAATTCTCAGTCCTGAATGTTTCAATTGAGGAATTTTATTCAGATCTTCTTAGCTCCAAATAGTGAAACACATTTTTGTTCTTATTTCCTAAAAATATTTCTTAAGGCCCTTAAATTTAATAAAAATAAAGTCAGACCAAAGGGAAAAGAGACCATGCCTTATCCATTTGTTCCTATTTCCTGGAAGTGATGCTTTCACATCTGTACTCCTAATTCCATCTCTATTTCTTGGAAACTTGTAAAATCCAAAAATGAGGCATATGGGAAGGGACTGTCAAATATACTTCACAAAGAATATAGAAACACAGAAATGCTTTGTTAAGTCAACTAAAACTGGTTAGGTGTCTTTTAACATTATAATGTGTACAAAACTTTGTTGAATAAATGGAAGAATGAATATTACTGTCTGAAAATGAAAAGTGCAATTTGAATAAAATAAGTATGGAACATTGAAACATGGTGTTACTAAGTACTCAAGGCTTGATAGGTTCTTTTTGTTTCTAGAGATAGATAAGAGCTATGATGATTAGAATTGCTGTCCTGGACAATTATAATGATCATGGTTTTTCCTCTGAGGAATTTCTAGTTATTGAGTGAAGAGTACTTCTTTCCCTTCCTGTATTCCTGTATTCCAGGCTTGAAAGGTGTATGGATCAGTGACCTTGAAGCTTAAGCTGTCCATAGATCCATTGGGACAAGTTGCTTCCTGTATTATATAAGAGTTCATTTATTCTTTGTTTAAAGTAGGGTTTGGACTAGTGTTCTATGAGATCTCTGAGTTTGGATATTTCCTCATTCAGTTACTTGGGAACCCAGTTTCTATATGATTATTTAGATACAAGATATCGGAATGTTTTCCCTGAAAACCTTAAAAATGTTAGGTTTTCCTTAATTTCCCAATACATTGATCTCTCCCTTCACTTTTCTCTTGCATAGATCTGAATTCCAGTTCTATCTGAGATCAGTTACTACTGCTGCTCCCCAATTCCTCTTCATATTCATACATCAGAGGCAGTAAGAACACAAAGTTAAGTCCTAAGTACTTTGGAGTAATATATATATAAAATACAGATGACTGGAATATGAATAATTCACACCAGACTCTTATTTGACACTTTTTTTAAATGACTAGTCTCTAGATTGGAAGCAGGAGTGGAATCCACTTCCTAAATAATACGCCTCTGGAAACTCTATGAACTTTAAAAAATGTAGATAGTTGTAGAGGGGCTTCAGACCTTTTATTCATAGAGTCACTATGAGTCATGCTTGACTTGAAAGCAAACAACAGTCTCTAGAGCTGTTGGGAGCTCTGGTGGCCTGGTAGTAAGGTATTGTGATGCCAACCCAAAGGCAAGTGGTTCAAATCCACGAAGTGTTCTGCAGGAGAAAGATGGCTAATCTCTTCACATGCAGTTTACAGCCTCCAAAAACCCACTGGAGGATCAGCTATGAGACAGCTCTGACTCAATGGCACATAACAGTAACAACAATAGTTTCTAAAGAAAATTTTATTCTGCTGCTCTAAATTGCTGCTGCAAAGAAGATATCACAATTTTTTTACTAACTTAATAGAAAGGGGTTGTTTATTAAAATATCAAATTAGAAGTTTCTTATTAATGGCCAGTGGAAGGTTAATCCCTTTGACTAGTTTCAGAGTGGAGACTCATATAGAAGACCTGTCTTGTCAGTACATTGAGGAAATAAATACATGATTTTTCCCTCTTCACATGAGATGGGGAAAGGTGACAACAAAAGTGTCTCTTTGAATTCAAAGATGAGAATGGCAAAGGTAAGTGGATAAGCTCACTGAGTGAAATTCTTCACTGAAATTGTCACCTCCAGTTAGTAACTTATGCATCTAGTTTAAGTTCTAATCTAGTATGTCATTAAATTCTACAACATTCATTCAATAAACATACGAAGATCACTGTCATGTTAACTTATTACTTACAGAATCTATACTTTTCTCACCCCATCTGAGTTTATTTTTTTTTAAATTTGTTTTCCTTGGTGGGAGGGTGTAACAAATTTTAATATAAATCATATTAAATTGTCATTTTTGTAACTCAAAAGCAGTCAAAGGTTTACAATTTCAAATTACATTTGTCTTTTATTAATTCACTTTAAAATTTTATATTGATTTATTTACAAAATTTGAATACATTCTTTTTCACAAAATATCCTTCCCATTTCCTTCACTCCACCAAGCCATCAAATTGTGCAACCCTATGATTAACACTCTACAACTACACCCATCCTTGCCTCTTTATTTTCACCCTCACCCCACCCTTTTGGATCCTCATACTCATTTTACAATGATGGTTATACACAATATTTGTCATTGTGGGACTAAATTCACTCAGCATAATGCTCTCCAGTCCCTCTCAAGTTAGGTAATAATTACAAAATGATTGTTCCTTCATGCTGTCTAGTATTCCACTCTATGAATGAACCACAACTTCTCCATTCATTTGTGGTTGGACATCTGGGCTGTTTACATGTTCTTCCAATGGTGAATAATGCTGCTATGAACAGTGGTTCAATACAAATTTCCATTTGAGCCTCAGTTCTCATTTTCTTGGGGTATATTTCAAACAATGGAATAGCTGGGTCATATAGAATGTCAGTGTTGAGGAAGCTCCAAACTGCCTTACAAAGTGGTTATACCATTGTAAAATCCCACCAACAATGTAAAAGAATTCCTATCTTACCACAATCTCTCCAACATTTATTGCTTGCTGTCCTATTAAATTTTGACACTGCTACTGGAGTAAAATAGTATCTCATTGTGGTTTTGATTTGCATCTTTCTTATTGCCAGTGATCTGGAGCACTTCTTTGTATGTCTGTTAGCATTTGAGTATCTTCCTCTGTGAAAATTCTTTCCATGTCTTTTGCCCATTTTGTAATTGGGTTATCAGTCTTTTTCTTGCAGAGGCCCAAGAATATTCTGTAAATGTTCACTATTGGACTCTTGTCTGAAATGGTATTGCCAATGTTCCCAATTGGTAGGTTTTCTTTTCATCCTGTTGGAAAAAGTTTTTGATGTGCCCACGGATTTAATCTTTAGAAGGTTCCATTCATCAATTTTATCCTCTTCAGATTGAGCATTTCTGGCTGTATTTGAAGTTTCTTTATACCAAAGATTGGAGCTTCTAAGCTTGACCCCAGTTTGTCTCTTATGAACTCTATGATTTTGGGCTTTACTCCCAAGGCTTTGATGCACTTTGAGGTGATGTTTGTATGTCGTATGACATGTGGATCCTGTTTCAGCTTTCAGCAGGTAGCAGTCCAGTTTTGCCAGCATCATTTGTTGAAGAGGTTGTCATTTCCCCATTTGATAAGCTTATTTCCTTGTCAAATATCAGTTGACCATAGATAGCTGGTTCTGTTTTGGGGTTCTCAATTCTGTTTCACTGGTCTGTGTGCCTGTTATTTTACCAACATTATGCTGTTTTGGTTACTACCAATATGTAGTAGGTTTTGAGGACAGGGAGTGCTATGCCTCCCACTTCATATTTTTCAGAAGTGTTTTGTTTATATGGGGTCTTTCCTCTCCAAATAAACTTGACAATTTCCCTTTAAGTCCCCTTGAGAAATGAATTTGGTATCTGTATTAGGATTGCATTGAATATGTAGATTGCTTTTGGTAGGATTGTTATTTTCACAGTATTGAGTGTTCCTATCCATTAACAGGGCACATTTTCCCATTTCTGTAAGTCTTTTATTGTGTTTTGCAGACATATCCTGTAGTTTTCATTGTACAGGCCTTTTGTATCTCTAGTTAGGTTCACTCCCAAGTATCTGACTTTGTAGTTGGCTATTGTAAATGGTATCGCTTTCATGATTTCCTTCTAAGTTCTCTTCGTTGCTGTAGAGGAATGCCTCTCATTTTTAGATATTGATCCTATATCCTGCTACTCTACTAAGTTGTCCTACTAGTTCTAATAGTTTTTTTTGTTGAGTCTTTGGGGTTTTCTACGTACACTATCATATCATCTGCATATAGCAATAGTGAAACCATCTTTTTGCCAATCTGGATGCCTTTTAATTACTTCTCCTGTATTGCCCTAGCAAGCACTTCCAGTACAATATTGAATGGAAGTGGTAACTGTGGACATCCTTGTCTGGTCCCTGTTTACAAGGAAGATGCTTTTACTCTTTCTCCATTGAGAATGATATTGGTTCTTGGTTTTGCATACACACTTTTCACTAAGTTGAGGAAATTCTCTTCTATTCCAATTTTGCTGAGTGTCTTAAACTGGAAAGGGTGTTGAATTTTGTCATATGCCTTCTCTGCATCAATTACTAAGATCATATGGTTCTTATTATTTACTTTTATAATAGGGTGAATTATAATAGGGTTGATTATTTTTCTTATGTTGAACTATCTTTGCATACCTGTTATGAATCCCACTTGGTCATGGTGAATTATTATTTTTTTAGATATGATTTTGGATTCTATTGGCTAAAATTTTGTTAAGGATTTTTGCATCAATATTCATGAGAGATATTGGTATGTAGTTTCTTTCTCGGTAATATCATTGCCTGGTTTAGCATTAGGGCTATGCTTGCTTCATAAAATGACTTTAGGAGTGTTCCTTCTTTTTCAACTTTTTGAAATAGTTTAAGTAGAGTCAGTCAGTAACAGATCCTCTCTGAATGTTTGGTAGAATTCAGCTGTGATGCCATCTGCTCCAGAAATTTTCTTATGGGGAAGTCTTTTTATGACCTTTTAAATTTCTTCTTTTGTGATGAGTCCATTCAAGTGTTCTATATCTGTCCTTGTCAATCTGGGTAGGGCATAAGTTTCAAGGAATTTTTCCATTTCCTTTATGTTTTCAAATTTATCATAGTACAGCTTTTCATAGTATTCTGATATTATCAATTTAACTTCCTGTGGTTCTGTTGTGATGTTACCTCTCTCATTTCTTAATCTAGTTAGCTGTGTCTTCTCTTTTGTTAAGTTTGCCAGGCCTTTGTCAACTTTATTGACTCTCAAAAAGCCAGCTTCTGGTTTTATTGATGGTTTCAATTGTTCTTATATTTTCTGTCACATTGATGTTTAGCTCTTGTTCTGATCATTTCTTTTCTTCTAAAGGCTGTAGGGTTAGATTGTTGTTCTTTCTTTCTCTAGTTGATGAAAGTGTTCAGTTAGAACATTGATTTTTCTTATTTCTTCCTTTTTTATGTGTGTTCCCATTGCTATGAACTGCCCCCTGAGGGCTGCCTTAGTTATGTCCCAGAGATTTTTGTATATTGTATTTTCATTTGTTTCTAGGAAGTTTTTAATTTCATTCTTTATCTCTTTTATAACCCAAACATGTTCTAGCAGAGAGTTATTTAGTTTCCACATGAATGTTTTACATTTTCATGGTTAATTTCTAGTTTTACGGTAATATGATCTGAGAAGATACTTTGTATTATTTCAATGTTTTTTCATTTGCTTCGTGTCCTAATACGTGATCGATTCTGGAAAATGTACTATGTGCACTTGAGAAGAAAGTAAATTGAGTTTTAGCTGAGTGCATTTCCCTGAATACCTCCACAAGGTTGAGTTGGCCAATTGTGTAGTTCAGATCTTCTGCATGTTTCTTGAGTTTCTTTTAGGTTGATCTATCCTTTGATGATAGTGGTATGTTGAAATCTCCTACTACTATTGTGGTGTTGTCTATTTCTTTCTTCAATTCTGTTTAATGTTGTTTTATGTATTTTGCATGCTTATCATTTCGTGCATAAACGCTGACCAAGATTATGCTTTTTTGATGTATTGAGCCTTTAATCAGTACATAATGCCCTTCCTTATCTTTGATGATTTTCATTCTGAAATCTATATTATTAGAATTTAATATTACCACTCCAGCTTTTTTGAGGTTGTTTGTTTGGTATATTTTTTCTTCCCTAGCCTTTGATTTTGAGAGTCTGTCTTTGTCTTATTTTTTAGATGTGTCTCTTGTCTACTACATATTGATATGCTTTGGGGTTTTGCTTTGTTTTGTTTGTTTGTTTGTTTATACATCCTGCTACTCTTTTTTTCTTAATCAGTGCATTTAGTCCATTCACATTACAGGTGATTATTGTCAGGTCAGGTTTTACTTTTGCCATTTTGTCATGATTCTTTTTCTGTTATTTCTGGTTACTACAGTCCGTGCACTTTCTTACTGACTTAATTGCTTCTTCCATAATCTGTATCTTCTTCTGCTGCTGTTCACATAACTCCACATTACATATTTTTCTGGTTCTCTCTATCTGAGGTATTCATTGGGTCTGCTTTTTTAGGAGATAGATTATTTTGTTTTTTCATGATTATTGAGGCAGACTGCTGCTTTCTTGACATTATGTATTTTCTTAATGGATGTTAAGTTGTTGTAACTTTAAAGGGACCAAGAGTATGGCAATGTTTTATGAAGGACCTGCGTATTTGTGTTTCCTTCTTGACCTGAGGGCCGCAGAGCTGAATACCAAATAGCTGTGATCCCCACAAACTACCTGAATGGAAAACCAGGAAGTCTTGGTTTTCCCTTTGAGAAATGGCCCCTCTGCCTCCCTCAATATACAACATCCCATTGCCTTTTAGCTTGTATGGTATCTGCTGAGAAATCAGAATTTAATCTAATCGTTTCCCCCTTGTAGCTGAATCTTTCTTTTTCTCATGATGCTTTTAGAATTATGTCCTTATCATTTTAGTTGGAGAATTTGACTATGATATTTCTTGATTTTTTGGGGGGTGAGGGGGAAGGGTCTAGTCTAATTGATGTACGGCTGTCCTGTTCCTTTCCACTTGAGCTTAAGGGGTTCCACACGGTCTAGCAAAACAGCAGTGATTCCTACAAAATACCAAACAAGAATGGGAAAATAAGAACAACTGATGTCTTTGTGAATCTCTGTCTGTGTTGCTGTCCATGCATTGCTGTCTCCTCTCTTACTTTAAATTGGAGTGACACATAACCACTTTTAGTGTTTTTTTGCCTTCAAATATTAGTTAGAGTTGTCAACTACCTCACTATAAATTGGTGGCACAAGCACATTGGTAATAGAGTTTTTTCGTTTTTAAAAAAATTAAAAGAAGTGTTTTGTTAATTATATGGAATTTTCAAATGTTTAATTTTTTTTTGTACTGCATTACAATAATACTATACTTCTGCCAACTAAATTGAAGTCAAGTGAACATTGTTGGGTGCCATTGGGTTGATTGCAACTCACAGGAAGTCAATTTACAATTAGATAGTGCTCTTTCCTGTGCCACCTTCACAATCCCTTCTGTGCATAAGACCACAGTTGCAGTGACTGTATCAATCAATCTTGTTAGGCGTCTTCCTCTCCTTCTCTCACCCCTCACATTTCCAAGAATGGCATCCTTCCCAGGGACTAACTCCTCTGATAACATACACAAAGTGTGTGAGACAAAGTCCCATCATCCTTGCCTCTAAGGAGTACCCTGACTACACTTCCTCTAAATGCTTTAAATACATCTTAAGTAATAGAATGGACCTTTTAAAAAAAAATTAAAATGTAGAAATTTTCAATTCAACATGTAAAGAAAGTTATCGCTCCTATTCTCACAACAAGAATAAAGCTGAACAACCAGAAAAAACATCACCATTTCTTTTTAGATCTATCAGAAAACTGAGGTCATAGAGAAAAGGAACACCTTGAAAACTGAGGAGACAAATTCATAGAATAACAGGTGTTGAGAAGCAGAAATCATTGCTGGTGGGAATGCAAAATGGTTACAATAACTTTGAAAAACAGATTGATGGATTCTTACAAAGTTAAACATAACTTATACAAGAATGCTCCTTGACACTTACCCAAATTAGTTAAAAATACATTAATATAAAATATTTACATTTTTGGTTGCTTTGAAAGTTTTATTTATGTCTTGTTTTCTTATAAAGACACATCAAGATGTCCTTCAATAAGTGAATAAGATTTATAGAAAGGAATATCATTCTTGATAAGAAATGAGATATCAAACCACAAAGAGATATGAAGAAATCTGCTGTCAAGAATCTCTTTCAAGTGCTAATGAATAAGGATGTCACTTTGAAGACTAAGGTGTATCTAAGCCAAGCCATAGTACTTTCAATTGTGTTGCAAGCCTGTTAAAAATGGACAATGAACAAGGAAAATTGAAAAAAAAAAACCCGCAATGCCTTTGAATTGTTACGTTAGCAAAGAACTTTACCAAAAGAACAAACAAATCTGTCTTGGAAGAAGTATAGCCAGAGTGCTCCTTAGAAACAAGCATCGAGATTTCATCCTACATACTTCGGTCTTGTTAATAGGAGGGACTATTCTTGGGGGGTGGAGAGTGCATTTTGTTTGGAAAAGCAGGGTGTCAGAAAAGGAAAAGAAGACCCTCTATAAAATAGATTAACACAATGACCTCAACAATCAGCTAAAGCACAGCAGGGATTATGGGGATGGCACAGGAACAGGCAGGATTTGGTTCTGTTGTACATTAGGTTGCTATGAAGTAAGGGCAGACTCTTGGTACTTAACAGCAAAAACATGAAAAAAGAAGCCAATTTAGAAAACTACTTAATGGAATAATTCTAGCTATACAGCATTCTGGAAATGGTTCAAAATATCAGGCCTGTAAAATGATGAGTGCCTGCTGGGGTTTAAATGGAAAAGGGCAGAGGTAAAAAGGTGGAAGACACAACATTAATTTTTAGGGCAATGCAATTACAGTAATGGAGGACACATGACTTTGTATTTGTCCCAATTCATTGAACTGCATCCTAAAAATAATAAATAAACCCCAATATAAACTAGGGTTTGGAGTGAATAATTTTTCATCAATATTGGTTCATTAATTGTCATAAATGTACTATGCTAATGTAAAATTTTAATAATAAGTCAAATTATGGGTAAAGAACTATATGGAACATCTTCCTTCTCTGTAAATCTAAAATTACTTTGAAAATTGTTTATTAAAATTTTAAGATATGTGTGTGTATGTATGTTTGAATTGTCTTCTTTCACTTAGCAGCAGATAGTTAATGCTTCTCCTTTAACTAATATAAATTGAGACTGAGAGATAGTGCCAATTATCGTTGTGGAAATGAGCTCCTAATGTGTCATAAACTGCAGATTGGGATCTGACTTTAAGACAAATATTGAAGGGTTGCTCACAGAGAGTAAAGTTGAACTATGATGAAATCATAACAAAAACATCTCTCAGATGAGAGTTCGGGAGTTGAAAGGACCATTTAGAATTATTCTGAATTGAAGCAAGAAAACCATTCTTCATGCCCTGAAATAGAAACATTACTGGGGGCAATTTGCCACTGAGAAGAGTGTATTAGTTAGGAAAGTTGTCTTTTTCAAAGCAAACACTCAAACTCAATGAAAAAGTGTTAATTTCAACTCATGATTTTCTATCAGAATTCCAAGGCTATAAATCTTTATGGGAAGAGACTGCCCTATTTTCTCCAGTCAAACTAGTCTTTGAACAGCCAGAAACATACAGCCTTTTGGTTAGTAGTCCAACACACTGTGAAGTATACAATTAGACATCTCTCAGCAGAGCTCTTTAATAAAAAACAATTTTCAGGGAAGAACTCATTCTAAAATGCTCCCAGCATCTGGTAGAATGAGTGGCTTGGTCTTAAAGGAGCACAATCAGGTGATACAGCATGTTGTTCTTATTGTTGTTAGGTGCCATCAGGTTGATTATGACTCATAGTGACTTTATTAACAATAGATACAAACCCTGTCCTATCCTGTGCTATCATAATAATCTCTGTCAAACTCAAGTGCATTGCTGCAGTCACTGTGTCAATTCACCTCGTTGAAGGTCTTCTTCTTCCCTGTCCCTCTACACTTTTAAACATAATGTCCTCCTTCAAAGAATAGCTTCTTTTAGCAACATACCCAAGTATGTGAGATGAAGTTTTATTATCTTTGCCCTCAAGTATCACTCTTGCTGCACTTTTTCTAAGACTTAGCTGTTAGTTCTTTCAGCAGCCCATGGCATTGTCAGCATTATTCTCAAACACCACAGCTCAAAAGCATCAATTCTGCCATTTTTATTCATTATCCAATTCTCAAATGTGTAACAAGAGACTGAAAGGAACAGGGCCTGAATCAGGAGTACCAGACTGACATTACTGCTCCTCAATAATTTGGAGAGGTCTGACTACAGGATTTTTCCAGTACAGTACATCTCCCGATCTCCTGACTGCTGGTAACAAGTATACTACTTATGGATCCAAGTAAGATGAAGTTGTTGACAGTTTCAGGTTTTGCTCCATCTAGCATGATGTTGCCTATTCATCAAGTGGTGTGTATTTTTGTTTTCTTGATGTTGAGATCCAGGCTACAGCCTTTAACCTTCTGCAGAAAGCTTCTGAAGTATGCCTCACTTTCAGCAAGGATGGTTATTTCCTTCCCATAATGAAAGTTATTTATGAGTCTTCTCATCAATCCCTATGACAAATTCTTTTTCTTAGAGTTCAGCATAACAGACAGGTAATATATAACTTAAGGTAGGAAAGAGTTAGGAATTAGACCTTTATCTAAAGTAAAGAGAATCACAAAGAACGCTTTTTTAAAAAAATCTATCATTTCTAGAAATCCGAACATACAGCTAGAGATATCTTTACTCTTTGGCCAGACTTCACATGCGAGTTTTTTGTTTATCTTTTCTAAATCACTGAACGTTAACTTGACCTATAGGATATAGTTTCCACTAACAACTTATCCAACCCTCAATGTTTAGCAGACTTTATGACATTCTTACAAATGATATGGATATAGCCCATGTAGATTCTAGCTACAAGAACTGCCTTTGAAACTTAAGATATATTCGTTACCAAGAGTGGAAGAGGACCACAGGGATACTAGTGAGAGAGTCTTCCCTTGTACTGGAGTATACACTTCCACCTTCCATGATGATGTTGATGCTTGGAGTTGAGAATGAAGAGCTCAGACCTAATTTTTTTTTTTTAAACTGAGGTTTAACATTGGTAGTAATCCAAAAGAAATTTATGAAAATTACCTCCTGCTTAGGGAACATATTGATTATAATTTAAACTTCAAAATTTTATTTATTAAAAAATATCTTCAGAAACTGTCATTCAATTGCTTATGTTTATAACTCTTCCAGGTCTATTCAGTGTACTCTGTAAAAATAATTAACTTTTGCTGGGACTTTTCCAATCTCTATTTTCATGTTCACTACTGATAGAAAAGGGTTAAACTTCATTTTGACATATTCTCCTTTATAATCTGAGGTTTTTCACCTGAGATTTTAGGGACCGTGGAAAATTTACCTCTCTCTCCTCAGGAGTTTGCATTGTTGCTTTCCTGATACTTCTTATCTCCAGCAAGGATGTGGTAGGGTAGTTAGAACTCCTCATATGGTGTGTACACCAACAACTCACTTTACTGAATTTCTGAGGTTGTAAACCACACAAGAAAAAAAATAGCCTATCTTTATCCTGCTGAACCACTGTTAGATTTGAATCACCAGGGATAATTGGTCTTTGGGTTAGCAGGACAACTCCCTATGGGCTGTTGTTGTTGTGTATCATCAAGGCAGAATAGACTCCTAGCTGACACTCCAGCTGGTTGTGAGTGGCAGTTAATCACATGGGAGAAGATTGCTCATCTTTCTCCCACAGAGCAGCTGGAAGATTAGAACCACATACCATTGGGTTGGCAGCACAATTTCTTACCACTATGCCATCAGAGCTCAATCCCTATGGACTAGGCCCATAAGAAATCAATGGCATATTTTCAAGAAATAACATCAACTTACAAGAAAATCTTGAATGTCCACAGTAAAGGATATATAAATTCATCTCCTTACATCTTAAAAAAGCAGGACAAATTCTTACTAAAAGAATAAAAAAAGGTCTCTCAGTGGTAGATTCCAGGTACTCCCCCACTCCCATTAGTGATTTAAAACCTTACTGAGCAGAGAACTACCACAAATTCAGGCCAGATTTAGAAGAGGCTGTGGCAACAGAGACATTATTGCCAATGCCAGATGGATCTTGGCTGAAAGCAAGTGTGAGGGCCAAAGAGCTGTTCTCCCTTCCTTTCTCAGAATAGCCACCAAAATGAACCACAGGGAGCAGCAGCTGTAACTCTGTTTATCTCTGTTAGGGCTGATAAACTATTCTACCTCCATTTCCCAGGAATAACTACCTACAACTCTCAGTCTTCTTTCTTATCCTGTGAAAAACAGCTGCCTACAGACTACCTCTCAATTTCCTTGTAAGACAATATCAAACTCCACTCTAAGTTGTTGCTGGTCTCTACTTTAGAGTCAGTCCAGCAGTTTCTCTTCAATAAACTCTCACGTTTGGCCTGAATTGGGTTCTATCCTTCCATTGCAACCTTACATTTCTGGTGCTGAAAACCCAGGATGGCACATCAACAAGGCAAAGAACAAGAACCATATGGT
>NW_006399918.1:3657718-3658676 GCF_000299155.1 Elephantulus edwardii
AACTTTCTCTCTTTATCCCCCACCCCTTTCTCTGTTCTCTCTCTCCCCCTTCTTCCAAGCCTAAAGCTCAGTGGAGGCTAGTGAGCCGCCTGCACTTCCCATTGCTTACCTCATGCTGAACTGGAATCTGCCCTGATTTCATATTGACATTCTCTGGAAACTCTGTGAAATTGGCTTATGTTTCTTCTCTATGTAACCTGCCCTCTCTCCTGGTCTAAATGTACCTGAGATGTGCTGGATCACCTTAATTCTTTTAATTCCTCCATTAGCCTGATATATCTCCAGACTTCTCCCTCTTTGAACTGCTGAGAGGATGCCCATCTATGGAGCTTTCTGCCTTTTGCCTTTGGTGGCCTTCTGAACAACACCAGACCAATTTGGGGTAAGTGGTGGAACGTTCTCCTCTCTCATGTCTCCTGCTCTCTTTGGACTCTAAAAGTCCTAGCACTAGGCCAGGTAGATCCTTCGGCCACCTGGGTTGGTCTCTCCTGATGCTGGGGATGCCCATATCATGAGAACAGAAGAGAACTAAGGGACATAGTTTTTCCCCTTAAGTCTCTTTCTCTGTGAGAATCCCCACTACTTACTTCCATCTCCAAACATGAAAGCCAGCCAATCCTGCCCTTCTCAGTACATTCCATTGGGGTGTATTCCCCATTCTCTTGATATTCTCTTGCTGCAAGAACACAGCATAGCCACAATATGAATTAGATAAGAGATCTCATTAGCCCCCAAATAGGACACTTGATTTCAACACTCAGAAACTTCGACAATTTCTACGAAAGCAATGAAAGAAGGCCTCAACATAGGAGCAAATGGTCAGAAATCCCCTAGGTTCAGGTCTTCTTGCTCTCCACTCTCTGTCCTCCTCTCTGTCCAAACCGCCATACTTATCAAATTACTTTAGCTCTTTCTAAGCCCTCTCACCTTCCTGATCAAAATTCCCTCACTTTTGATC
>NW_006399918.1:3661201-3681493 GCF_000299155.1 Elephantulus edwardii
CACACACACCAAACTTGTTATCAAAAGTAAATATTAAAGTTCTTTTCACCCCAATATTTCAAACAGTATTAAAAAGTAGTAACTCAATGGCAACATTCACCCAAACTTAAAAAAACACATAATCAGCTGTTTAAAGTAATAACTAATCTTTACTAATAAAATTTCTCTTAAAATAAAAAGTCTAGAACTCATTAAAAAAACCCTAACCTTACCCAGCCAATTGACTCAAAACCCCGTGTAAATACCATCTTTCAAGTTCTAAATCATACCAGTCCAACCCTACCTAAAAACTGTTAACTCTGCCTTTCCCTACAACTGGGAGTTGTCATAGCCACTCTGTTCCACTTAATTAGAGTTTGGAAAATAACAGCTTAAACCTTAACAAACTAACTCTTATAGGTAAGCTTGCAGACAAAGTAACCCTCCCTACCTCAAATGTTACCTGCCTACTTTCAATTAACAGCACAAAACCAGCAGGTAATGTTTCCTCCCATTATTGTAATCATATCCTTTTCTTATCAAATAATGCTGTTCAATGCTCTACCTCAAAAGTATTCTTCGTCTATGGCAACTCAGCTTACAACTGTTTGCAAATCAACTAAAGTCAACACATGTACCGCCATCACCCTCAAAATCTCTATACTACCAAATACAGAGATTCAAAATAGTCTCATACCCAAAATATTCTCCTACAAAACCAAATGAAACTAACCAAGTAAAACCCCAAACAAGTCACTGTTGCCATAGTACTCCTAAAAGCAAGTCTTGCAACAGTCATTGGAAACCAACAGAAAATTTCTCCTCTCTTAAAAGTTAGCTGTCTTGGATTCTTCCATTTCTTGGCAGTCTTACAGTAATTTTCTTAATTTTAATATTTAGTTCTTGTCTCACACGATTTCTATCTAGTTTTCTACAAGAGCAGATGAGAGCCTTTGCCAACCAGCCTTTGTGAATGCCTCATATTAGCCACTGGGTATCAACCAAATACCTTCCATCATCACATCTGCCAATTTTACTGCCTAAAACCAGCAGCTTCCTTTAGACTGCCACTGCTATCCAACAGGAAGTAGTTACAGAGGAGAACCTCAATGACTCTAATCATATAACAAAAGGCTGGAATGTTAAAGTTACAGAGTTGCTCTCCCTTTCCCAGAATAGCCACTGAAATGAACCACAGGAAGCAGTGGCAGTAACTCTACTTATTTCTGTTAGGGCAGCAAAACTATTCTACCTCTGTTTCGAAGGAATAAATATCTATGACCCCAATTCTACTCCATTATTTTATAAAATACAGTTGTGAACATCCCCTCCCCAAATTTCCTTGTAAGACAATATAAAACTCCAGTCTAATACTAAGTATCAGCTGGTCTCTAGAGTCAGCCTGCAAGCTTATACTCAATAAACTGTCTTTCTTGGTCTGAACTGGATTCTGTCCTTCCTCAGTGTCCTTAAAGAAAAGAGTACCAGAAGATGTCTATGTCTGTTTGACGAAGAAAAGGCATTTGATTGTGTAGATCACAACAAACTCAGGCTAATCTTGAAAACAATGGAATCTTAGAACCCTTGCCTATGCTTATGTGAAACCTATACGTGGAACTGGAAGCAGTGGTCAGAACAGAGCAAGGAAACACTGTGTGATTCAAAAATAAGAAAAGGTGTACATCAGGGATGCATCCTGTCTCCACACCTTTTCAATCTATACGTGTAACAGATTATTCAGGAGGCTAAACTTTATGAGGAGTAGTGGAATATTAGAACTGGGAGGAGAGTCATCAACAACCAATGTGATGCAGATGATACAACCTTACTCACAGAAACTGACAGGACCTGAAGCGTTTGCTGCAAGATGTCAAAGACTGCAGTCTTTAACTTGGATTGAAGCTCAATATCAAGAAGACAAAGATTTTTACCACTGGACCAATTGGCAGCACCATGATAGATGGAGAAGAGATTGGGCTTGTTACAATTTCAGCTCACTTGATTCCACAATCAACACTCTTGGCACTTGTAGTAAATAAATCAAAAGACTCTAGGGGAAGTTGCTGTCAGGAACCTTTCAAAAGTGTCAAAGGCAAATGATGTTTGTCTGGACACTGGTATGCCTGATTCAGGCCTCTGTTTTCACAATTACCTGTTATGAATCAGAGACCTGGACAATGACCAAAGACGAGAGAAGAACTGAAGCATAAGAGTTGGGGTGCCGAAGAAGAGTACTGAACATGCCATGGACTGGCAAGAAAACAATCAGATATTCCTGGCAAGGGTGAACCCAGGCTGATCCTTGGAGGTAAGATTTTGAAGCTCTGTCTCACATACTTTGGACATGTGGCCAGGAGGGACCAGTCTTTGGAGAAGGACATTATACTTGGAGGGGTGGAGGGACAGCACAGGAGAGAAAGACCCCAGACGAGACGGATTGACACAGTAACTGTGCTAATTAGAGTATGTATGTTGGAGACAGTGAGACAGGTTCAAGATAAAGCACAGTTCAGAGGTATTGTACATTGGATCACTATGAGTCACAGGTATGGGACATAACAACATTAAACTTTGTGTCTTAATATGGTTGTACATAACTCAGAATATTCTGAGTGTGTGTAACTATGTGCCCATGAGTGTGAATAAACACAGGTAAGAGACACCCAGGCAGGTGACCCTTCTTCCTTACTCTTAAGTATATTCCTAGAATTTTATAACTTCTCAGGAATAGGACCTAGAGAACCATGGCTAACCCAAACAGGATCTTCTTCTTGTAGCATCTGATTAAACTTAATATATCATCTTCTCATGGATTAAAGGTATTATTAAAAATGGCATTAAAAGTAATATATATTTATAAGCTCAAAGAAAACATCTTGGGGAAAGGTTTCATCACTAAGGCGTCAGGGGCTTTCTTCCAATGGCTCGACGCAGAGCATCTTTGACCTCCTTGTTCCTCAGGCTGTAGACCACAGGGTTCAGCAGGGGAGTGATGACAGTGTATGTCACTGAAATGAGTCTGTCCTGCTCCAAGGAACTCTGGGATTTAGGCTTGAGGTAAATAATGGAGGCACACCCATAGTGAATGATGACCACTGTGAGGTGAGAGGCACAGGTGGCAAAAGCCTTTTTTCTACCTTCAGCTGAAGCAATCTTAAGGATGGTAGAGATGATGAGGACATAGGAAATGAAGACCAGGCCCATTGGTAGAACAAGAACACAGACACTGACCACAAAGTTAATGATCTCATTGGCAGTGGTGCCTGCGCAAGCCAGTTTCAGCAGGGGTCGCACATCACAGAAGAAGTGTGAGATTACAAAAGCATCACAGAAAGGCAGGCCAAATACAGATGTTACCTGGATAATGGCCATACTCAGGCCAATTCCCAGTGACCCAGATGCCAGATAGACACAAGATCTCTTACCCATGATGACAGAATATCGTAGGGGGTTGCAGATGGCCACATAGCGGTCATACCCCATGGCTGTGAGCAGGAAACAGTTGTTGATGCCAAAGGTGAGGTAGAAGAAGAGCTGAGTTGCACATCCTTGGATGACAATACTTTGATGAGGACTCAAGAGACCAGACAGCATTCGAGGGATGATGGCCACAGTGTAGCAGGTCTCAGATATGGACAACATGCTCAGGAAGAAGTACATAGGAGTATGAAGGTGACGATCCAGGCGTATGATGGTCACAATGATGACATTGCCAGAGAGAGTCAATAGGTACAATGTTAAGAAGACAATAAAGAATATAAGCCTGTGTTGCCATCCAAAGCTAGAGAAACCTTCAAAAAGGAACTCAGTCACAATTGTGGAGTTGGACATTGGAACTGAAGGAAGTCTAGATTTGAAAGAGCTGGGCAAAAGAAAAGGAGGGATGATGAGCCAATAAGGAAACAGAGAAACTTGGGCCAAAGCCATTAGTAAACAGGCTATTTAATCTTTGCCCCAATTCCAAAAGCCACCAGTGTTGAACTACTGTGCAACTTCTTGGTAATCACCAGCATCCACACTTTTCGTTAGTACAAAGTGAGAGGAAAGTAAAGAGAAATTGAAAGTCAATTTTGTGGAAATAACTACCTGGCCATTGAAGACTTCAAGACGTCAATATCAAAAGAAGCAGAAGATACATCAAATGTGCCCAACTCTATAGTTCCTCCTCAATATGATCTTCAAGTAGACCGTCAAGAACCCTATTAGAAGCAGTGACCTAATGAAATATAAAATACATCTGCAATTGTTATATTTTCAACACTGTCAGTATGCCTTTTCAATACCAAATGCTCTATGAGGGGCCTAGGATGACATTTCCTCCTTAGAACCTTAAGACTTGTGTTTTATTCCTCTAAGGTCCTGTATTCCAAATCCTTTACAATTATGAAAGACTAGAAGAAGGAGCACTTTGATTGTGTATTTATTTTCATAGAGATCTGGACCCAATATCCTTTGAGATCATAAACATGAAAAATAGTTTGATAAAGCAAACCAGTGGACCATTTAGCTTAACTCCTTCTTGAAATTTAGCCAAAGGCAGGAAGGAGAATATGATAAATCTATAGATGGTATTTCAAGAAAAATGTGTTTTACTAGTCTAATAGAAAAGATAGACATTTTTTTAATTAAACAAAGACAGAATGTTTTGTTTTTCCTTCAATTGTTTATAACCCAGGCATTGCTTGGGATAGAAATTAACTGGTTCACCTCGTTATCTTTCCCAATATGAATGCAGCATGGCAGACTATATGGGGCAAAAGGAATCTTATCCCTTACATACATATATACCCTTGATAAAATCCACCATGTTTGACCATTTACCTCCATACAAAAAGATCATACTAGTTACCTTCTTCCTCTTTTCCATTATTAACCTAGTACCTTCTGAAATTCTCATTTCTTGTTCCGTCTTTTGCATATCTCCTGAGGATATCCGACTACTGTCACCATCATCATTCTCTATGATCAGTAATCTCCTTCATTTCAGTAGAGTCTAGTTCAGGTTTCTTCATGAATGTTGTCGTCATGTTTTCAAAACTCTTCACATGAAGCTCTCTTTTAGAAGCACCTTCAACAGTCCTTCAAAATTTTTTTATATAAAAAAATTATAAGATATTTAATATTGAATTCCACTATAATCCTCACTGATGTGAGGATTAAACGGGTTAATGTATTTGAGGAAATTGACTGGTACTTGACAAAATGGAAATTCTTAACAAATGTAGTGATTATCAGCATTCTCACTTTTTCAGAGAATTATCATTTTTTACAAATGAACCAGTTTAAGTTCCTAAGAGGACCAAAATGAGAAACAGGGAATTCAACCTAGTGTTCTAGAATTTGTAATAAACCTGTAATTACTTTGTCTTTTATTTCATGAAATGTTATAATTTTTTTTCAACTGTTCTTTTGAGATTTATCTTGCTTTTTAAAAATCATTCCTGAAATGCATTGGTCAAGCCCATGCATTGCTGCATGCATTGTTGCAACACACATGTGGATTAAGTAGAATAAGATTTTCATTTTTGTTTCTAACCTCATTCTTGAAGATGCTCAACATTTTACTTCTATCTCAGGTCATAATAGCTCAAACGGCTAATAGATTCAGAAGTCATCTTCAGTTATTTCTAGTTCTCCTTCCTGTGGTATAATTAATAGTTAAATGACAGATAGAAAGCAACTTATCACTATTTAAAAAATTAAATTTTCTTTAAACTTATATGTGCTGAAATTTATTATTCTTATAACAATATTTAACATCTAATCATAATAATAATAATTTTATTTTAGTCACTAGTAGATCTTACTCAACACTTTTTTTTCTTCCATACCAGTACTCAACACCCCATAGAAATATATCTCTTAAATACTGATGTGAGACTCTTTACAAAATATAAAAAGACACAGAGAATGCCATTAGGAAATTGAAAACATTTCTATGAGTAGTTTTGGATTCCTGTAAGTTGGGACTCAACACAATGAAAATGGGATTTATTTATTCTTTCTTTTTGAATAAATGACTCCATAAAAAAAGGTTAAAAAAGTCCCCTTGTACTAGTCCCTACTTCAATGTGTTATTTACAGTTTCCCTTGGAAAGTATACTTATTTGATTGTTTCCTGAATGTGTTAGCATTCCCTATACCCAATATTATAATAAACTTTTGCTTGAAATCCAAACAACACCATTTCTTTAGTGCTTCAACTTAACAAACATGAACTGAGTAGTAAGAGGGTATGAGAAAGTGGCAAGAAAGCAAAGATGAATAAGACATGCTCTTTGACTGCATGGAGCTTCGGTCTTTGGGAATGCTTTGGTGTAAGACTCAATTAAAAGCCCTCAAAGCCTTGTGTTCTTCCTCTCCATATTAGTCTACACATCTCTGTTCCCGAAATTGTTGAAGTGACACTCTTTCCTGTCAGAAACCATGTTCACTTTCCTCTATAGAGTATCTCTGACTACATGGTGAACAAAGAGCCCTGGTGGCCTAGTGGTAAGAAGAAGTATGCTGCCAATCCAGAGGCACATGCTTCAAATCTACCAGCTGCTCCTCAGGAAGAAGATGGGCAAACTCCTCCCTTGTGATTTACAGCCTCTGAAAAAACCACCGAAGGGTCAGCTGTGAGTGGGTTCCTACTTGATGGCATATAACAAACAACATCTGTTAAATAATGAATGCTGTAGAAAAACAATTGACACCTTTGATCTGTGGTGTTGGAGAAAAGCACTGAACATCCCATAGACAGCCTGGAGAATGAACAGATATGTCTTGGAGAGAGTGCAGCCAGAGTGTTCTCTGGAGGCAGGAATAATGAGACTGCCTCACATACTTTGGGCATGTTGGTAAGAGGGGCTATTCCTTGGAGAAGGACATGGCACTGGGAAGGGTGGAGGGCTCGTAAAGGAGAGGAAGACCTTCAACTAGGTGGATTGACGTGGTGACTGCTGCAACAGGCTCTGTGTGTCAGGAGGTGTAAGGATGGTGCAGGATAGAACAGAGTCCAGATCTTTTGTCTATAAGGTCACTATGAGTCACACTTGACTCAATGACATCTAACAACAACAACTATAATATTATGTGATCCTTACTCACATAGAGACAGTGACACTCACCAAGTTGTCTGCTTCTTGTATCTTCTAAAGAGCTGTGTTCATGCTGAGAATCACATTAATTATTCTGGACAATTGACTGCCTGTAATATCAGAGTTTTTTTTAACAGCTACAGAATGTGTCCAAGGTTATAGTAAATGTTTCAATAATACCAGAAGTTTTTACATTTATATCACTTTGTAAAACTTTTCTTTTTAGCCAGTCTCTACATTTCCTTCTCTGAGAGTCACTACCCTCTTAATAGAGAGACCTATGGCTCAGCATGAATTTGCCTTTCACTAGGCAATCTTTAGAGACCACCCAGAATGAGATACCTGAAAGAGATGAAAGAAAAGGAAAATCAGGCCTTTCCCAGTTCCATTGTCTGAGACTAGAAGTGAAGAAAAGAAAAAGTCACATTACATTTCACTTAGTCCCTCCCACTGGTAGCAGCTCCTCTCTAGGTCTCAAAGTATAAATTCTGGCTTTGAGGTTCTTAATATGGTGCCAAAGTGTCAGCCCCAGACTCATGGGTCTCTCTTTACAAAACAGCATTGACTACTCCCAAGTGATTAATAGCACAAACCAGGATCCAAACAGTACAGTGCCTTGAGACCTCATTACAGAGGCAACTCATTTTCTAATGTGAGACTAACTCTTCAGAGGCAGAATTGACTTGGTTATTAAGTACAATCTTTAGGGTAGGAAAGTTGATTTCTCTTGCTAACATGAGGTGAGTCAAGGTCTAAATAAGATTCATGTAATTTCTCTGGTAACAAAGTTGCAGAGTTTAAAGCCTTTTGGAATTTTCTTCCTATGTGGGAAAGGGGAACTATAAGGTTATAAGCAAGACCTTCTGCTACAAGGTCCACAGAGGTTGAACTTCAAATACAGTGTCCTATGAAAACAGTTTAAAGTCTCTGGAAAGAATTATCAACCCTATTCTTGAATTTTCTCATAATTTTTGTACTTTTTTCCTCTCTTTCTGATTTATGCCATTCCACACTCTTTTGGAGTCTTATGCTTGGTTTGTCCCAAGGTCTCAGTTTTGTCAGATTGTCCTCCATGGACTAGATCCATCTTGTTATTAATAATTTATATAAATGTATAATGATCATCTACATCCTGAAAATAAGCAGAAATTGCCACTCACTGGTCAAGTGTTTCTAAAAATTATTTAATAATTTTTCTGCATTTGTTTTATATTCCCAACTCAATTATAGAAACATTTTACATTCTTTACACTTTTACTCTTCAGTATATTTCTAAAACAATTTTTATACTAGTTTATTTACAAAATTTGAATGTTGTTGTTGTTGTTATGTGCCTTCGAGTCGCCTGCGACTCATAGTGACCCTATGTACAACAGCCCTAAACTCTGCTCTGTCCTGTGCCAATCGCACTGTCTCTGACACTCCCATCCCAATTATCCCAGTCACTGAATCAATCCACCTCATAGAGGGCCTTCCTCTCCTGCGCCGTCCCTCCACCCTCCCAAGCATGATGTCCCTCTCCAAGGACCGGTCTCTCCTCACTACATGTCCGAAGTAAGTTAGACGGAGCGTCAGAATCCTTGCCTCCAAGGAGCCACCCGGTTTAACCCTCTCCAGGACAAATCTATTTGTTTTCCTAGCAGTCCATGGTATTCTCAGTACTCTTCTCCAGCACCACAGCTCAAAGGCATCAGTTCTCCTTCTATCCTCCTTGGTCATTGTCCAACTCTCTGATGCATAACAGGTGATTGCGAAGGCCATGGCCTGTACCAGACGCACCTTAGTCTCCAGAGAGACACTATTGCTCTTCAGCACTTTGGAGAGGTGCCTAACAGCAGACTATCCCATGGCAATGCGCCTTTTAATTTCCTGGCTGCTGGTGCCAAGACTGTTGACTATGGAGCCAAGCAAACTAAAGCTGTGTACAATCTCAATCTCTTCACCATCCATCCTGATGCTGCCAATTGGTCCAGTGGTGAGAATCTTTGTCTTCTTGACATTGAGCCTCAATCCATATTGCAGGCTGCAGTCCTTGACACTCTTCAGCAGGTGCTTCAGGTCCTCCTCAGTTTCAGCAGGCAGGGTTGTGTCATCCGCATAACGCAGATTGTTGATAAATCGTCCACCAATCCTGACCCCACAATTCTCCTCATAGAGCCCAGCCTCCCGGATAATCTGTTCTGCATATAGGTTGAAGAGGTATGGAGATAGGATGCATCCCTGGCGTACGACCTTCCCAATTTTGAACCATGCAGTGTTCCCTTGCTCTGTTCTGACGACTGCCTCCTGGTCCAAGGGAGCTCTGGTGGCCTAGTGGCAAGACGCTGCACTGCAATCCCAGAGGTACACGGTTCAAATCCACCAGATGCTCTGCTGGAGAAGGAGGGGGCAATCTCCTCCTGTACCAGTCAGATCTGATTTGACTGTACATGTAAAATAAAAAAAAAAATTGAATACATTGTTTTTTTCACACCAGCTACTTCCCATTTCCCTCAGAATTCCCCCATCAAATTCTGTGACTCATTATTAATCCTCCTCCGCTGTGTATCTTCACCCCTCTGTTCCACTCCCCCCCCCCTTGGATCCTCATACTCATTCTACAATAATGGTTTCATACAGTATTTGTCCTTATGAGACTGAGTTAGTTCACTCAGCATAATGTTTTTCAGTCTCTTCCAAATTACACAGTAATTTACAAAATCATTGCTCCTGTGTGCTGCATAGTATTCTATTGTGTAAATATACCATAATTTCTCAATCCATTCCATTGTGGCTGGACATCTGGGCTGTTTCCATGTTTTTGTGATGGTGAACAATGCTGCTATGAACATTGATGTACAAGTCTCTATTTGTGCCTCATTTCTAACAATAGTACTAAAACACATTGTTGTTGAATTGCCTACTTTCATATACTAACTATCAAACCACACACTACAGAAATATTTACTTGTTTCATCTTAAAAAGCAAAAAAAAAGTGTTCAGTGCTAATATTATTTTTTTTCAGAAGAGAAAACTGAGGCACACATTGATTACATAACTTTTGCCTCAATACTGAATAAATGGGAATTTTAAACTGCTGGAATTTAAAGCCAAGCACATCAGCTTCTAGAAGGTGTGTTTCTATACAAGATTGAATGCAAAAGGATTTTTCATACTGGTTAGGTTGAGGTGAGTAGTGGTGATGAGAGTAGTAGACCAATGATTCAATTTAATTGCATCTTAGTTTCATTTCTGCCATTAAAATGATGAATGCTTGTATGAGGTGTTTGTATTTTCTGGGCCTATGAGTGAGTGTTATTGTTCTAATTTTACAAATAATAGAAACAAGCTAAGAAAATATAAATGTAAGTAACTACTGAGTTAGTAAGTGAGCAAGTTGGAATAAGTGACTCCTTACCAAATTTCTTTCTACTTTGTTACTGTCCTCAACATTACAAAAATAAATGATGGAGTTTGTACTCTCATAACTCTTGAATAATGGAGATTATGAATGACCTGCTCATACAGTGGTCAACTCAGTGAATCCTTCAAGAGGCAAGATTCCAGAAAGAAAAGATGTGCAAGATTGTTACCCTGACATCCATTCCTTTGTGGGTTTCCTCATGCACCTGCTGTTTGTACTCATTGGTTAAAAGGCTTATAAACTGAGCAGGTTGTCTGCCTATACCACAGAATTGTCTATCTTTAGGTAGAAAGGTAAAATGAAAATAACTCTCACAGGAATCCAGTTTGAAAGAAGCATAATCCTTAGCTTCATGGATATTGTTCTGTCCCTAGATTCACTACTCATGAGGAGGGAGGGAATAATCAGCTTGAGAAGAAGATAGCATCATATTCACCTCAATACATCTTTATAATACTTTCATATAGTACAGGGCTCAGAAAACCATGGCTCACTGTCTCATCAGACCATTGTCTGAGCATATACAGGGTTTTACATCTCTAAATGATTTTTAAAATAATGATGATGATGATGATGTGGTGGTGGTGGTGGTGGTGGTGGTGGTGGTATACCATTTAGTGTTTACCACTAAGCCAACAGAGATCCCTAATATATTACTATCAGTAATATTATTGTTGTGTGCCATTGAGACGGAACTGATTCATAGCTGATCCTACAGTGGGTTTTCAGAGGCAGTAACTTACACAGGAGAAGATTGTCCATCCTTTCCCTGCTGAGCAGCTGGTGAATTTGAATTGCATGGCTTTGGGAGTCTCTTCCCACCACGGGGCCACCAGAGCTCTCTAATATATTGTTACAAATAATATTTTGTTAAAATTTGCAAATTATATAAAGTTTAAACTTCCATGATGCTAAATTGATTTTTTGTGCTTATTTCAACACAGATAGATCAATATGGTTACGTGCCATCTATCTTTATTTCTTTTTTAAATATTTGCTTTTAATTAAAAATTATTTGAATGAAGGTTTAACAATCATTGATTTTCATACAATCATTCACATTTTGTTTTATAACATTAATTACCACTGACTGGCATAATTAATTAATTAATTAATTGCAGTGTCTAATCAACCCCCTATTGGGAATTGCCTTTCCCTTCACCGTTTTTGTCTATTTAAGGCCCACAAACCTTTCATATTCACTTTCTGACCCATTACAAGAAAGTCTGTGAAATCCTGTTAAGGGATGCAGGCAGGAAATCTGTTGTAGCCAGAGCAGTCTCCAGCTGACAGCCAGCAAGAAAATGAAACCTCTGTCCTTTAACCACAAGGAACTGAATTCTGCCCACAAATACATGCGTTTAGAAGAGGAACTCCAGAAAGGAACACAGCCCAGCTGACACCTTGATGGCAGTCTTGTGAAACCTTCAGTTAAGGACCCAAAAATGTTGTGCC
Organism: Elephantulus edwardii; assembly: GCF_000299155.1. NCBI lineage: Eukaryota > Metazoa > Chordata > Mammalia > Macroscelidea > Macroscelididae > Elephantulus > Elephantulus edwardii. The sequence continues at coordinate 3,673,122 of NW_006399918.1, forward strand.
TAGAATTTCTGACTCATAGAATTGTGAAATAATACATGTGTGTTGCTTTAAACTCCCAAATTTGTGATAATTTGCTTTTCAGCAGTAGAAAACAACGCCATTATCATTACGTTCAAGAATATATATGACAAATTATGGAATTATAGCAGAGAATGGGAATCTACTTTCAAAACTAAAAATGAGACATTTTAACTAAAAAATGCAGTAACTAAATTTAAAAATAGAATGTTTTAATGGCATGTTAGAAACAATAGGAGATGACCAATTAATCAGGGAATGTCAAAAGGAAATATAAGATAATGTAAAAACCAAACTGAAAAAAATAAAGTGATATATAGGACAGAGTGTAAGAGGTACCTCTCATACTTATTATCATTGAGTTAGAATCAATTCATAGCTGACCTTTCATTGGGTTTTTGAGGATGTAAATTGCACAGCAGGAGACTGTGTATTTGGTTTCCCCCCCTGTGGAACTGCTGTTGAATTCAAATCTTCAAAGAGGTATGCATGACCTTGGGCTAAATAGTCCATCTGCCAGCTCTCCTGCCCACTGTCCCCTCCTTCCTGACCCCAGTGCCTTGACATTGGGTGCCCTCACGCCCTATTCCGTCTGAGACAAGACACTCTGCAGATCTGCGAGCAAGACGCCATGGGGAGCATCCATGGCCTGCACCTGGTAGCGGAAATTTTTTTCCGATTGTATCAAAAAGATGTTTCTCCTCTCTGAGGCTCAGCAGAAACACTAGTTGAAGGAGAATAAATGGTTTTTGCACCAAACCACAGAAAAGTCCAAAAGCTCCATCCCACCATTTCTGCCACCATGGGGTGCCATTGCACAAACCTACAGATTGTGAGAGGAAGATCCTGGTATGGTCCAGTCGATTCAAGAAGGAAGATGAAATCCCAGGGCCTGTCTCATTTGACATGCTGGATTCTGCAAAGAATAGGATCCCCGGTCAAGGTGAGCTATCTAATGATGGCTCTGATGGTGGCAGGATGCAGGCTCATTATTATTGAGGGGAAGAAGGCTGCCAGAAGCCAGGGGTCTTTAACAAGCTTGAACTTGAAAAAGAAAGCTCCTCTGAGGGAGGAAGCCATGAAAGCCAAAGCAGAGTAGCAGGGTAGCCACAATGGATGGATTTTGACAATCCAGGAGTTATGTTGCAACAACAAGCCTATACTGAAAGGATGTGGTTTGAGGATGCATTTCATAAAAATACTGCTTGCACAAACTTATTTACCTATGTCTGCTCTAGAGGTACAAATAAATTTTCTTAAAGGAAAAAATAGTCCATCTGCTATGTAACTAGAAATAGTTACATATATAACTAAAGTTCCTTGGTACATATTTTGTCATTAGGTGTCATTAAGTTGACTTGACTACAACTAACAGCACCACTATGAATGACAGATCTGAGTCTGAGCCGTTGCCCGTCTTGCACCATCCTCATCATCTCTAATATAAATGTATTGTTACAGCCACCGTGTCATTCCATCTTATTGAGGGTTTTCATTTACTTCTCTGACACTCCATCTTTCTTTGGTACAAAAATTGCAATAAAAAGAAGTAAAAAATAAAATCCACTAAAAAAGGCCAAATGAAACCAAAACCTACTCCTATAGAAATTAATCCAGCCCATACTGGCCCACCATTTAGTTGCCAAGGTGGTAAATTGTTACAAGAGGAGAACACCTGTATTTCTCCTGCAGAGTGAACAACGGCATTGAACCACTAGCCTTTAGTTAGCAGCTGAATATCATTTGCACTCTGCCACCAGAGTTCTTTATGTAAAGGCCTTGCAATGTGCAATTTGAGCTCCAGACTCTAAGAGAGATGAATGGGATCAGATACAATATGGAAGAAATAATAGCCAAAAATTTTTCAAATCTGGAGAAAACATGAAGACATTGATCCAAGTTTCATTCTGTTAATAAAATAGAATAGTTTCATATTCATTTACACACGAGAGGTACGTGCTTTTACACACAATGTGAAACTTAAAAATAAAGAAAAAAGGAAGATGTATGAAAGCTGTGAGAGAAATTCAATTCTTTATTTTCAAGGAATGATATTTGCACCAATAACTACCTTAACTGTAGCAATAAAGAACACAAATCAATGGATTAGCATCTTCAAAGTGAAGAAAAAGAATAACAGCCAAATGGAAACTATATATCCATTAGAAGAATCTTTTATAGAAGAAAACAAAACAAAAACATTTCAGAAAAGAAAATAAATGAGAGAATTCATCATCAATAGGTCTGCATTAAAGCATACATGAAAAAGTACTCCTCAGGTAAAAGGAAAATTGATCCTACATAGAAAATGAAGTGAAACACAATAGAAATAAATTTAAAATAACAGAAATGTTAAATACATGGGAAAGTATAAATCAATCTTAATTGCCCATAATAGCAAAAATAATGTTTGGTCAAAGTCTTACGTTCTTCTTCAGTGAATAGTAACTAGGGTCTTAAATGCTTGCAAGCAGCCATGCAAGGTACAACTATTGATCTTTCCTCATCTGGAACAAAGAATGAAGAAAACCAAAGACATATGGACATGATTAGTTCATAGGACTAATAATTGGCCAAACAAACCTCAGCCTACATGACTCTGAAACCAACATTTAGATAGTGCTGGAAAACCACTGATGATCACTCTGAAAAGGATTAAAATATAAGGTCCCCAACAGAATGGGGAAACATGGGACAAAATTCATGGCCATAAATAAGATCAGATTTACAAATCTAATAGAGAATGAGGGAACTCCAGAAACTATAGCCCTTAATTATCCTTAAGTGTTGGAAATGAATAATCCTGTAGCTAAACTGTCAATCAAATAATAGACAAGCCTATAAGGGGAACAGTAATGCCAAATAGCAATGCGCTTCTAAGAATAAACACCTTCAATATCAAAAGGACAACATTTACCCAGGAATAAAGCTCAGAAGCTAGAAAAGGATAAGAAAGACAGAAGAATAGAAAGGAAAGGTAGAGAAGAAGTGAGAAGAAGGCTGTTGCATTGTGGGATTGCAATGTCAACCAAAGAAAATATCTACAATTGAATTACTAGAAAACAAATTTATTCTATTACTTTCTTCTCTTAAATCAAAACACAAAGTTTTAAAAACCAAAACTAATAGAATTTTTTTAATACCACTTCAATGTCCTGGAACAATAGTTGACTAATTCAAGATGTTGATGCTGTCACGTGCCATCGAGTCAGAACCAACCCAAAGCTGACCCTCCAGTCAGTTTTCAGAGCCAATAAATCACATGGGAGGTGATTTCCCATCTTTCTTCTATGGAGAGTCTGGTTGATTTGAATGACTTTAGTATTGGAAGTGTAATTCCTTACCATTAAGATACTAGGGCTTCCAATTCAAGATAGATGGGAATACATATCATCTTTTAAAAAAATGAACAAAGCTAAAGAATTGTATTTGAGAAAATTTGTCTGAGTTTAAAATACAACACAAAGCAATAATATTTTGTGGATTTAAAAAGATACTTTTATAATTAAATTACACAAGACTATAGAAAACAGATTCATTCTGGAGAGGGTTAAAGCAAGCTGCTCCTTGGAGGCAAGGATTCTGGGGCTTCGTCTGACATACTTTGGACATGCTGTAAGGAGGGACTAGTACTTGGAGAAGGACATCATGCTTGGGAGGGTGGAGGGACAGCACAGGAGGGGAAGACTCTCTATGAGGTGGATTGATTCAGTGACTGGGGTAATCGGGATGGGTGTGTCAGAGGCAGTGCAATTGGCATAGGGTCGCTATGAGTCGCAAGCCACTCGAGGGTACATAACAACATATAAAATGATACATAGAATCAATGCTTGTATAGTTCTGAAATAAAAAAGATAAACCAAGCTCATTGCTGTAAGCTGATTCTGAATTAAATGATCCTTTAAGTTCTAAGATGATCTTTATGACAGTGTAAAACTATTAAATTGACGAAACAAAAATTCTCTTCTCATGACTGTCAAATTGGAGCCAACCAATAGTTGACTCTCCAGTAAGTTTTGAGAGACTATATGTCACCAACAGGAGATTGCTCATCATTCTCACACAGAAGCTGGTGGATATTAACTCTGCCTTTGAGTTGACAGGGCAACACTCTATCCACTAGCCATCAGAGCTCTCCAATCTTTTCCTAAAAGATAAAGGAAAATAAAAGCTATGTATGGGTCCAAAATGATAAGAAAGACATATAAAAGATGGAATATATAGAAAATAAATCCTAAAATGGTATATTTAACCCCAAATATATCAATGATTTCACTAACTATAAAAAGAATAATAATATATCTTCCAATATTATTGCTAATAATGATAATAATGATAATAATATAATTAGTAAACAAAAATTATCATACTGCATGATGTTGTTAGGTGACTTCAAGCTAGTTCTGACTCACAGAAACACTAAATCTAGCAGAATAAAACATTACCTAGCTTAAAGCATTCTTACAATCTTTGCTATATTTGAACCCCTTGTTGAAGCCACTATACCAGTCCATCTCATCTAGAGTCTTCCTTTTTTTTAAATGACTCTCTATCAATTATAATGTCCTTCTCCAGCAACTGGCCCTTCCTGAGGACATGCCCAAATATGAAAGGATAAAGTCTTGCCATCCTTACTTATAAGTAAGAACATTTGGATGCAGTTCATCTATGACAAACCTATCTGTTTTTCTGGCGGTCTATTGAATGTTCTTCACCAAAACCAACATTGAAAGTATCACTTCTTTTTTATTCTTTCTTATTCATTGTCTAGATTTTTTCCATACATACAAGGGGATTGAAAACATCATTGCTTGAGTGAAATTCACTTCAGTAGAAATCCTCAATTTCATCGTCTTTGGCTTTAGTAGTTGGTGAGTATATTTTAATAATAAAAAAGAAATACATAAAGTGAAATAAAGGTATTAAACAAGTCTTCCTTGTATGGATATGCCTCAAGGCAAGGATGGTGAGACTTTGTCAGGAGGGGCAACATGTGGGAAAAGCTGGCGGGTCAGAGAAAGAAAGGAAGACTCCTAAAAAGATGGATTTACACCATGACTGTAACAATGGGCTCGAGCATATCACAGATGGTGAGGCTATCTCTTGCCCTGCAAGATAGAGCAGGGTTGGAAGCTGTTATTCAATGACTCAAGTTGTTGTTGACTCAAGGGCACCTAACAACAACAGTAATGACCATAAACCACAAAATATTTAGGATACCAATCTCTATGCATTATAGATTTTTGACAACTTTCAGTTCTCTGATTTATACATTTAATACTCTAATTATTAGCATTGTTCTATGCTATAAAATGAAATAATTGACAATTTCAATCTTTTCTCCACCTATCATGATGTTGCTTATGAGCCTAGTGGTAAAGATTTTTGTTTGCATCATATTGAAATATATATATATATATATGTAAATCCTTCTAATTTTGTGGCAAATACTTCAAGTCCTCCTTACTTTCATCAATCAAATTTGTGTCATCTGCATAGCACAGGTTGCTGATAAGTTCCTCTCCCCTCCACCCAAATCCTCATGCCACATTCCTCTTTACAGAGTCCACCTTCTTTGTAGAGTCTATGAAAATTATTGCTCTAAAAATTTATTTGCTTAGCATAAATTTAATGTTGCTGTTAAGTACCATACTATCAGTACATTCTATCAGATTTCAGAGGCTGTAAATCACATAGGAGGTTTTCCATTAAAAAAAATCTTCCCATTATTGTAAAAATAGAAAGATAACTAGTAAAATGTATATAAAGGTGTGAGGAGAGAGGGGTTAGGGAACAGAAGGCTGATGATGAGCAGGGGGAAATCACAGACATTTCCTATCTTTCTCCTGAGAAATATTTGGTGTATTTGAACCAAAAACCTTTGGATTGAAAGGGCAACTCTTTACCAGTAAACTACCAGTTGTTGTTGTTGTTATGTGCCATCGTGTTGCCTGCAACTCATAGTGACCCTGTATACAACAGCTCTGAACCCTGCTCTACCCTGAGCCAGTCTCACTGTCTCTGACATGCTTACTCTCGTTACCCTAGATACTGTATCAATCCATCTCATCCAGAGGCTTCCTCTTCTGCTGTGTCCTTCCAAGTTAAAACAGTCTAGGAAGAAGGGTTGGCCATCCACTTCTAAAATAGCAGGCCTTTGCAAACTTTATGTACAATAGGCCACCAGAGATCCCTATAAACTGAATAGGTATGGAGAAAAGATGAGGGCACAAATCTTTCTTATTTAAAAAACAACAACTTTTTTCCCCTTTTATACTGGTTTGGATAAAAAATTCAAATACATTGTGTTTCATTTATACATATTGCGTTTCACAAATTTCTTATTCACATTGTGTTTCATGGTATCATTCCCATATATTGTGTTTTATAAAATGAATCACCATTTATCTATGCCCACCATTTCCCCACTTTTTTAGGTCCCCACTGCATCTTTCCTAAATCTTTTAACTCCTCACTGTTCCACACAACCCTTTGACCTCAAGATTTCCCCCACAACTCCCTCCATAGACCTCTCCCCTATTCACACAGTAGGATACCATGCAGCACTCAGCAATGATTTTGTAAAATACTATATAATATAGGAACTTTTGGAGAGCACTGTGCTGAGTGAACACCATCTCCTAAAGACAAATATTGCATAAGATCATATATCTTTCTTGATTTTAAATCATGCAGTGTTCCCTTGCTCTGTTCTGAAAACAGACTCTTGATCTAGATATAGCTTTCCCATGAGCATATTTAAGTGATTCCCCTTCTTCTCAATGCTAGACATAATTTACTGTGATCTACACAGTCAAATGTATTTGCAATAAAACACGGATAGACTTATTTCTTGTATTCTCTGCTTTCAGCCAAGGTCCCTCTGAAATCAAAAATTTTATCTCTGGTACCATGGCCTTTTTAAAATCCACCTTGACTTTCTGAAAGTTCTCTATTGATGCACTGTTCCAATAATTTTTAAATTATCTTCAGCAATATTTTACTAACAATTGGCAATAATGTTGTTGTTATGTGCTGTCGAGTCGCCTGTGACTCATAGCGACCCGATGTACAATAGTCTTAAACCCGGCTCTATCCTGTGCCAATCTTATTGTCTCTGACACATGCATCCTGATTACCCCAGTCACTGAATCAATCCATCTCACCAAGGATCTTCCTCTCTTGCGCTATCCCTCCACCTTTCCAAGCATGACGTCCCTCTCTGCGTTTTGTTGGATCACCTATTTTGGAAGTTAGAACAAATACGAATCTCTTCTAGTCAGTTGGCCAGAGAGATATCTTCCAGTTATCTTGGCACAGCCTGACGAGCATGCTCAACGTTGCAACTTTTTGTTGAAGCAAGTCAATTAGTACTCCTTCAATTCCTGGGTCTTATTTCTCCCAATGTCTTCAGTGCAGCTTTTACTTCCTTGAATACCATTGATTCTTGACGATATGATACTTCCTGAAATGATTCTGTGTCAGCCAATTCTGTTTTGGTCCATTAACTCTATGTTTTCCTTTCATCTCTTGGTGCTTCCTTGATTATTCATGATCTTACACAAAGCATCCTTCAGTATCATAACTCCAGGATTGAATTTATTTTTCATTTCCTTCAGCTTGAGACATGCAGTGTGTTTTTTTCTTTTAATTTTCCAATGCTAATTCTTTGCATATGTTATTACAGTACTTTGATTTGTCTTCTCGGGCTACACTTTGGAATCTACTGTTCATTTATTTTACTTAATAATTTCTTCCCTTTATTTGGGTTTATCAATAAATTAGTGCAATTTTAATTATCTTCTGACATCAATTTTGGTCTTTTCTTTTTCCAGTGTCTTTGTAACAACCTTTGCTTTATTTTTGCTTAATTTTTTAATGTCAAACCACAGCTCATCTGACCTTTCATCACTAGTGTTCAGTGCCTCAAGCTTATTATTCTTCAGATGATTTTTAAATTCAGGTGGGATACTTAAGGTCATATTTTTGTTCTTCTGGATTTGTTTTCATATTTTTAGTTTCAGTTTGAATTTTCACATGAGTCTTGTTTCACAGTCAGTGCCTGATCTGGTTTTTACTGCTGATAATTGAACTTCTCAAATGATTCTTTACACAGAGGTAGTCAATTTGATTGTTTTTTAAAAAGCATTTATAATTAATAAATCATTGATTATACAAAATTCAGCCACTTAGTCTCAACCTCATTTCTGTAGCCGAGTTTATAAATTTCAACTAGTAATCCCTCTTTCCACCAATCTTGACCCCACATTTCTCCTCATAGAGCCCAGCCTCCCGGATAATCTGTTCTGCATATAGGTTGAATAGGTATGGAGATAGGATGCACCTCTGGCGTA
>NW_006399918.1:3682838-3693024 GCF_000299155.1 Elephantulus edwardii
AACAACAACAACAATCCCTCTTTCTTTGAAGCTTTTGCACTATAGCCACTAATTATTCATTAATCTAGATTGCATGTTTTCCAACTGCAAAAGTTGATAGAAATCTTTAATTTCTTCATATTTTGACGTTATCATGAATGTCTATATTTGAGTAACAGTTGTGGTAACAGGTCTTCTTTGAATGTTTTTTTAATATTATCATATCTCTTACATCGTTGTACTTTAGGATGGATCTTGAAATGATCTTTTATACTATGAATGCAACTATATTCTTCCTCAAGTTTTCATTCCTGTCAATAGATCATATGATTGTCTGATTCAAAGTGATCAATGGCAAGCCATCTCATATCATTAATGTTTAGAATTTCCATCTTTATGCATTTCATTTTTTCTTACTTCTAATTTTTCTACATTGATATTTTGTTTATTCCATATTACAATTATTAATGGATGTTTTAAGCTGTTATTTCTAATTTTTTTAGTGCCTTTCAATCTGATGTCTCTTTTGTAAGTGGTATATTTAACAGTGTTCCTCTATGTTTCAAAGGCCTGTTGCTTCAGACATGACCAATCTCTCTTCCTGGTCTGTCTTATTCTGGAAGCTTTGCTGAAACCTGTTCACTATGGGCAACCCTGCTGGCATTCTAAATACCAGTAACATAGCCTCCAGCATCTCAGCAACCTACAAGTTTCTCTAGCACAGCAACTGACAAATAAGTGCTGTATTCATAATAGCAGACTTTAAACAAGCACAAATACTCATATCCAAACTTTAAAAAGGCAAATTGCTCCTGCTATACAAGAAACTCATATATAAGCTCTGTGTCCCTAAGAAGTAAATCTTAAAGACAAGCAAAAATACACTTATCATGACATAGGTGGAAGCTGACTCATGGGTGCAGACACAGATACAGGCCTGGGCTGCTGCCCCAAGGCTGGGTCATCAGCTGTCTCTCAGAAATGGCTCAGGCCGAGGCCTCAAAGCCAGGTCTGGTTGCAGGCTGATTCCTGCAGTGAAAGCTAGATATTAATAATTATTTATCCCTGTTTTGTGTCAAATAACTAATGAAGACTTAAAAAAATTCAAATCCTCCACATGGGAGGCAGTTCTTTTTCATCCATGTTTCGGGTGCCTTCCAACTTGTGGGACTCATCTTTCAGAATATTTGACAAAGTTCTGTTTCTACTGCTTACTGTTTTACTGGTCATATTATTTCAGAAGTAGATCATCAATCCTTTTTCTAGTTTATTACTTTGGAAGCTACATTGACCATGCCGATATTTCAAATATCAGTTATATAGCTTCTATCAGCAGAGCTTCAAACAAAACACCAAAGTTAGATCAAATGACAAATGATAATGCGTTCCCAGATTATTGTTGTTAGATGTCATGTGTTGACTCTGACCCATAGTGACTTTATGAACAAATGGAAAGTTTTCCCTATCCTGCACTGTTGTCACAGCCTCTACCAAGTTCAAGTCACTGTTGCAATCATTGTGTCAATTCAGCTCATTGAGGTTTGTCCTCTCTTTCACTGATCCTCTCCTTTTCCTGAATGACGTCTTTTCTCAAAGACTGTTCCTTCCTTATAACATGTCCTAGATATGTGGGGCAAAGTATCACCATCCTTATTTTGAAAGGGTATCTGGTTACATTTCCTCAAAGACAAATTTGTTTGTTCTCTTGGCAGCAATATGGCAGTACTCTTCGCCAACACTGCAGTGGATTCTTCTTAAATCCTCTTTATTTATTGTGCAAATTTCAGATGCACTTGAAACACTAAAAATATTATAGCTTGAGTGAAGCACACTTCAGTCTTTGAACAGATATCCTTATTACTCGTTAGAACTTTAAAGAGATCCTTGACAGCAGATTTCCCCAATGAAACATGTCTTTTTGTTTCTTCATTACTGCCACCATGAGTGTTGATTGTGAACCCAAGCAAAATTAAATCCTTAGCAACATTAATATTGTTCCCCAAATATCATGATGTTGTTTCTTGGTCCACTTGTTAGTATTTTTGTTTTCGTGATTGTTGAGATGTAATCAATATTAAAGGCTGTATTCTTTGTTCTTTTTCAGCAAGTCTTTTAAGTAGTCTTTACTTTCTGCAAGCAAGTTTGTTTCATTTTCGTAATGTAAGTTGTTGACAATTCTTCCTCCAACTCCAATGCCATAGTCTTCTTCATAAATTAGATTTTTTAAATTATTTTCTCACCATGAATACTGAATAGGCATGTAGAAAAGATATAACTCTAATAAAAATCTTTTTTGTTCTGCTTCTTGATCCAGGTGCAGGTTTCTGGAGTGCAATTGAGTGTTCTGGAATTCCTATGCTTCTCAATGTTATCCATAAGTTATTATGGTACATACAGTCAAATGCCTTTGCATAGTCAATAAAACACATATTTTTGCTGTTCTCTTTCAACCAATATCCATGTAATTCAGTTGTGATAACTTTCATTTGACAACCTTTTATGAACCCAGTTAGAATTTATGGGAGTTCCTTGCCCATTCCCTGTTCTGGTGATTTGAAAATAATTTTCAGCAATAGTTTACTTGTTGGTAATATAAATGCTATCATTCCATAATTTCCAAATTTAGATGACTATTTTTGAATTGTTGGTATGTGCCATTGAGTATGACTCATAGTGACCCTATGAACAATAGATCTAAACACTGCCATCTTCATACTTCCTGTCACATTAGAGCCTATTTCAGCAGTCATTGTGTCAATCTACGTGGTCGAGAGTCTTCCTCTCCTTCAACTGCTACCTCTACCCTTAAAAACATAATGTCCCTCTCCAAGGAATAGCCCAAAGTATGTAAAGTGAAACCTCATCATTCTAGCCTCCAAAGAGCACTATAGCTACATTCTCTCCAAAACACATTTCTTTGTTCTTTTGGCAGTCCATAGGATGTTCAGTGCTCTGTGGCTTAGGGGTAAAGATTTGCTTTCCAGCCCAAAGACAGGTGGTTAAAATCCACCAGCAGGAGAAAAAAGATGAGAAATATCCTCCTGTGCAATTTACAGACTTGAAAACCTCTTAAAGGCAACATAACAACTCAACATATCACTTTACACAGTTTCCATTTTTGTTCTTCCAGCTGTCATGTCAATCATCTGGAAAAAGTTGTAAGGCTTTCCAGACTAGCACAACACACCTCTGCCCTCTGTTACATGTTCTCATACCCCAATATTTTCCTCATAATATTATATTTTTATTTTATATTTTATTTATTAATATAATTTTTATAATAAACAATGTTTAGAATACTTTATTTATATGTAAGGTTATTTGTTTTAAGTCTATCTAGTTATGAAGACTGTGCATTGCAAAATGACCCATAGATGACCCTCCAGTGGGTTTTTAGAGACAGAAAATAAAACAGGATGGGATGGTCCATCCTTTTCCCATTAATCAAGGAGAGTGAGTGATCAAGTCCAGCCCACAGATTAATTGACAAGTCATGCATCTTAATACTACAACATAGAGTTGCATTTATTCATACAAATAAATGTTCTTTTTAAATTTCATTTATGGTTTCCCAGCTTTATACACATGGATGACATCCACCTACAGAGACTATTGTATCTATTTGATTAATGATATCTAGTGGTTTATCCATAGCTCTATAGTTTGTCCTTCTTGAGAAGTTCCATGAAAGAAAACACCATGACTGTTTTTGAGCATATTTGTAGCTTCAGTCTACTGTTTTGTATACTGGTATATGACTGGTATACTGACTGATACTCAGTATAGCACTCAAGCAGATTTTTAATAATATTGGTTGCTTTAACAAATGTAGAAAAGATAAAATAGATGTTCAGTTTGCATATTTCTCTCAGGTTCGTTTGTTTATTAATAAAACTAACTTCCATTTCTAAGAAGCAAGCTATTGTTGTAAGACAGTTGCCAAAAGCAAAAAGTTTTGTTCTACTAATTGTCTATGTTCTTAATCATTCCCCTGTGAGGTAGTTTTAAACTCTTCTGCTGCAGCCCCTTGTGCCTGGGAATGAGTCTCTGGGGAGAAGCCCCAGAGTCCCAATGCAGATGGCTCAGCTCTTCTCTCAGGAATAAACAATTACAAATTCTTGTAATTGGGGTTTGAAGAACTGTTGGCTCTCTAAGAAGACATTCCCACACCAGAAGAATCAAAGTTATGGGTTTTATGTTGCTCACCATCTTCTAAGTTTCCTTCTGATATTCAGGGATGGCCTTCTAGTCTTGGAGTTTTAATTTTTTCCAGTTTTGAGTGAGTTTTTTTAAGTTCTGAAATACCAAGTCCTAAGAAAAATTGTCTTGTCTCCTTTGCCAAGTTTGCAAGAAGTAAGTGACTGTTAGTAGGGGGGAAAGAATGTGAGACAGGATAATTGCTTATATACTTCTCAGTGTTTCTTATTCCCATTCTCATTTATAATGATCTTCTTGAACACTAGAGGTTCACATATTCACTGGTTTTCGCAGGATGGCTAATTGAATGAGATCTAATGTCTATCAAGTGAAATACAGGGTTCTCATAAGTTTTGTTTTTAAATGATGGAAAAAATTTCTGAAAATCATGGAGCTATTATCCACCACAAAGATCTTTTGTATATTTTAAGTTAATAATTTGTAAGGTAATAATTTGGAAGCTCAGACACTTTTTATAAAGCTGCTGTTTTCCTACCCATTGGTTTTAATATTCTGCCTAAATATTTACTCAGTAAGAATTTAATTCAACAGTTGACTGTAAGATTTGGAGTAAGATATACCTGTGTTTCATGTATAGCCTTGCCCACTACTACATATGAGATTAGAAGCAAACAATGTGTCCTCTGAGTCTCAAATTCTCTATCTGTAGGAGTGTTTTATAGTTCCTTAGGTAATTACAGTTAAAATTATCTGACCCACATAAAGAGGATGTCATAATGATAGTGTGTTATAACCAAATGTAACTTTCTGCATTTTAGTTTCTGCCTATCCCCAGCTGTTTACAGTACATGGGTAAAATTTATTATTCCAAATCAGTGTCTGAGATATTTTCTTTTTCTTCTACATGAATTCCTCTTATGTATTGTGCTATATCCTGGATTAAAGGAACCCTAGTTGCATAAGTTAAGGTACCAATGGAAAGATCTGCTGTTTGAAACTCCCAGGGAGAAAAATGAAGCAGTATGCTCATATTGAGATATACAGACTTGGATAACCAATGGTGGATCTCTGTGAGTCAGAGTAGACTCAACGACAATAAGTTTGGTTTGATTTTTAACCCAAGTCAAGTTCCTTGTTCTGCTTTTGTTCAGCAGCGGGTCGTGATGTGGGTAGGGGCTTCTAGAAAACGGCTTTTAGAAACCTATGTTCCACTCTCCTACCAGATGATTTATGTTTGGAATGAAAAGAAACTCAGTATACTTATCAGGGCTATATTCCTACCTCCTCACCAAGACATTGAAACCAACCTAGGAAAAAGGTTCATTTTTCAGTGTTATAAGGGATTATCAACTTCTAGGTAACTATGTAACACAGATCAGTAGTTCAGCTAGGAAATAAAGAATTTCTTTCTCTAGTGTTGAGATCTTTCAAGAGCAGAGGATTTACGGTGCTAGGTAAATACAGCTGGGCTGAAGAATTAATTCTTCTCTGAACTAACAGGATTTTTGGTCCTTTTTTGAATTATAATTTTATGAATTACTCATTCTTGGCATGTAGTTATTTTCCAGTATCAATATATAATTACTTTGAATAGAAAATATAAGTATAAAACACAAAAGATTCATGTACACTTTGCAGCATTATTCTAGAGGAAAGATATGCTCACTCAAACTCAGATTGTGTGTATATGAATGAGTATGGGCTACTTTTAATATTCCTAATATATAAGGAATGATTAAGTGTTTGATTTTTATAATTTTAGTTTCTTGACTAAGTAAATTTTATCTATCCATAGTTTATTAGGAATTTTAATTATTAAGATGTGTTAAGTTAATCTTTTATAATTTTAAAAGATTGTTTTTTCTTCTAAGTTGCTTAATATGAGATTCAGATTGAATATCTTAATACTAGCTCCAATTTGTCATAAAGTTTAGTTATAAAACCCACTTAAAGTAAAAGCAAAGAATATTGTTGAGAGAAAACACCATTTGTAAATTGACAGAACATAAGTTCTTAGAGATTCTCAACAGTGTACTATAAAGGATGAGATAGGTTTTATCAAGTAAAAAAAAAGTTTATGTGGTTGTAACCATGGTTTCTTGGAATTATGTATAGTTAGAAAATTTATTATGTTATTTTATGTACCATTGAGTCAAAACCAGCATGTAATTGACCTTCCAGTGGTTTTTCAGAGACTATTATTCACACAGAAGGAGATTGCCCATCTTCCTCCTGCTGACCAGCTGGTGGCTTTGAACTTTGTACCTTTGATTTGGGTGAATGACTTCTTACCATCAGGTCACCAGAGATCCCTTATAAAATAACATAAAGGTAAAATTCTATAGAATTAGTTTGTAGGCACTCTAGAGCAGTAATTTTTAAAAATACAACCTAGCATCAAGAGACTGAAGAGTATTATCCTTAGTTAATTAATTCAATCTTATAAGAAGAAGTATTGCATAAAGCCATTATTGTAAAAGTAGAGAGATAGCTAGTAAGATGTGTGTAAAATTCCAAGTGGAGAGGCAGGCAGGGAGGCTGACGATGGGGAAGGGGAAAATCATGAGGCCACAGAGTTTGATGGGTGGAGAGAGTGGGTAAAGGCATTAGGAAACATCTAGTAAGGACCTAAAAAGATGGGGTGATATTGGGCACAGAACAATGGCAATTCATTTTATAAAACACAATGCATAGGAATAATCATATGAAACACATGTGAATGAAGGAATGTGTGAATCAAAATATATATGAATGAAACACAATATGTCCAAATTTTGTATGCAAATTATAAAAAATCAAAAGAAATGGTTTGTTTACCTTAAAAAATCAATTAGCTACTAGAAATTGTTAAGACATATGCTTCATATACATCATTATCTCAAAAACTTCTGAACAAGCATTTCCTGGAAAATATTTCTTCATAAATGGTATTTTTTGCTCCTTTATTGTTGATGGATTAAAATTCCTTTGTTTATTAAAGTTTCCTGATTCTACTCCAAAAGAAGAATCTACTTTTCAAGTAATGCATAGTGAAAAGTTACAGGAATAACAGGCTACTGTTTTTAGGGGGACGTGGTGGGGAGAGTATCAAAGTAGACTCTCACTTTGGTCAAGAACATAACAGTTTCCTAAAAATTGTAATGTGGATCATAACAAAATATGGGTAACCTTGAGAAGAACAGGAATCTCAGAACACTTGATTGTGCTCATGTGAATCCTATACCTAGGCTGCTGTGCGAACAGACCAAGAAAACACCACATGGTTTAAAATGAATGATGTTCATCAGAGTTGTATCCTTTTTCTATACCAATTCAGTATTTAACAAGCTGGACTCTCTAAAGAGGAATGTGGCATCAGGATTGGAACAAGACTTATCAACAACCATAATTTCGCAGATAACACAATCTTGCTTGTTAAACGTGAAGAAGATTTGAAAAGCATGCTGTAGAAGGTTAAACATTGCAACCTTCAATACGGGTTGCATCTCAACACCAAGAAAAAATCTTCACCACTAGACTAATAGACAATATCCTGACCCATGGAAAAAGGATTAAGACTGTCAATTACTTTTTCTTACTTGGATCCACAGCCAATACACTCGGTACTAATAGTCAGGAGATCAGGAGATATAGTGCACTGAAAAAGTCAGTAGCCAAGCACTTCACCAAGTTAATGAGGAGAAATGATGTCAGCTTGAGGACTAAGGCACACCTGATTCAGTCCATGGTCTTTTCAATCAATTGCTATGTATGCATCTAAGAGCTGGAAAATGACTAAGGGTGAAAAAAGGAGAACTGAAGCCTTTGAGCTGTGGTGTTGGAGAAGAATGTTGAATATCCATGGATTGTCAAAAGAACAAACAGATATGTCTTGGAGAAAGCACAGTCATGTTGCTTCTTGGAGGTAAAAATGATGAAGCTTTCTCTCACATACTTTTGACATGTTGTTAGAAGTTATTCCTTGGAGAGGGACATCATGCTTGTGAAGATGGAGGTGCAGCAAAAGAGAGAAAGACCCTTGACTAGGTAGGTTGACTGGTGACTGAGGCAATGAGCTTGAGTGTGTCAGAGATTGTTAAGATGACAATGTTCCAGGATAGAACACTATTTTGATAGGTTGTTCATAGGGTTACTATGAGTTGTACTTGACTTGATGGCACCTAACAACAACAGTAATCATAAACTTAATAATTTAGGGTCATGTTTAAAATTTTTTCCTTTCTGATCACGAGGCTTTGTGATCAGGATTGATTCTTTTTGCTATATATGGAGTCTCATCTTCAGAGACAGCAGACCTTCTATCACCCTAAAATGAGTAACTTATCTTGTGCAAAAGTTCATATTGGTATTAGATGGCAGTTTACCTTTTGAACTTTGTTTATTCTAGGTACGTTTCTGTCAGAGAAGCTGGGCAACATCCATTTTTCTAAATTTGAGAGTGAAGCCAAATTAAGCAGAACAATCTGGCATCAAGATGTTAAATCCATGAAATATTGGTTTTAACCAAATCATTATTTTAATAAAGAGAGTGTTTGGCTTGTTCAATTATGTGTTAGACATATATCTAATGAAGCATTTAATAATGCACATAATTATAGTATTAATAACATAATTAAACTTGTTTGTGTAATAGAAAAAACCAAAATCAAATTCTACTTGGCAACTAACTGCAAAGAACTGAGACTCAAACTTTGAAGTTAGGAAGAAATGTCAATCGATGTATTTAGAGATTTTACTTTTACTTTCATAAACAGTTCATCTTTTTCAAAAGTATTAAGTAAAATGTAACATGAGGTTTTAGCAACAGCATAGTTTTCTCTTGGTGGGACCACAACAAAATCTAAAACAATTCTGTTGTCCATGACTACTTGGTAAGAGATTATCAAGCTCTTTTTTTGCACATCCATTCTATCTGTGATTTAATTCATTGTGCCAGAGAGATTGGAGGTGGATTTTTTCTATTATACTCTTAAGTATAAGAACTCTTAGGAACAACCATACCCAGCTGGGTTTTCTTCTAGAGGATTTGTACTCTAGGGTTTTATGTACAGCTCTTTTATACATTTTTCTTGCTAAGCATTTCCTAATATTGGCCCAATATTAATATTCATTGTTGAAATGGATAATTAAAGGAATGTCAGTTGGGCCTAATGTTCCATTTATCTACAAAAGACAAAATTCAACCCTAAGCCTTATTATTGTACTAGGTTTCTTTTTAGTGGGCAATTTGATTTTCCACATCAAAAAAATGTATATATATATGAAACAACACAAATATTATTTGTGGTATATTCTTTTGGGAAAAGGACTTTTTCCAATAAAAATTATGTTAAAGAATTATTACAAATAGACCATCATTCTATATTTGAAGGTCTTCAGAGTCTAGTCTAAACGGTAGATGAGTCATTTTTTCAGTAAGACATTTCTGTGCCTTATTTTTAAAAATTCTAAAGTTTCTCGGGTATATCCTGTGTTGAATAGAATAGCTAATTAAAAAGACATGAATACTTTTGCCTTTTGCAAAACAAGTTCTCAAATATCCCATACCCCGGTCGAGTATTATGATTTGATTAAATTATGACATGGCATCTAGGGTGAACCAACAATCCAGAAGGCTTCCGTAATCTAATGTAGATAACTAATATAAAGATGTTGTTGAGATTAATAATAGTATTGGGTAGGGAGATATAGCCCACCACATGATAGGCTATAACTATTAGCCTACCACAGGGTGGGCTAATGGATCTGAATTTTTATGTTCAGATTCAGGGGGAAAATGACCAATCTAACAAAAGTGTAATTATTATCTTTGGTTATTTATTGAGATAATCTAATGAAAGCATTCTCATCCCAAGAATAATGAGATGTTAGCAGAAAAGTTTGATGAGAGTTAGTAGAAGTATAAATAAGCAACTTAGGGAAAGCTTTATAATGAAATAAACCAAAAATAATATAGTGAGACAAAAGTCATAAAGAAGACACTTAAAATATGGTAAACTTTAACTAATTGTGTAAATAATTTTACCAATAATTAATGCTAGCTGATAAA